>NW_020838009.1:7894608-8324495 GCF_003676395.1 Aethalodelphis obliquidens
AAAAAAAAAAAAAAAAAAAAAAGTGAGTTATGGGCTTTGAGCTCCCAAGGGTCTAAGTCTTTGCTATTTATGGCCAAATTATGGAATCATATAGGTCGTTTCACTCTGAAATTTCTGCATTACGTGCTGACTGTTAACACTACTCCTAGTCCTGGATGTCGTGCCATCCTATTGAGAACTCAACCCTTGAAGAGACATGACCACGAGGTTTAGACAACGATTCAGTCTTTTCTTGGAAAAAGCACTTCATCTAAGACATCAATTTGAATAGCAGGGATCCAGGATAAATAAAATTCAAGGATGTTGTTTAACTTTTGTTAAGCAGATTTTACGAGTTACATAAAATTTATCAAATTCTGTCTTAAGATACATAACTTTTACTTATGAGGTCTGAAGGCTCAATGACAGCACCAGGGAAGAGCTCCCATCTGCCTTAGAGTATTCTAGAAACTACCTATTCTTGCATCCTCTTCTCAAAATAGTCCCAAATAGGTCACTATGAGCAAAGGGCTCGCTCCCCCTCATTTCTTGCCCATGTTCCCACAGTCGTGTGAGGCTGCCCACTCACTTCAAAGCCTGCCTTCTACTGCTCTGCCCACTCAGCACCGCTGAATTCGTATCATGACTAGACAGCTCTCTGCCCTCACACCTGATCATTCCACAGTTCCCACATTACGCTGGCCAAGCTCCTTCAAAGAGAGCCTAACACAACAGCACATGGGCGAATGCTCAACTCGGTTCCATCCAATCTGCCTTCCAACAAGGTTTCCAGGAACAGTCCCAGGCGAAAAGCCAAGAGCTGTCTCTACAGAAACCATATTTATCTCCTGAGCAAGTACTGGCAACACCACAGGCGACCAGGAATCATCCTTCTACTATTCAAACCAGAGGAGATGTCAACCTGCCTATGAACCGTTTCAGCAATATGTGCTAGTCTAAGACGTTTTAAAAAACGTCGCCAACCATTTGGCAATGGACCATGTTAATTCATCACATGTGTTTCTTTTGGCCTGCAGAGGTTTTTAAAACTTTAAATTAATTGCCAATATTTCAAAACTAGGAAACTTCATTTAAAACATCTGGATTTTGCACATTCCTCCCCCCAAATCAAGAGCATCCAGGCAGACAATACGTTGGAGTTCAACAGAAGCAGCCATCCAGGTTCCAATGCTGACAACTTGCTGAATGTTCATTCAACATCAGCAGATGGCTCCATGCAGCGTTCACAAGGCTTAGGATGCCATGAGGGACAACCAGGACAAGAAATGACCGGACAGTCATACCTGCTAGGAAGGGATTTTATCTGGGTAACTCAAAGGACTTCTGATTCAGGGAAGATGGAGTACATATACTTTTCTCTATTCCTCCCACTAACTACCACCAAAATCCTGGGCATTATATATAACACAAACCCAAGAAGGCCCTGACAGGTGGAAAGAAGGAGGCACACTGAGTAGGCACCTCAGGGCCCAAGAAATGACACAGTGGTGAGCTTCCTGAGTTTTCTTTTTCCCTCATACATCCAAGACTTGGAGCTGAGATAGCAGCAACCTGGAAATACCAACAGATGCAGGAAAATAAATAAATAAGTAACCTCAATAAAGGCCTGCTCTCTCCAGCCAAAGGATCATGCAAGGAGCAGTCTAGCAAGACAGAAGTGTTTAGATAATACCCGCTCTACTCCAGCTCTACTCCAAACGCCCCAGAAAGAGCTGTGACCCCTACCCCCATCCACACTAGCAAAGGATGAGTGGAATGGGGGAACTTGCACCTCTGCCAAGTTATAATGAGGTGACCCCCACCCCCGCAATCTCTCTTCCCCTGGATGGTGCCAGAGAAAGTCAAGTAGGAAGCCAGTACTTTCATCCCCACCAGGTAGCAACAAGCTCCACCCTGCACACACCTTCCATGTCAGTGGACAACATGTGGGGGAGCCTGGACCTCCACTCCCACAAGTAAGGCACCCTCTCACCCTCCTTCCTGGGCTGTATCAGAGGAGGCCTCGTGGAGAATCAGGACTTCTACCACCACCCTGTGGTAATGAGGCCACCCCCCGCCCATGGTGTGAGTTGAGGCCACATGGGAAACAGCTACAAGGCATTTCTACCTATCCCAGCCAGAGAGGTATCAGCACAAGCCTACTGAGGTGTCAGAACTCCCGCTCCCACACAGCAATAAGGGGGCACAAACCCTGGATGTCAACAGTCTAAGTGAGCAACTTGGACATTTACTCTCACTGGGAAGTGACAAGGCAATGCCACCACCTTTCCTTGCCAAGGCAGTGGGAAAGAAAGCCAGTAAAAACAGACAATTTAAACAAGATCCAGAGTCTCATAAAATAATACCTAAAATGCCAGAGTTTCAATTTAAAAAATCCTACCGTCATGAGAGTATGGCCAAGATGGCGGAGTAGAAAGACCCTGAGCTCACCTCCTCCCACGGGCACACCAAAATTACCACTATTTACAGAGCAACTATGGATGAGAATGACCTGAAGACTATCAAAAAAGGTTTTCCACAACTAAAGACGTAAAGAAGGAGCCACAGTGAGACAGGTAGGAGGGGCAGAGACATGGCACAGTCAAGACTCACACCCCCAGCTAGGCAACCCACAAACAGGAGGATAATTATACCTGCAAAGGTTTTACCCTAGGGGTGAGGGGTCTGAGCCCCACATTGGGTTCCCCAGCCTGGGGGTCCTGCACTGGGAATACAAGCCCCAGAACAACTGGTTTGCATACAGAAGAGCCAGAGGGCTACAGAAAACAGACTCCACTCTTAAATGGCTCATGCAAAATTTCACATGTCCTGAGACGCAATGCAGAGGTAATAATGTGAAAGGAGCCTGGGTCAGACTCACTTTCTGACCTTGGAGAGCCTCCCAGAGAAGCAGGAGGCAACTAGGATTCCCTTTGGGGGCACAGATGCTGGCAAGCACCAGGTTGGAGCCCTCCTTCTAGCCTATTAGCACTGGGGCTTACCCACCCACCAGCCAGCTGGTACCAGCCCCGGGACCCCCAGGACCCTCAGCCAGCCATGCCAGGACCTGGCCCCACCTACCAGCAGGCCAGCAGCATCCACATGAGGCAGGGCCTGGAAGCCAACCAGCCCAGGGGACAGTCCCACCTACAAGTGTACCCACAGTAGTCAGCCCTGTCTCAACAGAAGGGCCCACTCAGTCCACACAGAAGGCACTGCTAGAGCATATAGCTTTGGTGGCCAGAAGGGAGTGTGTTACTGAGCCCCATAGGACATCTCCTACATAAGGCCATTTCTCTGGATCAGGAAAAATAACCAGCCTACCTAATACGTAGAAATAAAAATAGGCAAAATGAGGTGACAGAGGAATATGTTCCAAATGAAGAAACAAGATAAAACCCCAGAAGAAGAACTAAGTGAAGTGGAGATAAGCAATCTACCCGATAAAGAGTTCAAGGTAATGATCATAAAGATGCCCAGTGAACTTGGGAGGAGAATGGATGAGCACAGTGAGAAGTTTAACAAAGAGCTGGAAAATATAGAGAAGAACCAAACAAAGCTGAAGAATGCAACAACTGAAATAAAAAATATACTAGAAATAATCAGCAGGTGAATGATACAAAGGAGCGGATCACCAAACTGGCAGACAGAATAGTGGAAATCACCCAAGCTGAAAAGAAAAAAAAATTTTTTTTTAATGAGGATAGTTTAAGAGACCTCTGAGACAATATCAAGCATACTAACATTCACATTCTAAGGGTCCCAAAAGGAGAAGAGAGAGAGAAAGGGACAGACAACTTATTTGAAGAGATAATAGCTGAAAAACGTCCCTAACCTGGGAAAGGAAACAGACATCCAGGTCCATGAATCACAAAGAGTCCCAAACAAGATGAACCCAAAGAGATTCACAGCAAGACACGTTATAATTAAAATGGAAAAAATTAAAGACAGAGAGAATCTTAAAAGCAGCAAGGAAAAGCAACAAGTCACATAAAAGGGAACTCACATAACACTTGTCAGCTACCTTGCAGCAGAAACTCTGCAAGCCAGAAGGGAGTGGCATAATATATTTAAAGTGATGAAAGGAAAAAACCTAAAACCAAGAATACTCTACCAGGCAAGGCTATCACTCAGATTTGAAGGAGATACAGAGAGTTTTACAGACAAGTAAAAGATAAAAGAGTTCAGCATCACTAAACTGGCTTTACAAGAAATGTTAAAGGGACTTCTCTAAGCAGAAAAGACCACAACTGGAAATATGAAAATTATGAAAGGAAATATGTCAATGGTAAAGGCAAATATACAACAAAGGTAGTAGATCAGCCACTTTGTCGGAAGGTTAAAAGACAAAAGTAGTAAAATCATCTATATCCACAATAAGTAGGTAAAAGATGAACAAAAAGATGTAAATGTGAAGTCATAAACATTAAATGTGGGGTGAGGGGGAGTAAAAATGCAGGGTTGTTAGAATGCATTCAAACTTAAGAGATCACCAACTTAAAATAATCATGTATACACATATATATATGTGTTGTTATATAGAAACCTTGGGGTAACCACAAATCAAAAATCTGTAATAAAAACACAAAAAAGAGAAAGGAATCCAGACATAACAATCGAACAGTTATCAAATCATAAGGGAAAAAAGCAAATGAAGAAGAAAGGAACACAAAAGAACTACCAAAAGAAACAGAAAACAATTAACAAAATGGCAGTAAGTACATACCTAATCAATAATTTCTTTAAATGTAAATGGACTAAATGCTCCAATCAAAAGATATAGAGTGGCTGAATGGATATAAAAATATAACCCATATATATATTGCCTACAAGAGACTCACTTCAGATCTAGAGACACACACAGCCTGAAAGTGAAGTGATGGAAAAAGTTACTCCATGCAAATGGAAATAAAAAAGAAAGCTGGGGAAGAAATACTTGGACCAAAATAGACTTTAAAACAAAGACTGTAACATGAGATAAAGAAGGACATTACAGAATGATAAAGGGATCAATTCGACAAGAAGATATAACACTTGTGTGTGTGTGTGTGTATCCCCAACATAGAAGCAACTAAATACATAAAGCAAATATTAACAAACAAAAAGGGAGAAATTGATAGTAACACAATAATAGTAGGGGACTTTAACAACCCACTTACATCAATGGACAGATCATCCAGACAGAAAATCAATAGCAGCAAGAGTGGCACCACTAAGCTCAATCCCTGGGAACTATACTCAACATCTCAATATCAAGCTGAGCTTTGAACTGTATCTGTCAGCATATGTAGTTTACCTCAATTTAGTTTATGCATCTCTTAGCAAGATGTGTGCTAAGGTAATTGCGTCTCTACTTTACTCCATTTCCGCTTATGAAAGGTTTCATAGGAACATTCTACTTTGGATAGTGGGAGAAACCTGTACACTCAAAAATGTTATACATAGAATTCTAAAAAAATTCAAGTAACACACAAGAAGGCAAGGAAAAAAAGACAAGAAACAGAAAACAAGCAAAAAAAAGGTAGCCTTTAGCCCTAACATATAATTACATTAAATGTAAATGGTATAAAAACACCAATTAAAAGACATATTGGTGCAGTGAATTACCATGATCCAACTATATGCTGTCCACAAGAAACTCACTTCAAGTAAAGCAATATATGCAGGTTAAAAGTAAAAGAATGAAAAAATACATATCATGCAAACATTAACCAAAAGAAAGCAGGATTAGCTATATTAATATCAGATAAAGTAGACTTCAGGGCACATAAAATTAGCAGAGACAGAGAGGGACATTAAATAATGATAATGAATTTAAAAGGGTAAATCTACCAAGTAGACACAGAAACCCTAAATGTGTATTTACCAAACACTTGAACTGCAAATTATGCAATGGTAAAACTGACAGCAATGAAAGAAAATATAGACAATAGATATAATTATAGATAATTATATTTGGAGACTTCTCTCAACAATTAAAAGAACTAGACAGAAAACCAATAAGTATATTGAATTCAACAACACTATTGACCAATAGGATTTAATCAATATTTACAGAATATTCCACCCAACAACAGCATATACACACTATTTTCATGTGCCTTCAGAACATATAACAAAACAGACCACATTTTGAGCCATAAAATAAACCTCACAAAATTTTTAAAAGTCAAAATCATATAGAATGTATTCTCTAATGACATTGGGATCAACCTAGAAATCAAAAACAGGGTTAAACAGGAAAAATTACAAACACCATAAACAATCGTGGATCAAAGAAAAGTCTCAAGGGAAGTCAAAATGTACACTGAATGAATGAAAATTAAAATACAACATATCAAAGTTAGTGAAATACAACTAAAACAGTGTTGAGAGGAAAATATATAGCCTTCACTGCATACGTTAGAAAAGAGAAAAGGTTTCCAATCAATAGTCTGCTTCCCTCAAGAACCTATAAAGAGAACAAAATAAACCCAAGCAAGTAAAAGGAAGGAAATAATAAAATAAGAGCAGAAATCAATGAAATTGAAAACGGCAAAACACTGGGGAAAATGAAATAATGAACTGGTTCTTTGAAAAGATCAATATAACTGACAAACCTCTAGCAAGACTAACAAAGATAAAGGGAGAAGGCATGAAATTACCAATATCAAAAGTCAAAGAGACCCTATACACATGTAATAAGGGAACTGATGATAATGATGAAGAGGGGAATACTATGAATAACTCTCCACACATAAGTCTGATATGTGTGGAGAGTTATCCTAAATGAAATGGACCAATCCTTAAAAAACACAAACTAACAAAACTCCCAAATGAGAAATCTCCAAGCCCAGATGTTTTCACTGGAAAATTCTACTAAATGTCTAAAAAAGAATTAACATCAATTTTACATAATCTCTTCCAGAAAACAGAAGAGTAAGCACTTCCCAATTCATTTTATTAAAGTAGTATTACCTGATACTAAAACTAGACAAACACAGTACGAAAAATAAAGACCAATATCCCAAAAATACAGAAACAAAAATCCATGGCAAAACATTAGCAAATAGAATTAATTCATCAATATATAAGAAGAAGAAGAAGAAATATACACCATGATCAAGTGGGTTTTATTCTAAGCACACCCAACTAGTTCAATTTTCAAAAATCAATTAATGTAATCCACCATATTAACAGGCTAAAGAAGAAAAAAAACACATAATCATATAAACTGATGTAGAAAAAGCCTTTGACAAAATTCAACACCTATTCATGATTTAAAAAACACTCAGAAATAATAGAATTAGAGAACTTCCTCAACGTGTTAAAAAGCATCCACGAAAGATTTATAGCTAACATTACTCTTAATAGTGAAAGGCTGAAAGCCTTTCCGTAAGGGTGGGGAACAAGGCAAGGATTCCACTGTCAACGCTCATTCAAAATAATGCCGGAAGTTCCAGCCAGTGAAATAGGCCAAAAAAAGAGTAAATAAACGGCATATAAAACGTAAAGAAGGAACTAAAACTGTCCCTATTTACAGGTGACATGATTGTTCACAAAAAAATTTCCAAGGAATATACCAAAAAACACAAAACAAACAACCCCCTCACAAAAAAAATCCCTCCCAGAACTAATAAATGAATTCAGCAAGTTCACAAGTGTAAATTTAATGAAGCATGTACAGGCCTTCTACACTAAAGATTCAACATAGGAGTCATGTCAATGCTCTCTAAACTGATACACAGTTTTAGTCCAATTCCTATAAAAATTCCAGAAATATTTTTTGTAGATATAGATACGATTATTCTAAAATATATATGAAAGACAGAGGAGCTACAACAGCTAAAACAATTTTGAGAAAGAAGAATAATGTGGAAAGAATCAGTCTGATTTCAAGACATCATGTAGTGACAGTCAAGACTGGGTGCTATTGGCCAAGGGATAGATCAGTGGAATAGGATAGAGAAGGCATGAATAGATCCACACAAGTATGCCCAACTGATTTTGTCAAAGGTTCAAAAACAATTCAATGGAGGAGGGATAACCTTTTCAACAAATGGTGCTGGGGTAAAAAAACACTCATAAACCAAAAAAAAAAAAAAATGACCTTCAACCTAAGTCATACCCTATAAAAAATTAACTCAAAATGGACAACAGGCTTAAATGTAAAACACAAAACCGTAGAACTTTTAGAAAAAAACATAAAAAATCTTCAAGATCTTGGACTAGGCAGAGTTCTTCGATACCATAAACATGATCAATAAAAGGAGAAATTCTCAAACTGCATTTCATCAAAATTTTAAAGTTTTGCTCTGTGAAAGAAGATGAAAAGACAATCTACAGACTGGGAGAAAATATTTGCAAACCATACATCCAACCAAGGAGGATACCCTAAGAAATTATAAAGAATTCTCAGAAGTCAACAGTTAAAAAAAAATGCCAATTTAAAAATGGGCTAAAGATGTGAACAGACATTTCACCTAAGAGGAGATACAGAAAGCAAATAAGTACATGAAGAGTTGTTCAACCATTAGCAATTAGTGAAATGCAAAGTAAAACACAATGACGTAACTCCATACATCTAATAGAATGGCTAGAATAAAAAATAGACAATAAATCCGAGAGAGGATGTGGAAAAGTTGGAACCCTCATACATTACTGGTAGGAATATAAAATGATAGTCCCTCTAGAAAAGAGGGAAAGTTTCCTAAAATACTAAACATGTAACTACCACGTGATCTAACAACTGCACTCCTAAGCATTCAACCCAGAGAAATGCAAAGTTATGTTCACATAAAAACCTGTACATAAATATTTATAGCAGCTTTATTCCTAAGAGCCAAACTGGAAACAATCCCGATGTCCTTCAACAGGTAAATGGTTAAACAAACCGATATCTGTAATAAAAAGGAGAAAACTATTGGACTTCCCTGGTAGCACAGTGGTTAAGAATCCACCTGCCAATGCAGGGGTCACAGGTTCGAGTCCTGGTCTGGGAAGATCCCACAAGCCATGGAGCAACTAAGCCCGTGTGCCACAACTACTGAGCCTGAGCTCTAGAGCCCGGGAGCCACAACTACTGAGCCTGCACGCCACAACTACTGAAGCCCTCGTGCCTAGAGCCCATGCTCCGCAACAAGAGAAGCCACCGCAATGAGAAGCCTGTGCACCGCAACAAAGAGTAGCTCCCACTCACCGCGACTAGAGAAAGCCCACGTGCAGCAATGATGACCCAACGCAGCCAAAAATTAAAAACAATAAATAAATAAATAAATTTATTTTTTTAAAAAAGGAGCAAACTAGTGATACATACAACAACCTGGATGAACTTCTACAGTATTACGCTGAGATAAAAAATCCAAGCCAAAAGGTTACAGACTATATGGTTCCATTTATATAACACTTATGAAATGACAAAATTATAGAAAGGAGAACAAATTAGTGGTTGTCAGGCATTACAGAGCAGGTGGGGGCAGAAGAGGAGTGGGCAAGGCCATAAAAGGGCAACATTCATGATCCTTATGGTGATGAATCTGTTCTGTATTGTGTAAATAAATGAGCTCAGCAAGGTCACAGGTGTAAATTTAACAAAGCATGTACAGGACATGTATGCTAAAAACTACAAAATCCTGATGAAATAAATCAAAGAGCAAAATACATAGAGAGATATACCATATCCATGTATTAGATAATGTAAATGTAAATATCCTGGTTGTGATAATGTACTATAGTTTTGCAAGATGGAAAAATCTGGGCAAAGGGCATAAGTATCTGCATTCTTTCTCTCAATTGCATGTGAATCTGCAACTATCTCAAAATAAAAAAGTTCAATTTAAAAATACATGGGATTATAAAGGAAGCCAATTGTACTGAACTCAGTCATCAAAATACCAAAATATTTATCATACAGTTTTTTAAAAGTTAAGCAGTGTGATAGAGAGGGCACATGCCTATTTGAATTGGGTGGTCAGGGAAGACTTCTCTGGCAAAGTGGCCTGTAATCTGTGCTATGATCTAAATGACAATAAGGAAACACTTTGCAAAGATCTAGAGGAAAGGCATGCAAGGCGGAGGAAACAGCTCTGGCAAAGGCCCAACGAAAAGAAGACCTTAGCACATCAAAGGAACAAAGAGAGGCCAGCGTGGCTGAACAGCAGCAGGAGAGGGAAGGGAGAGGCCAAGTTATGTGAGGCTTCACAGGCCAGAGGAGGAAGTTGGGCTTTTATTCTAAAAGCAACTGGAAGCCACTGAAGCACTGAAGACTTGTAAGCAGTCTAAATTACATTAACAGAATGACATAGTCTGAGATACATTTTTAGAAGAGCATTCAGGTCACTGTGGGTAAATGGATTGTACCTGGTAGGAAGAAAGGTCTGGAAATTGGTGAGGAGGTTCCAGCAACCATGCGAGCAAGAGGTGATAGAACAAGGATAGTAGTAGCAGAGCCAGAAAGAGGTAAAGTGAATGAGGGATACATTTTTAAAGTAGAACCAAGAGGAAGTACTTTCTGATGAATTAGAAATAAGAGAAAGAAAAAAATCAAAGATGAATCTTGTTTTTGTCTTACTTTACTTGAGCAGTTGAACAACTGACTGAAATAGAAACCACCAGCAGGAAAACAGTTTGGGGTGATGAAAAGTAAAGAGTTCAGGTTTGGACATCTTAAATTTGACAACCTTTTAAATATCCAAGAGGTGAGGTGATGTAGGCAGTTAGACTTACGAGTTTGTTATGGGTCTGTGTTCAGGAGGAGTGTCTGGGCTAGAAATATAATTTAGAGAGCAATGAACATATAGATCATGTATAATTCCATAAGGCTGGACAAAACACCTTGGCGGAGTGCAAGGCTAAGAAAAAGGGGAATTACTCCAAGCCAGAGCCCTGGGGCACTCTAGGACTTAAGTTTTCAAGGGGACAAGAAGGAGCCATTAAAGGAGATCTGAGGCAACAGGCACTAAAGCCAGAGGAAAACCGCACAAGTGTAGAAGGAGTTGTAAGCAGAGAATGGTCCGCTGGGTCAAAGGCTGCTGAGAATCAGACGGGGAAGTGCCCATCCAATTTGGCAACTTGGAGGTAGGTCAATCACCACCTAGGTAAGGTGGTCTCAGACAGATGGAGAGGAAAGTCAACTGGAATGGGTTGAGAAGAGAATGGGAGATGAGAAAGTAGAAACGGGGCAACAAAAAACTTTCTCAGTACCTTTTGCTGGGAAGGGGAGAGAAGAAATAGGATGGAGGTGAAGCAGGATCTCGGATCAAGGAAGGATTTTTTTCCTTTCTTTTTTATGAGATAGGCGATACTGTTTTATCAGATAGGCGATAGGGGAACCACTGACTGAAACGGCCCACCCTGGCCAGGCCCAATAGTAACCACTTGCATGAGTTATCTTACAACAGGAGGTCCTGGTAAGGAACATGGAACTAACAAGCCACCACCAACTGGAAGAATTCAGGAAAGGTCAAAAGGAGAGAGGAGACACCAGTCCATATGTCCTTCCAACCTCCCAGAAACCCCCTCGCTGGAATCTATCTTGGCTGAGCGATGCGCTCACCACCAGGAAGGACCCTGAGTCAGAATGATTGGCCAGAGACGACCCGGAAACTAACCCCATCCAATAAAACCCGAGATAGCAAGCCACGTGGCAGAGCAGTCCTCCAGGTTCTCTTACCCTCTGCTCTCCACCCAGGCGCCCCTTCCCAATAAAGTCTCCAGCATTGTCAGCATGAGTGTCTCCTCCAACAATTCATTTCTGAGGGTTAGAAAAGAGCCCACTCTCGGGCCGTGGAAGGGGTCGCCCTTCCTGCAGCAGTACTAGAGAGCATTCCATATGCCGATGGAAATGATCCAGGAAAGAAGAAAATATAGTGCAGAAGAGAGATGCAACAGGAGCAAAATCCCTGAGAAAATGAGAGGAGACAGGGTCCAAAGCAGAGTGCAGAGACCAGCCAGGTGTACCCTGTCCTTGTTACGCTGGGAGAAACAGAGGAGCACCCACGCATTAGCTGACAGGTCCCACCAGACTTCTGAACTGTGGCCCATAAGGAAGAAAGAACACAGACGTGGATGAGGAGATATGACTCAGATATCAGGTTCATGAGTAGGGAGTACCCAAGTCATCCAGCCTGAAATAGCAGCAGCTTCTACCACTGACAGGATGATTCGATCAGGCAAAGCACTTGGTGACATCAGTGTTTGAGAAAGATTTAGCCAATGCCGGTGGGAAAGACACCATTATCCAATGAATTACAAAGTCAGAAGGAACAACACTGGGCTCAGGAAAGTCACTGCTGCTGGTGCTGCAGTAAAAACATGGGATGACCCTGGGAATTGCAAGGGAAGAGCTCATCCGGAAGGCATCTCACAGAAGAACTCCAAGAGTTAGAATTGCAACAACGCCTTCTCAATCATCCCCAGCGCTTCCTCCAGCCCCTTCCCCCCAACTCAACACTTTCCCAGGTTTCTAGTGAAAAAGAAAATCTAGCTATCCACATTTGGCTGACGTAAACTCTCCAGAATAAATTCACTTATTATTTAGCCAAATAAAATCGTGTATCAGTTCTGCTTATCAGCAGTTTTATTTTCTGGGTAAAGCATGCCAATGATAGCGTCCCCCAAATACACATGATACACCCCCACACACACTTAACGCTGGGAAATGTAACTTCTAGTCAGTTTGTTAGGAAAGTTGAAAAATGAATCTGAAAAGAATAGTACATACACACACAAAAAAAATCCCTGCTTTTAAATGCATTTTTAATCAAATTCCAAGTGATAGCCTCAATTACAGTTACTTTAGAGAAAAGGCATCAGTGGTAAGAAATGCTTGGATTATAGTGTGTTCTTCAGATATTAAAAAAATTAAAACTAATTTAGTTTGAGCATCTACTCTAGCACCCTGAGTTAAAAATATATGGATAACACATAGATTTATGGATTAATTTATCAAGCAGTCTATGTGGAAAGGAGCAAGCATGTTTTAGCTTAATACATTTTCTGATGCATCTAAGTAAAAAAAAATTAATCATTATGGATTTTGCAAAGTGCATTTTTCTTTATCTCTAAGGAGAAAGTGAAACAAGAGACATTCACTGCCTCCCTAGAGATTCTCATAATTTGCAAAGAATATCCTTCTCTGAAGTGCTTACCCCTAAAGGGTCAGCCTGTGCATTTAGTCATTACAGGGAGAATGTTTTGGCCCCTTATGACCACTCATCATTTTTCTGATTAATGCATCAAAAGAGAAGGGGGGGAAGGTTACAAAAAAAACTTTGTTAGGGGCTCCCCATTCCCTACTGTGTTCCTGGGTCACATGAAAGGGCACTGCTACATAAGGGCAAAAAGAAGTAAATTTAACATGAAGCCCACAAGTGTCCTGTGTCATCGCCAGCTGGTTAGTTAGGGGAGAGAAGAATAAGAGGAAAGAATAAAACTAAGCTTTCATGGGATGGGGAATAAGGCTCCTAGAAGTCCATAAAGGGAATAAATCTGGCTATTAGCATAGCATCCAGGTCAGCGCAAGCACAGACGTGGCCTAAGCATCCTACACCAACAATAAATGCTGTCAAGAAAATTATGATGAAATAAACATAATTAATACAAATCAATGAGTGGTGACATATCATTATTGTAAGTTATATTTTTATTGGTCAGGCAGAATGCTTAACAAGAAACCACAATGCCATCTCTAAGCTATTTGTATTTATCTCTAATAACTCAAGCTGCATCCCTACCAGTAGAAAAGTAAACCACTCGATTAAGAACCCTTTTCAGGGACTTGCCTCGTGGCCTAGTGGTTAAGAATCCACCTGCCAATGCAGGGGACACGGGTTAGAGCCCTGGTCCGGGAAGATCCCACATGCCGCGGAGCACTGAAGCCCGTGCAGCACAACTACTGAGCCTGCACTCTAGAGCCCATGCGCCACAACTACTGAGCTCGTGTGCCACAACTACTGAAGCTCGAGCACCTACAGCCCATGCTCCACAAGAAGAGAAGCGACCGCAATGAGAAGCCCGCACACTGCAATGAAAAGTAGCCCCCGCTTGCTGCTAGAGAAAGCCCATGTGCAGCAACGAAGACCCAATGCAGCCAAAAATAAATAAATAAAAAAAATTTTATTTAAAAAAAAATACACCATTTAAAAACAAAGAAACCTTTTCAAGAGAAGAAAGGTATTTAATTACGATCTTGGGACACCTGGGTTATAATCCCAAATGCTGAAGGAAAGGATTAATTAAATCTCGTTATTCACTCAACTTGTACCCTTCTCATTTTACTTGATTTCCTCCTCTTTCCTGTTAGTCTCCACATGTTGCCAAAATGATGCAGAATCCCTGGGGTTTACAATTCTTCGTTCTCTGTAAAGTAAGGGGATTTTTTTTTTTTTCCTGCAGAGATAGGTAAGGTATCAAGAAAGAAGGACAGGTAACCAGGAAGTTATAAGCTATTTTACCTTGCCTATCATTGAGAAAAATCATCTCAATTTGTCATGGTACTGGTACCCTTATTTGTAAAAGGTCCACTTTATAATCTTTGTCTTTCTCTGAAATACTTTAAGTGAATCAGAACTGGGATATATTATATAGATACATATATAGATAGATATGTACTTTTTGTGTGTGTGTGTGTGTGGTACGCGGGCCTCTCACTGTTGTGGCCTCTCCCGTTGCGGAGCACAGGCTCCGGACGCGCAGGCTCAGCGGCCATGGCTCACGGGCCCAGCCGCTCCGCGGCATGTGGGATCTTCCCAGACCAGGGCACGAACCCGTGTCCCATGCATCGGCAGGTGGACTCTCAACCACTGCGCCACCAGGGAAGCCCGATATGTATTTTCTTGAGATATAATTTATACCACACAAGTCACAACTTAAAGTATACAATTCAATGGTTTTTAGTATATTCACAAAGTTGTGCAATCATCACCACAATCAATTTTAGAACAGAGACATGGCTTCTAAATCCTCTAATTCATTATACAGAGAGAAAACTAACATCCAGATGGGTTAAGTCACGTTCCCCAGGTCACAGAGCTAGTCAGTGGCAGGGCCAGTCCTGGATCCCTGGGAAGTATTAAGCCATTGACATCATCCAGACTCCCTTTCCCCTGCCTAGGAAAGTTCTTCATGAATTAAAAACTGCTGTGAAAATGTTGTCTGAGAAGAACATCTGGCATTTTTTTTTATTGTGCTCCCTCTTATTATATTAAGCCTGGTCTAATTTCTCCACCAAATCTGTCATATTGCAAGATTTCTGAGAAAGACCCCCAGAACAGATAAAAATGTATCTATTGGGCACTTTGACCACAAAATGAAGCCCAGAGAAAATCTGTGATGTCTTTCTTTTCAGATAAAGTCACAAAGGATTTCAGTTCACACCAAAAAAAGGCTAAATTAGACCTTCTGCTCATTTCTTTTTTAATGGGCTGATTATGGGTAGTTAAACTAAATGACCTCATCACTAGCACATTATTTCACCAATGCCAATAACTTCCTGGGATTTCAACCATTCACTCTGGTTAGTGGTTAGAAACCAATTTCAATCATCCAAGAGCTGTGTCTTGCTCATCTCTGAGATATGCTCCCATGAAGTCCATATCCAAAAAAAGAATATTTTTCAAAAGAGCTTAGTTCCTTGCAAGTGCTAAGTAAGCCAGCAAGTACGCTGACACTGCCCTGACCACAGCTGCACTCGCCTCCAGGCTGCCCACCCCTCAGTACTGAGCTCACAGCAGCACTTGCTGACTGTTCCCACCTTTAAATGCACCCACCTCTCTAGGTTTCCATGACACTCCACTCTCCTGCGTTGTACTAGTTCTCTCTCTCCTTCCTGTGCTCCTCCATCCCAAAAGTTTCACTTATTTAATAAATATTTATTGAGTGGTTACTGTTTATCAAGTCCTGGCCTAAACATTGCCCCTAAATGTTGGTGCTCCCTTCAGTCTATGTGCAGCTCACTGTGCATTTTCTCACTTTTATTTGCACTTACATTTTTAAATCTCCATTTAGGCTGGAAATCCCCCCAAACTCTGTAGTTCCAGTCTTGGCCTCACCCACTGGCTCCCAGGCCAATGACATCTGAATGTCTCACAAACCTCTCAAAGTGCTCAAATCCCACAGTGAATCCACCATCGCCCTGGTCACCTAATTGGCTCCTCAGCCAGGACTCCTTATCACCCCAATAGTACTGTCCACCCCAATAGCACTGTCCACCCAGTGCCCCCAGCTGGAAACTGAGCACCACCCAGTTTCTTCATGGAAGGGATGCAAGTGAGGGAACAGCACTGAGACCGACAGAAGAGAATCCTCCAATTCCAGCTGCATTTCAGGGACCAATTTGTGGAAGAAGCAGGATGAGACCTCATCTGAAATGTGAATTCTGAATCAAATCTGTAGAACAGATCCAGCAGTGCAGGTGTGGGATAGATTTTACAATGTCAGCTCTGCCATAGCTAGAAGAAACTGAAATCTTAGAATACAAATTTGCTTGTCGACACACACACACACACACACACACACACCCCAACTCCATGCCGCCCTGCGGGTTTTCCTGTTTCCTCCGCTTAGAACTCCTATCCTTTCCACCCACACCCCCTACCACAATTCCTCCTCATACTTAATTCACAAATGACGCGACTCTTCCTCCGGGAAGCTCTCCCTGATGCCCCTACTGTATTATCTGGCATCCCCTGTGCGTGGAGGTGTGTCTAACACTATTTGTTTACGTGTCTGTCTCAGTGTCTCCCCACCAGACTGGCGGCTCTTTGCGAGCAGGAGCCTGGCGCCCAACCCCGGGCCGACACCAGGAAGACGGTGGGGAGAGGAAGGACTGCTGTGTAGCGTCCCAGCCCGGGAGCCGGACGCAGTCGGGCGGGGTCCATTTCGAGGCGCGCGCTGGGAGCGCTGCGGGACGCGCTGCGGGGCCCAGCCGAGCGCCAAGTACACAGCATCCCGGGATCCGCCGACGCCCGCGCGGCCGCCCCCAAGCGGCAGGACATGCCCCGCGGGCTCCCAACCAAACGGGAGGGAGGCCCGGCCGGCACCGCACTCTCTGTGGTCCACCTCCCGGCGCGGGTTCAGTAGAGGCACCAAGCGGAGCCTCCAGGCCTCGGGACGCCCACTCTCTCTCCTGTGCCCGAAACCCCGCGGCCCGCCACCTCTGTGCTCTCCTCCGCAGAACCTCTCAGAATTACAGTGGCTCGGGGTGGAGCTGGGGGCCGGGGGCTGGGAAGGAGGAGGCGCCAAGGAGCGGAGGAGAGAGCAGGCGGCCCCTCACTCCACCTCCGCGCCCGCCTAGGCGGGAAGAAATGGAGCCCTAAGAGAGGCCCCTAAGGGCGCCAGAGCCCCAAAGGCCCCGGAGCCTCGAAGGGCCCGCAGCTCCCTAGTCCCCCTCCCTCTCGCCTCTATGCCTCCCTACCTGGCTGGCTTTGTGGAACTGCTTCTTCAGCCCCGCCACCGACATCTCGACGGCGCCCGGCCGGGGCTGGATGGTCTCTGGGCTCTGCCGGGCCACGCGGCCGCGACACGCTTGGGAAGCGGGCGCCGGGGCCGGTCCCCGCGCGGCTGGGCTCCCCGGGCCAGCCTCCCACGGCCACGGCCACAGCCACAGCCGCTGTCACACTCGCACACACGCGCACACGCTGATGGCAACACTGCGTTCCAAAGCCCCTGCGCAGCCCATTGGCCAAGCCGCGGCGGTATGCAAATGAGGCCGCTGGGGCCGCCCACGCTTCATTGTTGCGTGGAGACCCGGGAAGACTGGAGCTGCTGGGAAAATGGGCCTGGGAGGCTGGGCGTGGGGATGTCCTGGGGTCCGGAGAGCAGAGCCACACAGGGCTGCTTGCTGGGCGTTGGACGGGATGCATGTGGCATTACGATTGCCCTGGATGGGGAGAGAGAGATCACCTTTCTATGCTTCTGGGACTTGGTGCGAAACCTGCTTTTGCTCATAGGCAATATCGCCTCCCTCAGGCGCATTTTCGGTAGGTTTCTGGTTTTTAAAAGCGACGCTCCGAAATACGCCTAAGTGGGGAGAAATGGAACGGGACGGAGGACCTGCAGTAGGAGGAATTAGTCTGTGGGCGGCTGGTCTGTCTCTTCTTAACCCCACTCGGTACTCTGCGTACAATCTGGTCCTCTAGGAGCCCAAGAGTTATTGGGTAATTTGTTAAATACCACGCTCGCCTCCACAGAGCGCTGAGCCCACTGTCAACTGTATTAAGAGCAGCTATCTCCAAGGAGCCTTAAACAGCTCGCTCTGTATCCAGGGGAATTCACCGGAGGACGAACCCAGCTCCCTCGGTAACTCCTACCAGTTGTGTCAGTTACAGAGTGTCCTTTTTCAGAGAGACCGGAGCGCCCATGTGCGCGGAGGTCCAGCCAGGGGTCTGGAGCATCCCACTGATCTTCATGTCAGAGCTGTGCCCAACAGGTCAGCATCTAAGCGGAATCTGGCCTCCAAAAGTCCTTAGGGCTCCCGAAAGACCTAGAACCCACTCTTAGCAACGCTTAACACTGAAAGATACAACCCTCTTCCTCCTCCAGTCTTCACCTAAAAGAAAGAAGCTCCTCTCTCTGGACCCTCCACAGATCCCATCTGGGATGACCAAGAGCCCCGGTTTACACCTGTTCCCTGGCGTCCACTCCTGGCATCCTGAATTTCTCCAGGATGAAAGTCACATGGGCTCTCCTTTGCCATTAGCTCCCAACTCCCTTATCCCTGACTTCATCCTAGTGAGGACTGGGCTGGTAACTACATCTCCCTGTGCCTGTTTCCTCACTTTCCTTTTAGAGGGTGCGAACAGGAGCATTCTTCCTCTGATATGGGAGAAAACAAGGAACTTAGTGAAGAAGATAAAGGCGGCCATCCAGAGGATTAATTAGTATGACTTGCATGAGTGCTGTGGGCTTGACTGGCCTACATACAGCTGACATCAGCCACAGATAGGTAACTAGAAGGTATGAGGGTGGTAACAGCTAGGTCCAAATAGCATAGCAAGATGACCTGTCCACACAACAGGCTGAACCCCACTCAACGGCAGGCTCTGCCCCAGAGGAACTGCTACTAAGGCGGGGCGGCTGGGGGCCGGGCCATCTGGAAGGGGCTCACCTGCCTTCTTTCTCTGTGTCCAAGAGTAGTCTAAGTAGAACAGATTTGAAGGGACTTCTCCCTAAATGAGTCTGACTCTGTGCCCTTTGGGAAAGGGGGTGATTTATTTAAAACTTTTTGGCCTTTTTTCCTTGGTTGATAGCATATTCCAATTCAGTTAATTCTGGTAATTTATCTCTTCATTTAATCAAGTATAGAATTATAAGTGTATTCTCATCATTTTTTTAATGTCAGAATCGTTCATGTACGTTTTTCCTTCATAAAAGTATTTGTGATTTTTCTTAATTTTTTCTGTGATAAGACTCAGAGGTTTGCCAATTTTGTTGGTCGTTTAAAACAGTTCTTGGGACTTTCCTGGAGGTTTAGTGGTTAAGACTCTGCGCTTCCACTGCAGGGGGCACAGGTTCCATCCCTGGTCAGGGAACTAAGATCCCGCATGCCACACAGTGCAGCCAAAATAAATAAATAAATAATAAAATTCTTTTTTCAGTTCTTGAGTTTATTCATCATTGCTATAGATTTTTTTTCTCTCATTAATTTCTATCTTTATTATACATTCCTTCCTTCTGTTTTGTTCAGGAGATTGAAGTTATTCACAACAGAAACTGATCCTAAGCTGGAAAAGAATGTATTGGAGAAGGATTATCAGGCAGCCCAGAGGTTCAGGGGACGTAGGGAACCAGGTTGGGGGGGGATGAGCAGGAACTAGGAATCTGAGTGGTCAGATCTCCAGCATGTCCAGGGGCGCTTGTTGGGATGTGCTGGTTCCACCACATGTTCAGGCTGTGGCTACCAGAAAGAAGGCTAAGCTGTTTCTGCTTCTTTCAGGCACTCACTCCAGATTCAAAGTTCCAGGGGGCAGCATCTGATGACTTAAGTCTAGATGTTATGCCCCGGCTCTAGAGTCTAAGACCCACACCATGGTGTATTTCCCCAATATAGGAAGAAGCTTCAGATGCCAGGTAGCCAAAAAAGGTATCTACAAACAACAGCAACACGAATGCCCACGAATGTTTATCTGGGAACTCCTTAATCCTTTCAGTTGAATGTGTTTTATTTATTTTTATACTTTCTTGTTTTATAATCAACACATGTAAAACTATGAATTTTCCTCCTGAGTACGGCTTTGGTTTCACACTTTGTTTTCATTATGTAGTATAGTTCTTCTGATTGTGTTTTAAATAAATTTTTAATTGCAATTATAAAGAGGAAATAACTCTTTGATCCAAATGTTATTCAAGACAATTTTTTAAATCTTTTCTAGGTGGTTTGATTTCTATTATTCATGATATATGAAATTTGAGACTTGTGGTACTATTGTCAAATAACATGTCTTGAAGGTTTTTTTTAACATAGTCTATTATGTTTCATTTTATAAATGTACCACAGAGGTTTGAAATAATGTGTATTCTCAGTTTCTAGGATACAGTTTTTCAGTTCATGGGTAACAGGAGCATGTGTTCTACCAAAGCTCTTAGCTCAGAGGGAGATTTCAAAGACGTGCTAGCTGGAGCCACATTGGCCAGTTCAAGGCTTGCCTTTTACATCACCATCACCCCTCCAGGACCCAAGGGCCCATAGCTCCTCGATCTGTTTAGGGAAGGAGTATACAAATGTCTTGGGCTATCTGACAGAGTTGTCTACATGGTATGAAACCAATGGGAGAGTCCTGAAGCACAAACAAGCATCACCCTAAACTGAAGGATCTTTGGGCACTTGGTGGTCTTCAAGGTAAATGAAAAGAGGGATGCTGTGGTTGTCTCTGGCACTCTGGACAGATGACCCATGTTCTGGCAGAGGCTTGGGTGTTCTCCTATGTTCCTTTCCTTGTAGTCCTTGGCTCTCCCCTCCACTTTCCCTTCCCTGGTCCACAGAGTACTATGCTAATGTGCATTCACATCTGTCTGTCTTGTGGTCGGGCCAGCTTTTGAATCTAGTATTTGCAGCTCTTGTGTCTGGTCCTGGCATGAGTGTCACATTTCTCAGTGTGGGCAGGAGCAGAAGAGCCTTGGGCAGGGGACTGAGGGGGAGAGAAGCCTACTGATTAATGTCTCCGAATATTATCCCATCATGTATCTCATAAGTCAAGTCTTCTGAGCTTATTGTTCAAATGCTCTGTGTCCTGACTTCTTCTACTTCGCTTACCAGAGACTGAGAGAAGTCGTCTACAGTCTCTTGTTACAATTATAATTATGTCTGTTGTGCCTTCATTTGGGAGTTTGCCTTTAAATATTTTAGGGCTGTCATATTTTGCCTGTGTTTGTGACTGCCATATCTTCCTTGTGGATTGGAATTTTATCCATATAAAATAACATATCTGTCCTACAGATATGTTATTTTACTGTTTTACTTTGTCACATGTAATTTTTTTGTATCCCCACATTTTGTTTGTATGTGCTTCATATGACCTAATTGGTCCTTTTCCTCCTGTCTCTTCTTTTTTCCAGCTTTATTGAGATTAATTAACATACGTGTCATATTACATAAGTTTAAGGTGTACTGTGTGATTTGATACACATATATATTGCAAAATGATCACACAGTAAGGTTAGTTAACACCTCCATCCCCTCATTTGTCTTTCTTTTTTCTTTTTCTTTTTTTTTTTTTTTTTTTTGGTGACATGAGAACATTTAAGATCTACTCTCTCAGAAACTTTAAGTATACATCCTTTACTTTTGACCTTTCATTTCGTTTGGCATGTGCTCTTATAAAGAGAATAAAATTTAATTTTGTTTGTGGGCCAAAATATGTTTTAAATGTATTTTCCTAGAGAGATTTAAAGCATTCATATTTATTATGAAAAGGATATATTTGGTCCTAGTTTTGTCATTTTATGGCATGTTATCTGGGGTTTTTCTTCCCCCTTCAAATAGCTCCTTCTATCACTAGTATCTATTTGCTTCAAAGGTTTTCTTTGCTTTTTCTTCCCCTCTACTTTTGTGAGTTATGTACCCAATTTTTACCCACTAGCAGTTATCATTGTTCTATAAAATATTTGACCTTATATTGTCTATCAACATCAATAATTAAACGTTGTAGGGAAGCCATAGCATGATTAGAATGAGCAGCGGCCAGGGCGCATGGACTAGGGCCACCTCGTCACCTCCTTCAACTTAAACCAGATCATGCTCTAGCCCCAGCCAGCTGAAAAGCCTCCAGCAAAGACCAGAGTGGGTCCAGTTTCCTTTGTCTGATACAGAAAAAGAACCAGTTTGAGACTAGGATGCAGGGTGTTGGTTTTAAGCCAGGGAGGCAAAGATGGACAGAAAACAAACAGAAATTTTGAGATAAAAGAAGAGCGAAATTATTTTAAATTCAAAATAAAAGTTTTCACAAGTATATATTTTCCATGATACAATAACACCTAGAATTTGAAACTATCAAAAAGTCAAAAGGAGGAAATTTTACCTTTGGAATCACCATTGAAACAACTGCTCTTAATATTTTTTTTTTACAGCCTTTTTCCCATGCAAAATTTAAACACAGCAGGGTCATGCCTATGCGTACTACTTTATTTTCTTTATTCTCTTAATTACATGAGCATTTTCTATACTGTCTAGTCTTCACACACATTATTTTCATGACAACTTAATAACCAATTATGTAGACATGTCAAATTATATTTGATCATTTTCTATTACTACTCACTTAAAGGATTTTTCCCCAAAATTTTTCATCACTTAAATAACGCTACATTAAACATCTTTTTCCATATTAGGATTTCTTTCTGTATTTAAGAATAGTTCCTTAGAATGGATTCCCAGATGTGAAATTAGTGCATCAAAGACTTGAACAGTTCTAAGTGCAATTGCCATTTATGTAGCGTAGTTATAATTGCTCCCACCCTCCATGGTCATTAGAGGAAAATCTTATAAGAAGGGAGGGGGTGTCAAAGAGACATAGATCTACATCTTCCATTTGCCTTGAATTCCATGACTTTAAGCCTGTGGCCTGATATAAGCTCCAGATTGCAGTTCTTGGCAGTCTTTGGAGAGCTGAGTTCAAATACTGACGTCTTAAATAATCCTAAAATGTTAGTTTAACCATGGCCTCTCAATTTCCAGCTTTACTCTTTTTTTTTTTTTTCTTGAAAAAAACCTCTCACCCAGACTCCTTTCTGGGGAGGCACTCTGGGTTACTCATGCGTGAAAGGGTGGAGCTCTGGCCCATTATGTGGCAGTGGTGCATTATGCCAAGTATTTAGATAGACCAGACCTAGAAGCATTCCTTCCCTCAATTTAAAATCTCCACATACCTGGTTGCGCAGAAAGTTGCGAGCATGGCTATTATTTTGCATTCCTCGTAACTTCACAGGCCTTTTATTTTGCACATCTGGGAAAGATGTGTGCCCATCGATGAGGTAACAGAGCAGACATGATGAATCCCAGATGCTGAACATGGCAATTTGCCTTGAACTTGCAAGATCACAACTGGGAACAAATGTATAGATTTTCTTCACTTATTGTTTTACATGAAGCTGATGGAAAATCAATTGATGGGTTCCAGAAAAGGCCAGAGAAATCTTTCCATTTTAAAATGTAGAGGAAAAACACTGAAGTATTTTTGTGTGTTTAAAAATGAGGATTGGGCAAAGGGCTACAATAAGCACACAGTGAAAGTAAATATAATTAACTGGTGAATTAATGTCTTTCATAGTTATACACAATGCATGACTCCATTGTTCTGTACTCTAAAAATGTTCAGTTAGAATTCTGGGTCATGGTGTAATGCTAATTAGAATTTGTTAATTGCATAGGTGCAGTTTTCATTTTCACATTTTACCCCAGAAGATTTACTTTTAAACAAACGCCAGGGATGAGGAATTAGTGAGTGGTGACCTCATGGCTTTTGTAAACTACTGCTGCCACCTTGTGGTGCTTCTGAGAAGTGGCAGAGGTAAACCTTTAGGAACCGTAAGTTTATCAGACAGTGGTCAGTTGCATGTCATTTACTTATAATTTCAAAGTTTTTTAAGAGCACACTAGCACCTCTAGTCTTGTCACAGAAGCTCATCTGAATGGTGTTGAGTGCAAAATGTTGCTGCAGTTTGGATACCCTGAGATCCTGGATCGCTTCTGGGACTTTGGCTAATCAAGGGTTCTCTTGCAGTTCTTACTGTGTAAGAATCTCAAGAAGAGCTGTTCTGTCACTAAAACTTTAACCAGAGAGGTAGGAGGAGAATAAATAGAGAATGATGGTCATGGTACTAAAGGAGGAATTTCAAGAAAGAGGAAGTGGCCAATAGAGCCAGTGGTTACTAAGCAGCCCCCTGCATCCCAATTCTATCATTATCTATCCCCTTTTCCTCAATTTACTTTTTCCTCTTTACTCTAGATATTTTAATAATACCTAATTTTTAATTTTGTATCATCCAGCTCCACTCCCAGAATGAATAAAAAAGCTCTATGGCCGCACTGTTCAATAGAACTTTCCATGATGATGGAAACGTTCTCTCTCTGTGCTGTCCAATACTGAGAACCACTGGCCAACTGCGGCTATCAATCACTTAAATGGTGGCAACTGTGGCTCCCAATTTCTACTTTATTTGGTTTTAATTAATTAAAACTTAAATAGCCACATGTGGCTAGTGGCTACTGTGTTGCGCAGAGCAGCTCTAGAAGGGTAAGAGACTATTCTACTCTATTTACTGCTGTGCTCCCAATACCAGAAGATGACATGGAGACCTAGAGCCACTCCAGAAACATATTCATTTAGTGAATAAATGACTATGAAGACGCAAAATAGTGTATTAGATTTAGCAAGAAGTTGTGTGTTTGGGGGGCGGGGGTGATTAGGGAGGAGCTGTGGTCAAAGTAGGTGGAGTTGAAAAGCCAAGGAAATGTGAGAGGTTGCTGTTCGTGTTGCATATTCAAGGTGATATGAGCAACGGTCCTGCCATCACATCAAGGTGATGTGAGCAACTGACTCCCATGGAATGGCGAGAGTCAGCTCTGCAGCCAGAGGCTGGACTAAAGGCCAGGAATCCTGCCAGGATGGTCAGCAGAGGGAGGGACCACAAGAAACAGGGTTGTCCCATAGGCACATCTGGGCGGGCATCCACAGCAGTGCTGCCATGGAGGACAGGGAATTCCCACCCGCTGTGGCCTTGTCCTTGAACCTGCAAGTTCCCAGCTCGTTAAGTGGACCATGAGGTTGATAACAATGACCTGACAGGTATGGTAGGACTCAGGGAAGCTTTGTCAAATGCATGAGACAGTCTCATTAGTATCATTATTACACATGGCTTATTCCTCTTCTGGTCACTGCTCAGAGTTGCATAGAAGTCTGTGCGCCCTCACTGGCAGGAGATTCTGGCCCTGGACCCCAGGAGTCCAAGCTTGCACGTATCCTCTACCCGTCTCTACTCCAGGCACCTACTGGGACTAATGCTCTAACTATGTCCCCATTCCCCTTGGGAAAAATGTCAAATTCCTTTTATAACATGTGCCAGATGAAGCACTGAAGGACATTAAGACATGGATTCTCAGGACCTAGAGGTAATAATTATGGAATTGTAGATCACTGAATCATTCTAAGAAAACCCAAAAAGACACAGACATTCAATTTTAAGAAAACAATGCTTGCTGGGCTACTAAAAAGTGTGCTTTTCTCCACCCATTTTCCTATAAGCCCCCATTTTTCAGGGGATAAATCAATCCCCAGTTGAATTCATATCCTCTTTCCACTGCCCTTGTGAGAAGAAACTGGGGTTCCCTTTAAGCGTAGGATTTGATGCATTTACAGATGTAGCAGAAATGCCCTTAGCATCTGGTATTTCAAGAATCTCCCACTTGTTCTGTATGTGCCTCTTGTAATCATACAAGAAAAGTTTACACAGTGTCTGTGTTGATTTGTATTATATTTTTAAAGGTGGTTCATTGCTGTTATGATTACTGTCTATAGGGGGCAGCGAGGGACCTCAAAGTGAAACAGCAGAACTTTACGCATGGTCAAATGTGAGATTCCATAGCTCTCTAGAGCAGTGCTTCTCAATCTTTAATGTCTACATGAATCCCCTGGGTATCTAGTTAGAATGCAGGCTCTGATCCCCTGGGTCTGCAGTAGGCCCCAAGGCCTAAGATTCTGCATATCTAACAAGCTCCCAGGTGATGCCAGTGCCACTGGTCCAGGGACCACATTTTGAGTAGCAAGGCTGTAGATGACAGTCTTATAGAGACCCCAGAGGCAGCTTTTCTTATTTAACACACGCTCATTATATGAATGGTGGGCATGCACCATAAACAGCTCCTTGTGTTTAAGCGAACTGGATGGATGGAAAACAACTGAGTTACAGGTATGTCTTTCCCTTGGCCATGGGGGCAACATTTTCTCGCCTGTGGCTCAGCAACTCTGCTGGTAAACTTCAGAGGCTGGTATTATTTGTCATCACCTTGGCCCAAGTGGGTGTTGGATTCTGAAACTGATTTTGTCCAAACAGTAGAATGTACCCTCACCCCTGAAGCATGGAACCAGTGGCCTGCAACCACCTTCTGTGGCCTGGGCCATATCAGGCCCCTGGATGTGCAAAGGGAAGAAAGTCACAGTGTATATGGTACATGCCCCTGTGCACTCTCACGGCAAGACTGTGAGATATGTACAGTCTCTCATTCAAAGCTCAGAGAGACAACGCGTCCCCAGCAAGAGGTGATTGATCCATCTCTCAAACTCAGGCCTCGGAAGTCCACCCACTGGCCTGGAGAGAATCACTTTAATGTGTATAAATACTCCTTGCCCTAAAGTCCACTTCAGTAAAGTTCATTCCGTTAACACACAAGTATTGAGCACTTGCTATGCACCTGGCCTTGTGCTGGGGGCTGGACCAGCAGAGATGAATCCATTTGTCCTGTAGGAGCAGACGTTTGAAACTTGTGAGTAGGTTTCCAAGGAGAGTCTCATGCAGCCTTAGGAGAAGCTGGAGTCGAGTGAGCTGACCGGTGTCTGTCCCTACCACTGGCCCCTCAAGGTGCTTTTCCCTGACCAGGGCAGTCATATGGTATATTACATAGAGGCTGGATTCTTCTGTGCCCTAACATGACCCTTATTTCTATAGTAAGCTGTGACTTTATTCTCCTCCCAACCAGACTCTGAACTGGAAAACACAGCTTAGTAAGCATGTATTGTACTGGTTAGCACCATTCCATTCTCCTGACTTTTCCTTCCTCCCAACCCTTACGCACCCTCTGCCCACCCAGGTCGGGGAACAACAGAGCTGATGCAGCCGAAGTGACGGAGGACCATCAGGGGTACTGACACACACGCTGCCCCCCATCCTCTTCGTGGTCTGGAAGCTTACCTCAAGCAAGCTGCTGGAAGATGAAGCTTTGTCTGGCCCATCTCTGTACAGGCGTGCCTGCGCGCGCGCACACACACACACACACACACACACACACACACACACACACTGACTAGTACAGAACCTAATGAACTCTGTCACCCCACAAAATTTGAGAAGTAAATGAGTGACTTAAGATCTCGCCCGTGGGTTGGCAGATCATGAATGGGTTGACGTTTAAGTTCATTAATTTTAGGCAAAACTGACCAAAGCTGTTAGAAGTGAGGATCCTGGTAACCTGTGGGAGGGGCAGTCAGGGCTGGAAGGGGTCCCAGGGAGGCTTCTGGGGGCTACTTATGTTCCATTTCTCAGACTGGGTGCAGGGTACGTGAGAGGGTTCACTTTGCTGAAATACATTAAGCTGTACTCGTAAAGTATGTGCACTCCTCTAGATGCACACACAAAAATACACGAAGTTCATAACTTTGAAAGATTTTCACTACACAGAACAGCCATTTTAAAAACAGGAATTAAATCATAATGCTTAAATCAGTGACAATGAACAAATGCCCTGAAGTTTCTCCTTTGCAGATCCATTGCTTCTTAAAAACAAAACAAATCACCAATTACCTAATCTTGGCCACCCCCATGCAATACATTTAAGGCTAGAAACTTCAAAAATAGCCCATCTCTTCTCTGTTTTCCATTCTGCTTTTGCTCTCCCCCCACTGATGCTTGTTGAACGACCTCACCTGATTTTTATATAGAAAATTGAGTCCATCTGGTGTTAGCTCCCTCCTGCCCACTTGAATGTGATCCTGGGAACCCACGTTTTCCTCCCCTGCTTCCCTCTGATGGTGAGGGAAAGGAGCCCCACCTCCTGTTCACCTCTCTGCAGCTCACTCCCCAGGAGTCTGGCCCTGACACACACCTCCAGGAGGGGGGCATCCCCTCCTCACAGGCAGCAAATGCTGGATGTTCCAGACTTGGCCCCAGCCCATTTGCAAGGTCTTCAGTTTCAGGAAAAGAGCCCGAGCTGCTTCCCCACCCCCCGAGGACACTGGTAGAATCATCCCCTGAGATCTGAGTTTACCTTTTATACAATCTTGACCCTTTGACTTTTGTTTTATATTTCCTGACTTCCAGACATATGCGGGGCCTAATTTTAAGTGGCTTTGGAAGTTTAGATGTTCAGGCTTTTGCAAATAATTTAATTTCAGGCCTGAAATGCTCAAGTTTCTCTGAAAACCTAGAACCTTTTAAAGTCTTTAAACTGGGTGCTTCAGCTGTACAGTCTGAGAGTTGGAGGCCCAGGCCTGGTCTTTCTGTCCTCCATAAAACCCAGCTAAAGTGTCTAGCAGGGAAGTACCAGGTGCCACCCAATCTGGGTTTAACCTGCTGGAGGGCTCTGGAGAAGCCCAATTTGCCTAAAAGCTAAAATATCCATTCCCTTAATGATACATTTCCCCCAAATTCATAGTTGTATGATCTATTTTAGTTCACATATGATAAAGTAGTCTCTAGCCCCTACAGCATCCATGCATTCCCATGGGCACCCAACCTGGGGAGTGGAGTGTAAGCTTGCTTCCTCAACTGGACATCTTCTTCAGGACACAACCTGCACAACTGCCCATGGCACCCCTGTCCACTCTTTTGGAGATATTTTAGGTAAATTTTGATATCTTTCTGCTTCCTCTACTTTTGATCATATCAGTAACTATTTTTTAGCCACTCCTTCTAAGGATACTTCAACTTTATTTTCATGTTTATAGTACATATTTAACAAATGCCCAGAATTTATACCCAAGGTATCAGATTTATCTCTTTGAAGTGTCTTAGTTCCACTTTACTCTTTAAAAATGTGTTTTACAGAACTTGGTACACCATAGGGAATTATTAATCAAATTATGTAACATATAGAAGGTTTATGCCAAATTAGTGAGGCCTGCCCAGATGGTTAGAATGAAGAGGCAAGAGATATAACATCAGTGTACTCAGCTCCACTGCACTTTGTTTTTAAAGCTATATAAATAAATAAAAGGATTAGGCATCACAAAATACTAATTAATATTAATAGTACAACATATTTAAAATATATTTGTGGTTTTTCTCTCCTCCACTCTTTTCCTAGAGCCCATGCCTTGCAAGGTCAAGATAATTGAAAAGCATGCTCATAACATAACCCGAGTCTGGGAAGAAGGTAGACACTCTTTTTTTTTTAACATCTTTATTGGAGTATAGTTGCTTTACAATGTTGTGTTAGTTTCTGCTGTATAACAACATGAATCAGCTATATGTATACGTATATCCCCATATCCTCTCTCTCTTGCGTCTCCCTCCCACCCTCCCATCCCACCCCTCTAGGTGGTCACAAAGCACCGAGCTGATCTCCCTGTGCTATGCAGCTGCTTCCCACTAGCTATCTATTTTACATTTGGTAGTGTATATATGTCCATGCCACTCTCTCACTTCGTCCTAGCTTACCCTTCCGCCTCCCCATGTCCTCAAGTTCATTCTCTACGTCTGTGTCTTTACTCCTGTCCTGCCCCTAGGTCCTTCAGAACCTTTTTTTTTTTTTTTAGATTCCATATATATATGTGTTAGCATACGGTATTTGTTTTTCTCCTTCAAGGCAGACACTCTTCAGGATAATAAAATACAGGAGATATGCCAGCAGCACAAGATATCTGATATATTTTAGATAATCCACCTGGAGACCAGATGACCATAATGGCCTTTCTCCATCCAACCAGCAGGATGTGAGACTCCCTCCACCCTGTCTGCAGCAATGGGCAAAAGAGAGAAATCCACTCCAAAGGACTAATCCACAGACTGACAATGCACACCCAAGGTCACGGCCAAAAGCAGCCATTTTAGGGAGAATATGAGGAATAAAAGGACTGGGGATGGCAAGGAAGAGTTCCAAGGGAAACTGTTTCCGCTCATGCGCTGAGTAGTTATTACAGACTGAGGTCAAGCATGGAAGATATACTGAGAAGACAAATAAACATGATTGTCCATAAAGGTCCCTTAAAACTCTATGGCCTACTGCTCCTAAATGGTACATGGGCATGAACTGGGTAGACGAATCCCTACCACCCCTTTTTACTCCAAACAGATTGATTCTATCACTAGAACATAAGTTAAGAATTGACTGAAGGAGGTTTTCAGCTAAACAAAGCAGACATAACACATGTTTATCTCCACCTCTTCCCAAAATCACACAGAAGGACACTAAAAGAATTAGAAAGAGAACAAGAGAAGAGATGACAGACTAGAGATGTCAACCAAATTTGGGGAAATTGAAAACAGTTGAATAAATGGTGCTGCCTTAGCTGAGCTCTGAGAACAAAAATCTGACTGCCTGCAGAGGAGATGAAACTGGTGAAAAACTGATTCCCAGTACAGAAGCCTGGAAAGTTTCAGAAATCAAGGCACAGGCACCTTCAAAGAGAAAGAATAGGGGGGGTTTGGCAGTGCAGGGCGGAAAGCAGAACTGGTTTAAACCTCTAAAAAGGAGGAGCTGGGCCCCCAGATTCCAAGCCCAGGCCACAAAGCCACGGGAATGACCCTGCCTCTCTTTGCAGAAAACAGGAAACTCATCCTCCAGAGAGGCTGGACCAGAGAAACACTGGGAATGGAGAAGTAAAAGTGGGTGAGGCCCTCCCTCCCCCACCCCACCCCCACTCAGTTCTGAGAATGCTGGCTCCAGGAGGGCTGTCTCTAAGGGAAAACCATGGAACTGATAGATTAGTTGGTGTGTTTGACTGCACAGGAAGACTGTTAGAGTTCTTTTAGAATGTTTGGGGCTGAATCAATGATAAATAAGTGCTATAAAACTAAGTGAACAAAAAATAAGGCAATCATTTAAAATGATATAATAAGGGAAATAAAATCATAATACAGGGACTTTCCTGGTGGTCCAGTGGGTAAGACTCTGTGCTCCCAATGCAGGGGGCCTGGGTTCAATCCCTGGTTGGGGAACTAGATCCCACATGCATGCTGCAACTAAGAGTTTGCATGCTGCAACTAAGAAGGCTGCATGCTGCATCTAAGAAGCCTTCATGCCGCAGCTACAGCAGCCCACAGGCCGCAACGAAGATCCCGCGTGCCACAACTAAGACCCGGCACAGCCAAAATAAATAAATAAATATTTTTTAAAAATCATAGTAGTGGTATTATGATACCAGTCCATGGTATAGCTGTGAACAATATTTGCATAATTATAATAATGACAATACAAAAGATTAATTTGACATAAAACTATATAAATTGGGAAGATGGGGAGGGGCATGTATGGTGGTTTAGGAAACATAATAGTATTTTAACAGTAGGAAGTCAATAGATGACTTCTAAAATTTAAAAAATCACAACTAGTAATATAAGCATGTTGTATAGAAATAACAAAGTTTAAAAAGAGAGAAAGAGAAGAAAAGGCTGAAAGATTTAAAAGCATGTATTCTGAGTGGTGGAGATGGGGAGCAAAAACTGAGGTACAGGAAGCCTGGGGTAAAGGACTGCTTCCTTTCCTGTAAGGCAGGGACTATCATTTGACTTCTAAAATTATGTACACGTACTGCTTTAGTAAGAATTAAATTACATTTCTAAAAGGAATTTGTTGGACATTCTTTAGAATTAGGTGTGCATGTGCTCTGGGTTGAGAGGGAATTAGACCACCCCTTTGCTCCCCTAATCACCAGCAGATGTGTGGATTTCTTCAGAGTCTGAGAGAGGGATGATAAGAGACCACAACATGGACAGCAGCCTAGCAGCTGACCAGTGAGGCTGATTTGCTTTATGGGCTGCTTCATTCTTCCCTCCAACCTAAAGGCCATAGATGTCTGGGATTACGGAACTGTGGTGCAGTGCCTCCTATGCCCATTTGAATTCCATAAAACTTAGTCAAGAGGTTCCTGCTTTGGCAGCTGAACAATGGTTTCCAGGGGTATAAGTATCCCCAGCACAAATGGTAATGTTGCTTGGAGGGGAAAAGAGATTTACATAGAAGCAACAATGATATCTGTGCTAGAGCTATTGGAAAGGCACCCAATTTGGAATGGATGTGTCAAATGAGGACTGGGATCACACCTTATTTTGCAACATAGAAGACACTTCCTATTCAGGCCTCCCAGAGGAGATGCTAGGGGAGGTGGCCTAGAAACTAGTGTGTACACCTTCATTGTATGGTGCAATTAGAGGGACGGCGAATTCATGGAAAAAATGGAGCTGGTCTTCCACATGTGCTGGTGCAGTGACTAGGCAGGCTTCTGGGGGGCTTAATTAGTGTGTGCATGGTATAGTTTTTCATCCTTTAGTTTTAACCCATGTATGTCTTTATTTTAAAGCAGGTTTCTTTTTTTTTTTTTTTTTTTTGTGGTATGCAGACCTCTCACTGTTGTGGCCTCTCCCACTGCGGAGCACAGGCTCCAGACGCGCAGGCTCAGCGGCCATGGCTCACGGGCCCAGCCCCTCCGCGGCATGTGGGATCCTCCCAGACCGGGGCACGAACCTGTGTCCCCTGTATCGGCAGGCGGATTCTCAACCACTGCGCCACCAGGGAAGCCCTAAAGCAGGTTTCTTGTAGATAGCATATAGTTGTTGTTTTTTTTCATTCAAGCTGACAATCTCTGTCTTTTAATTGGAATGTTTAAACCATTACATTTAATGTAATCATTAATATGGTTGGGTTTATATCTACCATCTTGCTATTTGTTTTCTATTTCTCCCATCTGTTCTTTGTTCCCCTTTTCCATTTTTCCTATTTTCTTTTGTGTTAATTAGGTACTTTGGGGCATTCCATTTTGTTTCCACTATTGTCTTTAACTATAGCCCTTTGTTGTATTTTTTTTAGTAGTTGCTTTTGGGTTATAACATTCACCTCTAACATGATAGTCTACCTACAAATAAAATTATACTATTTTACTTATTATACATATTATACATGAAGCTTAAAAGAGTACACTTCTATTTCCCCCTCCTATCCTTTGTGTTATTTTTATCATACTTTTAAATTCTACGTATGTTATAAATACCGCAATACATTATTATTGTATTTACTTTAAAAGGTCAATCATCTTTAAAACAAAATTTCAAATTAAAAAATGTATTTTATGTTTACTCACATATTTAACATTTCTAGGGCTCTTCTTTCTTTTGTATAGATCTCAGTACCAATTTGGTGTCATTTTCCTTCTGCCTAAATAACTTCCTTTTTTTGCTCAGATCTACTGGCAGTGAATATCTCAGCTTTTTTGTGTAGAAAAGTTCTTATTCCACTTTCATTTGAAAGATATTTTCAAAGATATTTTTGAAAGATATTTTCACTAGGTATAAAATTCTAGGTTTACAGTTTTCTTTCAGTGCTTTAAAGATGCCATTCCATTGTCTTCTGGCTTGCATCTCTTCTGACCAGTAGTCTACAATATTTCTCTTTGTTCATTTGTTTGCACCGTTCCTTTAATTTCTAACTGTCTTGTGAAGTTTTTTTCTCTGTATCTCTTATTTTCAGCAATTTGATTTTGATGTTCCTTACTGTGGTTTTCTCTGTTTGTTCTACTTGGGGTTTGCTAAGAGTATTAGTCAGCTTGGACTTCTATAACAAAATACTATAGACTGGATGGCTTCAACAACAGACATTTATTTCTCACAGTTCTAGCGACTGGGAAGTCCAAGATCAAGGTGCTGGCAGATTCGGTTCCTGGGGAGAGCCTTCTTCCTGGTTGCAAGAGGCTGCCATTCTCACATGGCAGAGAGGGAGAGAGCTCTGATCTCTCTTCCTCTTTGTATAATGGCACTAATCTCATCATGAGGGACTCCCACATTCATAACCTAATCTAAACTGAATTACCTCCAAAGGCCCCACCTCCAAATGCCATCACGTTGGGGGTTAAGGCTTCAGCATGTGAATCTGAGCGGGGTACACAAACATTCAGTCAATAACAATGAGCTTCTTGGATGTGTGAGTTTATATATTTAAACAAATTTGGAAAACTTTTGGCTATTTTTTCTTGAAAAATTTTTATTGCCTTCCCCTTTTCTGGAACTCCAATCACACATTCCTCAGGCTTTTTCTCAATCCAGCTCTACCTAATCAGCCTTCTAACTAGAGTGATTTATTTTTTTTCTTAGAATCATTTAGTGAGTTTCTACACTATTATTTGTCAATATAATGGTGAATTTTTTATTTTTATTTCTTTTTAAAAATATTCTAATGAGACATAACTGACAAATAAAATTGTAAGATTACTTAAAGCGTACTATGTGATGATTTGATATACATATATATTGTGAAAGGATCCTCCCCATTGAGTTAATTAACACATCTATCCATCACCTCACACATTTACCTTTTTTTTTTTTGATGAGAACATTTAGGTTCTATTTTCTTAGCAAATTTCATTTATACAATACAGTGTCCTAACCTATAGTCATCATGACATATATACATTAAATCCTCAAACCTTATTCATCTTATAACTGAAAGTTTATGCCCTTTTACCAACCTCTCTCTATTCCTCCCAACCCTTGCAACCATTTTTCTGCTCTGTTTCCATGAGTTAAACTTTTTTCCCAGAGTCCACATACAAGTAATGCCATGCAGTATTTATCTTTCTTCGTCTGACTAATTTCACTCAGCATAATGCCCTCCAAGTTTGTCCATGTTGTCACAAATGACAGGATTTCCTTCCTTTTTAAGCATAAGTGATAGTTACATGTGTACACACACACACACACACACACACACACACACACATAATATTAATTCTTCCAATCCATGAGCACAGAGTATCTTCCCAATTATTTGTCTTTTGAATTCTTTCATCAATGTCTCACAATTCTCAGTGTAGAGAATTAATATTGTTTAAGTGTCCATACAACCCAAAGTGCCCAAAATGTTCCACAGATTCAATGCAATCCCTATCAAAATCCCAATGACATTTTTCACAAAACTAGAAAAAAAAATCCTGAAATGTGTAAGTACCCACAAAAGACCCCAAATAGCCAAAGCATCTTTAGAAAGAAAAACAAAACTGGGAGCATCACACCTCCTAATTTCAAACTATATTACAAAGCTACAGTAATCAAAACCATATGGTATTGGCAAACAAACAAAAAAGACACATAGATCAATGGAACAGAATAGAGAGTCAGAAATAAACCCACACCTATATGGTCAATTAATTTATGACAAAAGAGCCAAGAATATAGAATGGGGAAAGGATAGTCTCTTCAATAAGTTGTTCTGGGAAAACTGGATATCCACATGCAAAAAAATGAAGATCTCTATCTTATACCATACATAAAAATCAACTCAAATGGATTTAAGACTTGAACATAAGACCTAAAACAATAATAAAACAATAAAACTCCTAGAAGAAAACAGGCGGTAAGCTCCTTGACATCAATCTAGACAATGATTTTTGTTTTTTTGGACTTAACACCTAAAGCAAAGGCAACAAAATCAAAAATAAACAAGTGGGGCTACAAACGAAAAAGCTTCTGCAGAGCAAAGGAAACCATCAACAACCTATAGAAGACAACCTATAGAATGGGAGAAGATATTTGCAAAGCACATATCCAATAAGAGATTAATATCCAAAATATACAAGGAACTAAAACAATTCAATAGTAAAAACAAAAACAAATAACCCAATCAAAAAAATGGGCAGAGGAACTGCGTAGACACTTTTCCAAAGAAGACATTCAAACAGCCAACAGATACATGAAATGCAAATCAAAACCACAATGAAATATCACCTCACACCTGTTAGGGTGTCTATTATCAAAAGACAAGAGAAAACAAACGCTGGTGAGGATGTGGAGAATATGGAACACTTGTACACAGTTGGTGGAAACATAAAGTGGTGCAGCCACTATGGAAAACAGTATAGAAGTTCCTCAAGGAATTAAAGATAGAACTACCATATGATCCAGCAATCCCACTTCTCAGTAGACGCCAAAGGAAATTAAATCATTATCTTGAAGAGATATCTGAACTCTCACAACAGCCAAGATATGGAAACAACCCAAGTATCCATCAACAGATGAATAGATTTAAAAATGTGTGGTATATACAGTTGGCTCTCCGTATCTGCAGGTTCTGCATCTGCCATACAGAGGGTCAACTGTACTATGACTTTTTATATAAGGGACTTGAGCATCTGGATTTTGATATCTGCAGGGAGTCCCATGGATACTGAGGGACAACTGTACATTCAATGGAAATTATTCATCCGTGAGAAAGAAGGAAATCCTGCCATTTGTAACAGCATGGATGGACCTTGAGGGCATTATGCTAAGTGAAATAAGTCAGACAGAGAAAGACAAATGCTGTATGATATCACTTATATTTAGAATCTAAAAAACACTGAACTCACAGAAACAGAGTAGGAAAGTGGTTACTAGGGACTGGGGGTAGAGGAAATGAGAGAGATATTGGTCAATAAGTACAAACTTCCAGTTATAAAATGACTAAGTTCTGGGGAATCTAATGTACAACATGGTGATTATAGTTAATAATACTGTATTATACACTAAAGTTGCTAAGAGAGTAGATCTTAAATGTCCTCACCACAAAAAAAGTAATGGTAATTATGTGATGTGATGAAAAGTTAGTTAACACTATGACAGTAATCATTTTGCAATATATATTGAATATATGTATCAAATCAACATTTTGTACACCTTAAACTTACACAATGTTATATGTCAGTTATATCTCAATAAAGCTTGAAAAAAATAAAATAAGAAGAAAAGGAAATAGATCACAGAAAGAGAAAGCTGAAAAGAAGGCTCAGGACCAGATTGAGGGTTCTGTAATCCCTCAACTTTAGTGAATTGTTCATGCTAATACAATTGCACCTAATGTAACCTAATCTGGGTGAACCCCACAGTACAGATTCTTTAGTACGTACTGCTTAGATAGGAGATTTGATCCATGGGGAAAAGCCAGCGAAGTAGAAATTGGAATTAGGCTCTTAACTGAGGAAATGAAAGTCTGGATGATCATTGAAATACCACTGGAGAAAGCTCTTCTGATTAAAACTACAGTGCTGGGCCAGCCACTCACATGGTTGGTTGTGTGGACTATTCCCTCGGACTTAGATCACACAGGGCTGTGAGCAGATGACTATGGGGGAGGGGCACTGACCCATGTGCCTCTGAGGACCCAAGACTGTGATGTCCCAAATGAAGAGTGAATGGAGCAGGGGTGCTGGTTGAATGCTCCTCTCTCACATGTATAACAGTTGCTAGTAGTCTGAGACAAATGATGTAGACACCCAAATTTTAGGATGGAATGGAAAATGTGGCACCTAGAAACGATTATAGTTGTTCTCAGAGATGGCACTGTTCTTTCCCCCACACCGTGTCAATTTCCTCTTGCCTCAGGAATTCCTGAAGCCCTACTTTTCCCATTTCAAGTGTTTTCTGCCATCTCCCTAAGAGTGATTTGGGCAGTGAAGACACATGGCCAATTGCCTTTCTATTAGGGATGCTCAATGTGCAGACATGAACATGCTGAAAATACCCAAATTCATGAAACCAAATTAGTGTGATCCCTGAGGAACACACGTGATCACCTTGCACGTTTGGGGAGATCATCCATTTCCTTCTGCGAGTTTCTCTGCCTCCCTGCTCAGCCCCCAGTAGTTTCTCAGGGTAACTTAGAGGACCCTGTTTGGTCTGCACAATCTAGAAGAATTTTGTTGACCATGGTTTGGGCAGCAATGTCCCAGCACGAGTTCAAGTTCTCCAAAAGGGTAACTTTCACAAAGTTTTATTAGCTAAACCCTTGCCCAATATGAAGTTTGCTCCCAATCCCCATACTTTTTCTAAATCCCTTAACAGCGAACCAGATCCCATGAGCTGAACAACAAGCTAGGAGTGTTTAATTCACTTTGTTTTCTCCCTTAACATTCCATGGCTGGTGTACCATCAGACTCCCTGCAACATTTTGTTCTACCTACAATGTACAACCTGATAGGGTCTGGAAAATTCAGATGGGGTGAGGAGGATTCAGACAAATCAGATTAACTGGGCAGGGAAGAGTCACTCTGTGAGCAACAACCATTGGCTTCCAGAGAATACCAGACCTCTCTAGAGAAAGGGAAAGGTCAGGTTCATATATTTCCTATCTTTCATATTGTAGTGCCTGGTACAATTCGCTCCAATAGGGAGTATTCTCCTTTTAAGGCCCCTCAAGATACCCTGTACCAGGTGGATGCTGGTGTCTTAGTGTCATCTTCATGGTTCACATATCCATGGAAAGCTGGTTAGATAAGAGAGAAGACCCATTTTTCCAAACTTCAAGTATGTCATTCCTGCAGTAGATCCAAGATCTGAGGGACAGAGATTAGATTAGCATTCCAGGCAGAAATAAGAGCATAAGCAAAGGCCCTGTGGCAGGAGAGGGCACAGACCGGAAAGAAAATCAGGGTGCTGGACCGCCAAGGCAGAGGAAGTATGGGGTGGAAGAGGCTGGGGCAGTAGTTAGAATCAGACTACACAGGGCCTTGTAGGTCCTGTTAAAGATCTGGGTCTGAATCCTAAAAATAATGAGAAATTATTGAAATTTTAATAAAGCAGGAAGCAGATGAGTGGCCTGATCACATTGGCTGCATCTGTGGAGGAGCTCTGGCGTGGAGAACAGATTGGAGGGGCACTGGTGTGGAAGCAGCATTTCAGACATGAGGCGCTGGCCGGTTGAACCACGGTGGTTCGGGGAAGCAGAAAGGAGTGAACAGATTCCAGCGACATCCTCGGGCAAAAGGGACAAGACTTGGTGACGGACCAAATGCGGGGAAGGAGGTGTCAGCAATGACCTTCCTGCCTTGGAAGTGCCAAGAGCTCAGCTCAGCTTTCCTCCTTCTCTGCTGCCTCTTCTGGAACAGGCAGACGCCCCAGGGAAAAGCAGCGTCAAATGCTAAGTTGATCTTTTAGGTTTTCCTTTGCCTCCCGGATCTTAGCACTGTCCTTTTTCACTGCTTATTTTGGGTCTCTGAGGCCTCAGAAAGACTTTATATTTTGTCCTGTTTTTCTAGCTGTTCTCTGAGGGAGGCTTGGCCTGTCACTAGCTGAAATGGAAGAAACAGTCTCCAGTCGACCTCAGAGACTCTGATCTCTGCCCCGCCCCGTCCTGATCCCTCACAGGGTCACTGAGCTCTTGCAGTTGGGAGACCCAAGTTCTGGCCCAGACTCTACCACTGACTTTCCCTGTGACCTTGGACATGCCCCTTCCCACTCTGGGCCCCACTTTTCTCATGTGGTGTCTACCTCACATGCTTGTGGTGTGAGGTAGAATGTAAGTATATCAGGATGTTTGTTCAAGGTGATGTGACTTGTGGTCACATCACCTGACCCACCTGACAGCCATGTCCTGTAGTTTCTGCCACCAACTATGACCTTGGGCACCCAGGCAGATCAGCAGTCACTCTGCACAGTCTGATGTCCCTGGGGTCCCTCCCAACTTCACAGCAGCTAGCCTAGTTTTGCAGGGCCTGAAGCTTATGTAATTTGGTAGACCCTCTTAAAAAAGAATACCATAGAACAAACACAAAATCAGTTATAAGTGAATATATTTTTTAGAGTGGAAAAAGAAATGTTAATGAACTCAAATTTAAGAGCTAATAAACACCTATATTAGTCAGGGTCCAGGCTGGAGGCAGAATCCACAAAGTAACTGGAATGTAAGAAATGTTTAATACAAAGAATTATTCATTGGTTAAAAAAAAAAAAAGATTTATTGGTAACAGTGGATTAACTTAAAGGGTAAACAGAACTCTAGAGGATATAGGACTAGTAGATAAACGGAGCAACCATAAACTATAGGACTGAAAGTACCCAAGGAAGGAACAAATTTGGAAGAGCTCCCCACCCTCCCATCCCCCAGGGCTGAGATTCAGACCTTGATGGAGAGGGTATGGCTGTGGCCCAGTGGACGTGCAGAAGTTCGCTGAGGTGTCTCAGGCCAGGTCTGACAAGCAGTAAGCCACCTGCTAGGCTGTGGACTAGACTTACTCAGGAGCTCCCTTCTGGGGTGCAAGCGGAACTTGCTGAAAAGCTTCTGCAGGGGAAACACACTGGAAAGTTGCCCATCAGGCGAGATTTGTTGGCAATCCTCCAGCTGGGTGCCTGGGAGATGTGCCAGGAGCTGGCTGTGGTGCTGGCAGTAACTGCTGGAACCACCCGTTGGGGTGGCCCTGAAACTTGCATGGGGATAAGCACCATGGGGTGTGGCCAAAAGCCCCAGAAGCCAGAAGAGAAGCAGGAAAATCCAGAAGAAAGAAGAGAAGCGTCTTTGTCCTCCAGCGTCCCTTCAAAGCACCCTCCTCCGGCAAAGCTTGATATGATGCCAGCAGGCAGTGGGGAAATGGTTACATGGCTCACCCCAGTATCACAAAGCGGAGCAAAGAAGGGTGGGTAGGAACTGAGAAGCCATAAAGTGATGGCTGGCACAATCCAGGAAAATTACCTATTTCATCACCATCATCATCACCCATTAATTGCTCGACATAACCTTATTATACATTTTTCTTACCCTTTCTGGCTTCATACGTTTGACTTTGAATGCTTGCTCATATGACACTTATTTTGTGACACTGTTTTCTATAGCAAGACTAGAAAAGTAATCCAGTATTTCTTCTAGCATGCTCGATGGAAATCTATTTTTTTAGTATTGATAGTTCAGAAATAGTAGCCTCCACCTTCAAAGGCTTTTGTTAATGTCCCTTCTGTAACTGCACTGCTGGTCTCTTCAATAGCTTGGAGTGAGGGCCTAGGGTGCTACTGGCTGTTGAGTGGGGGACACAGGGGTGGCTTCCCAGCAGGGAAGGAGGAAGGGACAGGGCACATGTAGAGGATGGACACCCAGCTCGAGCAGCGCAGCCGAGCAGAGGTGTGCTGGGGTGGCTGCTTTCTCCACTTAGTCCTGGAGGGGAACCTGCTGAGCCTGGGAAGGGACCCCCAACAAGCTAGAGTCTTTGAGGCTTAAGCTTCACTAATTTGACCATCAGTCCACTTCTGCCACTACAGAATAGCAACACTGACTTCCTACCTGTCCTCGGAGGACTTTGGGTGGTTTCTGAAATTCTGCTTTAACCTCAAATGTTGTGGACATTATTCAAAGGACATTACTCTTATGGAAGAGTTTTAGAAACCAGGCAGCCTCTTGGGATAAATGTCCAGACCCCTCCCAAGGGGTTATTTTAGAAGCAGCAGCGGTCACGGAAACTCTAGCCAGTTATTTTTTTAAGGGCAGTTATCATGAGTACTAAGGCATAGCAAGTAGAGTTATTTTTATCTTCTTTTATCAACTAAATCACTTCTTTCAAACATGAACTAACTTTTGAAACAGGGATGGCTGTGGTCAGAATCAATATTTCCCCCAAGATGAGCCTACTTCAGAGAACAGTGCATCTCCTCCAGTTTTACTGAGATCTAACAATCCCAGACAGGACGCACTGAAGGAGGACGACTAATGATTTTCCAGTTCCGGTCCCGCCCCTCCCTCTCCAACACCCCTCCGTCCAACCTGTATTCTGGGCCACTCTTTCTTGGATGGAAAACTAGAAAGATTTGACATGTTGTTAACTATATTCTTGTTCATGGTTTTTACCCCAGATTTCTATACATTCCTGAGTAGAAAAAAATACAGGCACTGGAAAGTTTAAGGCTAATTTTTCCCAAAGGTTATTCTTAGTGTGGGCTAGAGGATAGGGAGGTGGATGAGGGGAGAGCATTTATCCCATGAGGAGGGAAATTGAGGCCCCAGAGAGGCTTACTTGCTTCAGCCATGTCTGCCCTCCATCTGGTATTCTTAGATGCCAGCTACACCAATCTCCCTAACCTTCTCTGCCACCTTATTTATATTCATCTCTATCACAAGAGAAAACTCAACTATCACTCAATATCCAGAATCAATATTTTTTTTTTTTTTTTGGCGGTATGCGGGCCTCTCACCGTTGTGGCCTCTCCCGTTGCAAAGCACGGGCTCCAGACGCGCAGGCTCAGCGGCCATGGCTCACGGGCCTAGCCGCTCCACGGCATGTGGGATCTTCCCAGTCCGGGGCATGAACCCGTGTGCCCTGCATTGACAGGCGGACCCTCAACCACTGCGCCACCAGGGAAGCCCAATTGTATGGTTTTTTAAATGAGCCAAATAAAAAGATAGATGACAGATAGAAAATATTTGCAACTTATATCACAAAAAATGAACTTCAATACCTAATATAGCCAGACCCTAAAAATTCTACATACCAACATTATCCAAGTAGAAATATAGTAAGAACAAAAGATACTATTTGTAGCAGCCACTGAACCTTTGGAGTGCCAGAGAAAGGCTGGGGTGTAGGAACAGGTGGGGAAAATCTGTCTCCAAAATTCATATGTTGAAGTCCTAACCCCCAGTACCTCAGAATGCGACTGTGTTTGGAGATAGGGTCTTTAAAGAGGTAACTGGGTTATAATGAAGTCATGGGGGTGGGTCCTGATCCAATATGACTGGTGTCCTTATAAGAAGAGGAAATTTGGACACAGGCATTGCACAAAAGGAAGACACAGGGAGAAGACAGCCACCGACAAAGCAAGGAGAGAGGCCTGAGAAGAAATCAACCCTGACGATACCTTGATCTTGGATTTTCAACCTCCAGGACTGTGAGAAAATAAATTCCTATTGTTTAGGCCCCTAGTCTATGGTACTTTGTTATAGCAGCCCTAGCAAACTAATAGAGCCCTGAAGCAGCTCTGTTTGTGCTCAGAGAATCACAGAAGATTCTCTCACTTTCTATCTTCAGGATGCTCCCAATTGTTGGCTTTCTTCTTTCAGCCCAGCTTCCTGAAATAGCTACTGAAGGTTTGGTGCCCCAGGGAAGGGCTCCGACTGGTCCAACAGGAGTCAAGTCTCCATCCATAGACCAATCACTTGAGGCCAGGAGGGTGGTATAGAATGATTGGTTCAGGCAGTCTCAATTGATCAAAAGTTCTGCCTGCCACTGCCACTGGTCTTGCTAATTTAAAGCAAGCCAGACTTCCTACCTGAAGCTCCCCACTCCCTGACCTTCCAAAGTATCGCCCTGAGGAGAGCCACTTGCATGACAGATGAGGTAGACTCGAACCAGTAGCCTCTGAAAATCCAGAAGGACCCTGGACCCTCTTTTAAAACATACATGTTCCTGGTAGCAGTTACACGTTGAATTAATTGTTATGCTATTAATTTCTTGGTTGCTTCCTTTCTTTTTCTTTGTAGACGAATTGAGCAGAGAGTCCTAGATATTGTGGAAAAGTTCAAACAATAGTTCTGAGAGGGAAGTGAGGGGAAAGAAACAAGTTTCATGGACTTAAAACTTTTGCTGGGGCAGCCTCTGCCCTTTGAGTTCTAAGAACTCTTCGTGTGAGATGTAGAGTCCACCTAAATATGTGGACTTCTCATTTAGATGATACCTAATCTAGGGGGTCTTAGATCAGTAAACAGAATTGACGGGTTCTCTGAAACTATTTATCTCTTAAGGTACCATAATCTCATTGTGTACCCCAAAAGAGAAAGTCAAAGAAACCGCACAGAATTCCAGCTTCTAGGTTCCACCATCAATTGAAAATTGGGTACAAAAGCCCTATCTTCCCTGGGTCACTGGCTTTTAGAAGTTTCTCAACTTCAAAGGTTTACTTGTAACAAGTAGCAGCCAAACCTCATGCTGTCTAGTCACCCACTAGGATGGAGTCATGGGAAGAGGACTGGGAATGGATCAAGACGACGACAGGTGGTTGGACTTTCCTGGTGCTCCAGTGCTTATGACTCCATGCTCCCAATGCAAGGGGCATGGGTTCAATCCCTGGTCAGGGAAGATCCCGCATGCCACGTGGCATGGCCAAAATAATTGAAAATTAAAAAAAAAAATTTTAATTAAAAAAAAAAGACGGGCTTCCCTGGTGGCGCAGTGGTTGAGAGTCCACCTGCCGATGCAGGGGACTCGGGTTCGTGCCCTGGTCCGGGAAGATCCCACATGCCGCGGAGCGGCTGGGCCCGTGAGCCATGGCCGCTGAGCCTGCGCGTCCGGAGCCTGTGCTCTGTGGCGGGAGAGGCCACAACGGTGAGAGGCCCACATACCGCAAAAAAAAAAAAAAAAGACAAGAGGTGGTCAAGTTCCAGGAGGGCAACAGGACAGGTGATGGTGAAGCAGGGGGTGGGGGTTGGGGGGAGGGGGTAGGCAGGGAGTTGGGTCAAAGGAACCAAGGCTAAGAATTTGAGGAACAATGGGCAGATACCCAAAGTACAAAATCTGGACCATAAGACTGGGCCAATGTCTAGGCAAGGAACTTGGGTAACAGGCCTGGGGCCACAGCAGCAAGTCTGTCTGAGGATCCTGGATAGAGGCTGCTGTGCCAGACTCCCTTCTGCATATGGCCCTGGCCAGAGTTGGGTGCCAATGGGATTTGGTAGTGTTTATTAAAATGTTTCCATGGTCCCCCATCCGCCTCTGAATCTCCTGGTTGGCTTATTCAAAATACAAATTACTTAGCTTCGCCTCATCCAGAGCCACCTCTTCCTACCAGATCAACCATAGGGTCAGTACTGAAGAAAGAGCCTTTTCATAACTCCCCACCATTATTTTTATGTACCTTAATTTTTAGAACTTTACTGAAGTAGAGATCTGTGCCTTCAGAGAGGGGTAAATAGACATGACTAGATGGAAAGGTATTCTTGATACTGGAACAGCAGTCAGAAGCACTATTTCCCCAACTTAGTAGGTCTGGAAAGTTTGGCCCATGAGCCCCTGTCTCATCACCTCACCTTGACGCTTCCAAGCTCCCCATTCCTACTGTCCCTACTCGAAAGCTCAGTATGACTCCCATATCCCAGAATGACAGACTTGAGAGAGGAAGTCCTCAGGCTCCCCTCCCCCAATGAGTAGGGACTTAAAATAAGGTCACTGCTCCTGGCAGACTGGCTCAGGACAAGGCATTCCCACCAACCTTGGCTCTACCTCCAATATGAGACCCAGCTCACAGGGTGGGCTGCTTTGACTCCCATTTTTTAGTGTGTCTCTGCTAGTGCTTTGGGGAACTGAGGCTCTGGCCCTAATTGCTGACTGTTGGGTTTCATTTTGCCTCAACCATTTCTGGAGACTCTGCTTTGTGCCTGGTTGTATATGCCCTTCAGACTCCATCCAATCAGCCCCATCCCAAGTGTCTGTCTAGTTCCAAACCTAGCACATGGTAAATGCTATGAGAGGTAGCATGGATCTAAGGTGAAACCACAAGACCACAGGTCTGTCTTGGTTCTGCTGTCACCCTTGGGAAGCCCTGGGTAAATCAGTTCCCATTAGAATACACGGACAGCTGTGTAACATTAGACCACCAGCCCATGAATCCAGATAACTGAGACAACAACTGTCAACCCCCAAACCTAAGATATTCCTGTGGGTGATCTATAGGACCTGTATGCAACAATGAATCAGCTCCCTCTCTGCTTCACTTTGATACCCCAAACAAAGCCTCACTCAGAGGTTCATTAAACTGCCATATTGAAACTTTAGAACCAACCACATGAAAAAAAAAAATCACTCCAGTTGCAAACATTAAGCTTTTGAAGGAGACCAAATACACACTTACTCAATACAGCCAGGTCTCAGCTTCCCCATCTGTAAAACTAGGCTCAGTCCCCAGATCCCTCAGGATGACCAGCAGCTCCCAATGCCAGGAAAGTGCTTCAACAACATCAGGTGAGCTGTACAAATGAGAGGTAATTTGACAAGTCAGCCAGCACGGAGCAGCCAGTCAAGTCAATGCAAAGTGCTCTAATGCACTTAAAAGCCCAGAAGCAAGCCCAGGCTGAGTAATAATGGCCTAAACACCACCAGGGATTTCCCCAGGTCTAATTTCCAGGCCTGATGGCCATGGTGTTCCATCTCCATTGGGCTAATTAAGGCACAGGAGACAGAATCTGACAGAGAAGCTCACCCTGGCCTTGGTCTAGATTTATGGAGAAGAGAAGTTGCCAAGAAGGTAAATTAGACATCAACAGGGCTTCCCCCAGGATGCTGAGGTCTCAGGAGCATTAAGGCTGTGAGATTTAAAGTGAATACAGATCAGGGCTATGCAGAGAGACCAGGAGGTGTGGGAGTTAGAGCAAGATCTCTTCCATTTGCTAACCATGTGGTGCTGGTGTACTCCACTATTCCAGTCCTTCACTTCTTCATCTATAAACTATAGCTAACGTTATCTATCCCAAAAGGTTGTTGTAAGAAATGAAACATATGTAAAATGGCAGTATTGGGCCTGGCACAGAATGAGTGCCCAGTAAATAGTAGCTATTTTTATATTATGTTATAGTTGTCATGTTTTCTGCTATAGTGAAATATTCACACAAGACCTGAGAAGTGAAAGACTATTTATCTTTCAGACCCAAAGACTCAGCTGAGCCTTGATCGGGACATATGTTCCTTTGGGGAAGATATGTTTACATGGGATGTATCTGCCTAAGGGGGCTACTTTTTCCTCTCAGCTTCTTCAAATACCAGTCACTTTAGCCAAATTTATACAATTTATCTCTCCCGCAGAATTCCTTAATCTTAGCTCGAGATGCTCCCCCCTCCCATTTCTAACCCCTTTCCCACCAGTGCCATGAGCCACATTGGACCATCATACAGGAAAACCATAGCCTGTTCTCCCAACAAGTACAGAGGAATCCATACCTCTCTCCTAGTCATTCTTATCACTAACTTTTATCTACATAATATCCCTGATTCTGAGCCAGGAAGGTAGGTGCTAGCCGTTAAAATTCTCAGCTCAATGGAGGAAGAGTAAAGAAATTTCTATTGAGTAGAGCTGTCCAACATATATACATATACATATATGCACACAGACTTTGTGAGAGAGAAATTCAAAGGGCCAAAGTCTAAATCAAAGTCCACCAAGTTCAAACATTAGAAGACACATTATTATTAAGAGTTTACTTCTCCCCAAAATTAATCTGTAGATTAATTCCAATCAAATTCCCAAAGGATATTTTTTGTGGAAATAGATGAGTTAATTATAAATTATATGTGGCAATGCAAAGGACCTAGAGCAGTCAAAGGAATCTTGAATCAGAACGAAGCTTAAGGACACACACTACCTGATTTCAAAATGTACTATTAAAGCCACAGTAATCAGAAGAATGTGGTATTAATGTAGAACAGATAAATAGGTTAATGGCAGAGAATAGAGTCCTGAAATAGGCCCACACATATAAAGACAATTGATTTGCAACGAAGTCACCAAGGCAATTCAATAGAGGAAAAGAAATTCTTTCAATAAGTAGGAGCTGAAACAATTAGATAAACAAGTGGGAAAAAAATGAACCTTGACTCCTATTGCACACCACACACAAAAATTAATTTGAGATGGATTATTGATTTAAACATAAAAGCTAAGACTACAAATTTTCTAGGATAAAAACCCAGGAGAATAGGCAGATATTCCTTATAAAAGACACATAAGAAATAAGAAATTTCTTATACAAGAAATTTTTGATAAACTGGATGGCCTCAAAATCAAAATATTCTGCTTATCAAAAGACACCATTGAGAAAATTAAACGGAGAACCACCTGCTGGGGGAAAATAATCACAATACATATATCTGAAGAAAGACTTGTATTTAGAATATATAAGGGACTCCTACAAATCTACATCAAAAGACAAACAGTGCAAGTAAACATGGGCAAAAGACTTTGAACAGATATTTCATAAACGAAGGTATACAAATGACCAATAAGCCCATGAAAAGATGCTCAGCATCATTTGTCATCAGGGAAATGCAAGTTAAAACCATTATGAGATACCATCTCACATCCACTAGAAAGGTTATAATTAAAACAATTTACAACACCAAGTACTGACAAGAATGTGGAACAACTGGAACTCTCATATACTGTTGGTATGGACTAATTTGCTGGTACACAATTACTCTGAAAATGGTTGGGCAGTTCCTTATAAAGTTAAATATACAACCATCCTATGACCTGCTAGGTATTTACTTAAGAAAAATGAAAACATTTTTCCTAAAAGAGACATATAAGAATGTTTATAACAACTTTATTCATAATAGTCAAAAACAACCAAGTGTCCATCAATAGGAGAATGAATAGACAATAGTAAAATATTCACATAATGAACTACTTTTTAGCAATAAAAATGTAACAACTGATACATGCAACAACATGTATGAATGAATGAATGTACATACATGAATTTGAGATTCACGGATGAATCTCAAAAATATTATGTTTCATAAAAGAAGCCAGACAAAGAAGAGAACATACTGTATATTCCATTTATATGAAGTTCAAGGATAGGTAAAATGAATTTGTGGTCATAGAATTCAGAACAGTAGTTACCCGTGGGGGATAGGATTTACTAAAAGGGGGCATGAAGGAACTTCCTGGGCTGATGGAAATAGTTTATGAATTGATTATAATGGTAGTTACATAATCACTGATCAAACTTCATCAGACCATATACTTAAGATCTATGCATTTTACTGTATGTAAATTTTACCTAAAAAAAAAGAAAAAGACCTTTAAACACACATTTCATTCTAGTTAGTCGGTTTGCTTTTTCACAGTGGGATGTTAGTAATTCAGAAGCTGGAGCTAATGAGTGAATTCATTGAGGATAATGAAAGCCAAGTTTCTCACTGTTGAAGAAGGGCGTTAGAAATATGGAAACAGGAAGACTACAATAAACCTTGGAGTGTTAGATTGGAATAGAGGAATCAGTATGAATGGTTTATAATATAAGGTTTTTATTTAGAGATTGATATATTTCCTAGTCCTGAAAGCTGGGAGGGGCTCGAAGCAATGACTCCAGTAGCAATGAACACACCCAGTGCCCAGATTTGAGTTCTAAATACTATTCTTCTCTAAAAGGAGAATGGCTCCTTGAAGAAAGGGTTGATTCCAGGAATGGGGCAGGGATAGTACAGTATGAACCTGAAACATCTCATCCCACCAGAAAATATGGATGTGTTAAAAAAAAATGGTGGGAGCATGTCTGAAGGACACAGGAGCCTACCTGACAAGGCTCCCACTGGCTGAACCTTAAACAGTTTGGGAGTCCAATTAAATAATCATGAGGAAACAATTTGAGCATCAAATTGGGTGAATTCTAACCCACGGAATAAAATAAAGAATCCACAAATCCATTCTGACATAAATAAATATATGCTGACAACTCTTCCTTATGCATAGAAGAAATAATAAATGGAAGAATAATAGTTTTTAAATTATCAGTGAAGGCTAGAATTAGTGGGTGAAAGTTTGATGAGTAACAGGGTGTTTACATAATCTCAAAGTATCTCCCGTAACTACAAAGGGGATGATAGAACTTTACAGAGAAGAAACTTGGTGGACACCTTCTTAACCAAGGGATCAAAGTTAACATCACCAAAATTATGACAAACTGACATCAAGTCCCTCCTAATATGATACACAAACAATAACACAACATCACTCCTGGGGCACATCTGCCAAAAATTAAAAATTTAAAGCTAATCAGAGGAAACACCAAAGTAACCCAAATCAAGGGACATGCTATCAAATAACTGACCTGTAGTCTTCAAAAATGTCGAAATCATGAAAGGAAAACAAGCTCTAAGAACCGTTCCAGACTTAAGAGATTAACAATTCATGACAACTAAATGCAATGAATAATTCTGGATTGGATTCTGAACCAGAAAAGAATAGCTATAAAAAGGAATGAAATTGGGTCATTTGTAGAGACATGGATGCATCTAGAGACTGTCATACAGAGTGAAGTAAGTCAGAAAGAGAAACACAAATATCGTATATTAACGCATATATGTGGAATCTAGAAAATGGTACAGATGAACCGGTTTGCAAGGCAGAAATTGAGACACACATGTAGATAACAAACGTATGGACACCAAGGGGGGAAAATGGCGGGGGTGGTGGTGGTGTGATGAATTGGGAGATTGGGATTGACATGTATACACTGATGTGTATAAAATGGATGACTAATAAGAACTTGCTGTAAAAATTAATAAATAAAATAAAGTTGAAAAAAAAAAGAAAGAAAGACAACCTGGTCCTGGGCAGGGGGCATGGACACCCACGTGCTTCTCTGGATGAAGCACTACAAGGAGATACCACCACATGCCTGTTGGAACATCTAAAATTAAAAAGACTGATTGTGTCAAGTGTTTGTGAAGATGTGGAGGAACTTGAACTCATATACTGTTGGTGGAAATGTAAAATGTACAACTATTTTGGAAAACAATTTTTCATTTCTTGAAAAATGAAACAAACACCTATACCATATGACTAGCCATTCCACTCCTAGGTATTTACCCAAGAGAAATGAAAGCATTCAATACTTGTACATGAATATTCATAGCAGCTTTATTTGTAATCACCCCAAACTGGTAACAACTCAAGTATCTATCAACAGATAAATGAATAAAAATGTAGCATATCCAAAAAAAAAAAAAAAAAGAATAGCTAAAAAGGACACAATTGGAACAACTGACAAAACTGAATATGGACCATGGGTTGACAGAGAGTAATTTATCAGTGTTAAACTTCCCAGTTGAGATCCTTGTACCGTGATTATGTAAGAGAATGTCCTGGTTCTTAGGAATACACACTCAAGTATTTAGGGATAAGGGGGGCTGTCTTAGCCAGTTTGGGCTGCTATAACAGACAACTGTAGACTGGGTGGCTTATAGACAACAGAAATTTATTTCTCACAGTTCCGGAGGCTAGCAAGTCCAAGATCAAGGTGCCAGCAGATCTGGTGTCTGGTGGGGACTCCCTGGTTCATAGATGGCCGTGTTCTCACTGTGTCCTCACATGACAGAAGGAACAAGGGAACTCTCTGGGATCTCTTTTATTTAAGGGCACTAATCTTATTCAGGAGGGCTCTACCCTCATGACCTAATCACCTCTGAAAGGCCCCATCTCCAAATGCCATCACATTGGGGATTAGGTTTCAATGTATGAACTTGGGAGCGGGACACAAATATTCTATCACAGGGTCCAATGTCTGCTACTTACTCTCAGGTGGTTCAAATAATAACAATAATATGCACTTATATATGATATATAGGTATGTGTATGTGTGTATGTGTACAGAGAGAGATTGATAAAGAAGCAAGTCGGAGAAAATATGCAAACAATTGGTGAATCTAGATAAAGGGTATACAGAAGTCCTTTGTACTGTTTTTGCAACTTTTCTAAAAGTTTGAAATTACTAGATCAAAATTAAGTTTTATGCATTAGTTATTTTGACTCTGTATTCTTTTTAAATATAGCAAGAATGAAGGTATTTTTATTCCTTTCCCAGACCTCAAAACTCATGGAAAAAAATAGAAGATGTGATCACTGATGAGGTGAAGCTGTCCAAATCTGAAATCTGGATAGAGACAAGAGATCAGGCTGAGAGCCAACACATGCTTCTCCAGCTGGGTGTCTAGGGAAGAAGAATCTGAGAGAAAATTGATAGTGCAGGACCTTTATCAGGGACTGCTCTTAAATCAATACCTCTGGAAGAAAGGGCATGGAAGCAGGATTGGACAGAGAAAGGAAAAGAATTGTAATGCTATCTTGAGAAGAGCCTCAGTCCTTCCCCAGGGGAATCTCTGGAGCTGGGATGGCCCTTGGGAAATGCCCCTGGTTTAGACGAGGGGGCTGAACCTTTATATCCCTGCGTGAACCAGTCATGGGATGACAGCAAAGGAAGGAGAAGGAACCCAAGAGTAGTTACAGAAAAGGGGAGAGTTGATATAACATGATCTCAAGGGAGACCCGATTCAAATCAGGTGTGAGGATAGACTTAGAAAGATGTAGATATGCTTCTTCTGGACTAAGCAGGAAAGTGAAGATAAATCACTTTTAAACAGTAAGCAGGTAAATCAGCTTATTCATGGACATCTAAAAACCTAAGATATGTTTGAATTGAGATAAAATTATGCGCTGTTCCCAATCCCAGTTTATTTTATGATTTATGAACATAGATGAGTTTCTTTCATGTGCTGCAGAAGATACAATAAAAAGCTAGAGGTGATACTGGGCAGACCCCCTGGCATTTGTTGGTAGAAATGTGGGCTTGTCACAAGTCCAAGCTGGGCTCCTGGTCCAAACACCAAAAAGAATGAGCCTTTCCAACATCATGGTGCTGTGCAACTTGTCTTGGAATCTGGACAATGCAGTAGCCCAGCTCTTGTAGCATTCCCATGTGCCTTTGAACCTGGATCCAAGAGATTTGTAGCAGCCCACATGGACTGACAACAACATTCCTTATGTTTTATTAATAAATTTTTCTCGATTACTTTACGGTATATGCAAGATTCTCAAAAGTGATTGATTTTATCAGAGCCAGCTAGCAACGAAAAGTATGACCAAGATGAACTACGTAACTCACTACAGGGACTGCTTGAGTTTCCAAGTCTTTTCTTCTTGCTTTGTCTTGAAGGCTAGTTTTACAGCATGAATGCAGCTCCTCTCCCTCTTCCTTAGGAAGGTCCAGCTTCATGCTGTAGGGTACATATCCTATTTCAAGGAGTCATGGATTATTGCCCCTTTTAAAAATCTTTCATGCCGTTTTTCTCTTATGACAGGGTTTCTCAACCTTGACACTATTGACACGTTGGGCTGGATAATTCTTTGTTGTGATGGAGAGTGGAAGAGGTTCTGTCCATTACAAGTTTAGCAGCATCCCTCGTTTCTATCAGAAGTACCCCAACTTCCCGCCAGTAGTGACAAAAATGTCTCTGGATGGTTCCAGATGTCCTCCCAGGGGCAAAATTGCCTCTGGTTGAGAACCACTGTCTTAAACTGAAATATTAGAAAAGATTTCAAATATTTTATAACTGCTACACTTTATAGCCTGTCTGTTTACTCTCAATACAAGGCTTTTATAAAAACCTGGGTGAGGTGTAATCCCAACATGCAACTGTCTCCCCAGGCATCTGTCCATCTCTCTGTGTTTGTAAATTGCATGCCCCATTGATCCTTCTTTTCACAGAGTCCATTATCTATTCGTATTTTGACTCTACGAGATGTTTGCACAAATCATGTCTGGTAATTTAAGAGCATCATGGTCTCAGTAATTTAAAAGCTTCCTGCCAGCAGGCATTTCCCACTATTGACCGTGGTCTTCTGGAAAAAAGTATATTGCTTTTGCATGAGTATGGTTGGATCTCCCATTCTATTCCAAAGCTTCAAGTGTCATCTTGTCTACAAACAAAATAATTGAGCATTTAGAGTTTGTATTCATTTGTCTGCAATTTTAGTCCCTTGGAGATGCTGACCGGACAATATCTCATGACGCTGCTGCAGGACAGGAGCAGCAGCGGGCAGTAGACTTCTATACTGACAGCAACGGAAAGATTATTGTCCTATCTCTGCCTCCTCCCTTCCATTCTGAATGGGTTTTCTTTTTTAAGTCATTGGCATACTTCCTAATTTCAGACAGGTTTTGTGGGTCTAGCAGTGTTTGGAAATCCATATTGTGTATTGCATATTAATAAACTATTTTTTTCCTTTTCTTGGAATAACTTTGCAATCTGGAAATGATTCCATGTGGTAGAAATTGGTCCTCCCAATTTTGCTTAGAGAAGAAAAAAGAACATAGGCTTAGCAGCTAATTTCCCTATAATACTAAGTAAATTTAGCAAAGGCCTTCCCTCTGAACCAGCTGTTTCTCTTTCCATTTCTTCTATAAGCAATCCACTGCTACGCATATATCTGGAGAGAACCATAATTGAAAGAATGCATGCACCCCGATGTTCACTGCAGCACTATTTACAACAGCCAGGACAAGGAAGCAACCTAAATGTCCATCGACAGAGGAATGAATAAAGAAGATTGCAGAGACATGGATGGACCTAGAAATTGTCATACAGAGTGAAGTAGGTCAGAAAGAGAAAAACAAATATCATGTAGTATCACTTATATGTGGAATCTAGAAAAAATGGTACAGATGAACTTATTTACAAAGCAGAGATAGAGTCACAGATGTAGAGAACAAACTTATGGTTACCAAGGGGGGAAGGGGGGATGGGACAAATTGGGAGATTAGGATTGGCATACATACACTACTACATATAAAATAGGTAACTAATGAGAACCCACTGTATAGCACAGGGAACTCTACTCAGTGCTCTGTGGTGACCTGGATGAGAAGGAAATCTAAACAAGAGTGGATATGTGTATACGTATAACTGATTCACTTTGCTGTACAACAGAAACTAACACAACATTGTAAAGCAACTACACTCCAATAAAACAAACAAACAAACAAACAAACAAAAAACTCCATGACACGTTCTGTATGTTCCAGTCTTACAACAAGGTCATACATCTGAGCATTCTGTCCTTCTCTCTCTGGAAAATCGTTCAACTCATATATTTGTTACTCTGTCATTCGTTCAAATAAATTAATGAGAGAAAAGAAATGAAGACATGTATACAAATAACTAAGGCAGAGAGTAGAAAGCAGTATGTGTACCATGCAAGACTTATCAGTTAAATATTATGAGGGTTCATTTATTTGGGTTGCTTTTACTTTGTGAGGTCCTGAAATATTTCTTACTATGATTGTCTGTCCTCAAAATATTAAGGCACAATTCAGTGTCTTCTGCTGTTATGGCTTATCTGAGGGTCACGCTGAACCCTCAGAATAATTTCCTGTGGCAAAAAGATCATGGCTCTGCAGGCCCAGGGGACAGGGCAATCTCGGTAAGCTGCCTCCTTTGCTGCACACAAGCGGGCCCATCTTCACCTCGTGGCAGGTTACTGGTGGGGTTAAATGTATACTACTGCCACAAAGCAAACAGAACAAAAAGTAAGTTTCATGACAGATGCGTCTGGCATCTTCTCAATATTTCTTCTCCAGTGGTGTCTTTTCCTTCCCACCCTCATTAGAGAAATCCACCATTAGTCAGTTCAAACACTAAAGAATTCTAACTGGAGTATGAGGGAATTCAGAAGGCCCAGAGCAGCCCTGTTCCTTATGAGTGTAACAGCCATTCTTCCAGCCCTGTCCCTGGAGTTTGGGTTCTTCTACTCTTCAGGCAAGGCCACGAAGATCTTTGAGAAGCACATTTTACATTAGTTTTATTCCTGACTGGGTTCGGGTTCACGTTTAGGGCAGAGAATGCTAATTGTCCCCTAATATCCATCCTCTCCTTCTTCCTTTTAGTAATAGAACTTCCTGAGTTTTGAATGAACACTTGCCCAGCAAGTTAGAGACAGCATTTCCCAGCTTTGTAGCTAGGTATAGACAGGTGTCGCAAGGTCACCAGAGAGTAAGTGGAAGAACTAGGATTCAAATCTACATAAACAAAGAAGATAGTCTATCTATTTTCTCACCCTGTCTCCTAGAAGTGAAAATGATGAAAATAAGGAGGCCGTTTGTGGATAAAGGAGAGAATTCTAGGAGAGCAGTTTGATTGTTCTCTTCCTTTCCAGAAGTGATATTGATGGCCACCATGGAAGAGCTGGGAGGGGCAGGTGTCATTTGCCAGAGAAGGTGAGCTGGGAGAAGAGCCAGTGCAGGGCATGATAGGAGTCTGCTATGCAAAGGTTTGGCAGGCAGCGCTGGGTATCCAGAGCAGGCAGGTTAAGGGGCGGGAGGGAACTGGACCCAGACAGCCACGTCCAGTATGGCCCTTCCTTGACCACATGCAGCAGCCTCGAGCTGGACGGAAGGAAGTGGGTGGCTGTCTCAGACACAGAAGCTCTGATATGCCAGGTTTAAAACAGCCCTTGCCAGATAATTAGTCCAACCTCTGGCTCACCATCTGCATCTCATCCCAGCACTTCTTGAGCATGTCCATCAGTACAGACCCTTTGTTGAGTACCTGTTCCCCTTTTGAAAGAAAACAATTCTGCAGAATTGTTAGAAAAAAATAATAGTTATTTCCATCTTACTGTGGACATACATCTGGCATTATGATTTTTAAAAATTAATATTTATAGGTCAGTAGTATATTTGTCTTTATTTGCAAGGCTGCTTTAAAATTCACAGATACATATCCCTTCTGGTGTTTGAATGTGAAAGTGTTTTTTTCTTTAGATATTTTAAAAGGTGAGAGTCTGTGGCCCAAGAATTTTCACATGTAATGCTATCCTTCTAAATGGATTTATGGAAAGTTATCTCAGGACTTCTGCTTTTTTGCTGCTGTTAAAAGCTGCTGGCTGCAATGTCTCTGCCTTGTGAAAAAATGTGGGGTTTTATTTTAAAATTAGATCCTAGGGTTAATTTAAAGATTATGCCAAGTATATGTTCCAAATCCACTCATTCCATCTGACCTGCAGGAACACATCTGCTCTGTGTTCGCCCCACCCAACTTCTGACGGTGGCATACATCTGATTCCTTTGATTAAAGAGAAGAGTTTGTTAGGATGTCATGTACAGTATATCAAAGGAGATCAGGCACCCGTCTGCAAGTCAGATGACAAAAGGAGTGATCAGGACGGTACGGCTAAGCAGACATGGTGAAGAGTCAGCTAAGGGGAATGAGTCATAATTGGGAAAAGTGTTCGTTACCGGTGGTTTTGGTAACAATCACGCACAAGTCCCAGGGTGTGTGACATTAAGTGAAGCAAAGTAATTTCCCCAACATCCATCTGTCCCCAGCACAGAATTCCAACCAAACTGTAGAAGCGGCGTGGTCAGGGAGATTCCACAACATTTGGCAATAATTTTCCAAACGGGGATTTGTCCAGCTGTTCAGTCAGTGGATCCAGATTAAGAAAGCGCCTTACCTTTAATCAAAGCATGATGAAAAGCTTTTGTTTCTGAACAGCAAGGCTGCCTAAGAACGTCATTTCCTTTTTATTTGAATCAAAATATACATTGCTTTCTGTATTTTTTTTTTAACTTCTAGAGTAATTGGCCTCCACACTGGACCATCACTTGCACTCTCTGTATCTCTTGAGATGTAAGCTATCCATCTTGGTGCTGAGACATAGGAAGAGTTGATGCTTCCTGCATGGAGCTGCTTCCCAGACTGTTAAGTTCTTACTGCTCAGCGTGTGATATACCCCAGCAGCACCAGCTTCCTGTGGACCATTGTTAGAAATGCAGGATCCCAGGCCCCGCCCCAGACCTACTGAATCAGAACCAATGGTTCTGGCGGGTTGGACAGTGCATTCTTTTCCTTTCATGGCCTGATCTTTCTTAAAAGAGGAAATGATGTCTTGTTATTTATTTAAAATACAAAGCAGGTACTCTGTAAACTGCTTCTGTGTTACACTCATTCTTCAAAACATATTTATGAAGTATAAACAACAAGGTCCTACTGTATAGGACAGGGAACTATATTCAATATCCTGTGATAAACCATAATGGAAAAATATATTAAAAAAGAATGTCTTTATGTGTATGAGTGAGTCACTTTGCTGCACAGCAGAGATTGGCACAGCATTGGAAATCAATTACACTTCAATTTTTAAAAAAGTTTAAAAAATACATTTATGAAGTGATGAGTATGTGTCAAACCCAGTTCCAGGAGCTAGGATAAAAGAGTGAATGGAAAAGGGTCTGTCCCCTTGGAATTTAAATTCTACTGCAATAGACGTATTTCTGAGAAAGCCCTTTTTCTCAGTCTTCACTGTGATGTGTGTCTTCACAGGTTTTTTTACACAAAGCCCATGTCTCTTCTGTTTTCAGGTGCCCCATCCATTAACAAACAGTGTCCCAGGTGGAAAGTGCCCAGTGTGCCTGGACTGTCCTCGGGCCCCTCAGGAGGCTCCATCTCCCTTTCACAAGCCTGAGGCTGAGGGCAGGTTTCCTGATCTTTGTTTTACACGGGTCTCTATCCCAATTCCCCAGGCAATTCAAAGAGCCTCAACCCAGCAAGCCAGGAAGAAATACCCCCTTGTGACTATGAATGTTGTTTCAGAGGATAAGGAGGGGGAAAGTGGAACACAATTCTGGATTTTAAGTCCTGCCTGTGCATGAAGCCCAAAGGAAGCTTCAAGGAGAGATTTTAGCTGCCTCCTTCATCTCAGCCCTGGCATCCTCTGCCGAGGACAAAGGTCTTCCCTGCTTACCTCACCAGTCTCTGGTGGGCGTAGTCATTCATGTGCTGCTGGGAACGCCAGAGGGCAAGACACTTCTAGAGAAGCCTGGTTCATCCTGCTGGCAAAGCAATGAGTTAGGGACTGTTGATGGGGAGGGCAGCCAAGGCTGGATGTCACTTAGCACCGTATTACACTAAAAGGCATGGAGGAATTAGCTGTTAATCCAGCCCCGCAAAGCTGTATTTAGTACCCTGTGGAGCTGTATTTAGTACTGTATTTAGTACCCAGATTTTGACACGTTTAATTTTATCCAAAGTTCCTGAAGCTGAGGGAGATTTGTTTTTCTATTCTCATATCTTCATGGATATTTAATGAAATACGGTAGAGGAAGCCCATGTGCTTTTACTTTACTCTGTCAATTTTTACAAAAGTCAAGGAATCACTCTACTACCCAAAGCAATCTACAGATTCAATGCAGCCCCTACCACTGGCATTTTTCACAGAACTAGAACAAAAAATTTCACAATTTGCATGGAAACACAAAAGACCCCGAATAGCCAAAGCAATCTTGAGAACGAAAAACGGAGCTGGAGGAATCAGGCTCCCTGACTTCAGACTATACTACAAAGCTACAGTAATCAAGACAGTATGGTACTGGCACAAAAACAGAAATATAGATCAATGGAACAGGATAGAAAGCCCAGAGATAAACCCATGCACATATGGTCACCTTATCTTTGATAAAGGAGGCAGGAATGTACAGTGGAGAAAGGACAGCCTCTTCAATAAGTGGTGCTGGGAAAACTGGACAGGTACATGTAAAAGTATGAGATTAGAACACTCCCTAACACCATACACAAAAATAAGCTCAAAATGGATTAAAGACCTAAATGTAAGGCCAGAAACTATCAAACTCTTAGAGGAAAATATAGGCAGAACACTCTATGACATAAGTCACAGCAAGATCCTTTTTGATCCACCTCCTAGAGAAATGGAAATAAAAACAAAAATAAACAAATGGGACCTAATGAAACTTCAAAGCTTTTGCACAGCAAAGGAAACCATAAACGAGACCAAAAGACAACCCTCAGAATGGGAGAAAATATTTGCAAATGAAGCAACTGACAAAGGATTAATCTCCAAAATTTATAAGCAGCTCATGCAGCTCAATAACAAAAAAACAAACAACCCAATCCAAAAATGGGCAGAAGACCTAAATAGACATTTCTCCAAAGAAGATATACAGAGTGCCAACAAACACATGAAAGAATTCTCAACATCATTAATCATTAGAGAAATGCAAATCAAAACTACAATGAGATATCATCTCACACCAGTCAGAATGGCCATCATCAAAAAATCTAGAAACAATAAATGCTGGAGAGGGTGTGGAGAAAAGCGAACACTCTTGCACTGCTGGTGGAAATGTGAATTGGTACAGCCACTATGGAGAACAGTATGGAAGTTCCTTAAAAAACTACAAATAGAACTACCATATGACCCAGCAATCCCACTACTGGGCAAATGCCCTGAGAAAACCATAATTCAAAAAGAGTCATGTACCAAAATGTTCATTGCAGCTCTATTTACAATAGCCAGAAGATGGAAACAACCTAAGTGTCCATCATCGGATGAATGGATAAAGAAGATGTGGCACATATATACAATGGAATATTACTCAGCTATAAAAAGAAACGAAATTGAGTTATTTGTAGTGAGGTGGATGGATCTAGAGTCTGTCATACAGAGTGAAGTAAGTCAGAAAGAGAAAGACAAATACCGTATGCTAACACATATGTATGGAATCTAACAAAAGAAAATGTCATGAAGAACCTAGGGGTAAGACAGGAATAAAGACACAGATCTACTAGAGAATGGACTTGAGGATATGGGGAGGGGGAAGGGTGAGCTGTGACAAAGTGAGAGAGTGGCATGGACATATATACACCACCAAATGTAAAACACATAGCTAGTGGGAAGCAGCCGCATAGCACAGGGAGATCAGCTTGGTGGTTTGTGACCACCTAGAGGGGTGGGATAGGGAGGGTGGGAGGGAGGGAGATGCAAGAGGGAAGAGATATGGGAACATATGTATATTTGTAACTGATTCACTTTGTTATAAAGCAGAAACTAACACACCATTGTAAAGCAATTATACTCCAATAAAGATGTGAAAAAAAAAAAAGAATAAGAAATATTAGAGCGGATCACTTGAGCTGCACGCTGGAGCTTGTGCACGCCCTTGCTCTCTCTGTCCTGCAAGCACAGAGGAAAGGCCATGTGAGGACACGGTGAGACGGTGTTCATCTATAAACCAGGAAGAGAGGCCTCAGGAGAAATCAACTCTGCCAGCACCTTGATCTCAGAATTCCAGCCTCCAGAACTGTGAGAAAATAAATGTCTGCTGTTTAAGCCTCCTAAGAAAAAAACAACCAAAAAAAAAGTCAAGGGACTACCTTTATAGAAAAAATTAAACAAATATTGATGAAAAGCACTTCTTAACACTCTGAAGAGGTGGCTACCCTAAAACAAAAACCAAAAGTATGTCGAATGGCAATAAGCTAGTAGCCCCTCTAAGCAAAGGAACAAAACAGAGATTCCCTATTTCCTTCCTTCATTCTTTTTTTAATGTGGATTTTTTCCAGTTTTATTGAGGTATAATTGGCAAATGAAATTTGTATGTATTTATGTACAACACATTGTACACCTTAAACTAACACAACGATATGTCAATTATATCTCAATAAATCTGGGGGGAAAATGTATCTGATTAGATTTCCTAACTATATTTTATTCTTTTCTTCCTCCCCCCAGCAATTATTGAGCATCTACTCTGTGGAAGTAAATGAAGCCCAACCAAATGAAGAAAGCAAAGGCTATTTATTCTGAACTTGCTGTCATAAGGGAGTCAACCACCATCACTTGCATTTTGGCAGAGACTCAAAGGCAGGCAAAGAAGTGAGTAAGCTATACAGTGGGAAAACACAGAAGGCTTCAGGTGTGCCCTGACTGGACGCTGTTGGCATAGGGGAGCTGGAGGTGGGCTAACTAGAAGCAGGGTATCCTATGTGATTGGTTAGGGGTGCATATTTGGCTTTCTCTGGTTGATCCTAAGGTGGAAACCAGGACAAAAATTAGGGGAACTCTTAGTTATTAATGTCCTGGATATTTGGGGCCAATTGTTAGAGAAGTTATTGTTTAGTTTCCTGGATTGTTGCTAGAGATAGCACTTGGTTTCCTGCAAGTCTGGCTTATAGCAGACCAGCTTCCTGGGCTAATTACTGTAGATAAAGGGTTTTGTTTCCTGGGCAGGTTGTGGGTAAAAGTTCTGTTTTTATATTTGGTCATTGTCCATGTGTACATTCAGTCTCTCAACTATGTCCCAGATGCTAGGTGCTGGGACACAAACATATATAAAAATGATGTCTGCTCTCAAAGAGTTTACTGTCTAGTAGTTACCATTGTTATTAATTAATTTATAAAGTTTCTTCTAGTGCAATAAGACATGAAAAAGAAATGAGTAAAGATTAGAATAAAAGTTTACCTTATTATTTTCAGGTGGCTTAAGTGCAGTCTTTGGTACTAGCATATGGGGTAAGGCATACTTTTAGGCCAGTGGGTTGATATTTGAGGCAAGAAGTAGCTTATTTTGTCACTGAAATTATAGTATTTACAACATGACACAGACCTTCCACTTATTAGGCACACACAAGGCCAGGTGAGAACTGACCCTCGGGGGTAATTTATAATCTCTAAATACACCACAATCCCATGCACCTTAAACTGGCTCTGGGAGAGGAGCTCCATCTCATACACGGGATTAAGCAAGACATGCCACATCCAAAAGGGCAACCTACACAGGAATGAGGAACCCACAAAGATCATACCGAGGCAAACGTCTTAAAGACCTTCTTCATCTTCACTTTTAGGATATCATTAATATGCCACAGCTGTTGGTCTAAGACACCACTCCAAGAATTGCCTTCTTGAGGAAAAGCCCTGAGGAAGGCATGGAAGGAAGGATAGTCCATTCATTTCCCTCCTGTTCCCTGAAAAATCAGTATCTCACTCCCTCCTCTGCTCAGAAAAAAAGAAGAGCTCTCTCTTAAAAGAGGAACTGGCTTTTTCTGTGAGGTATCAGATGGTGGAGATGGGAGCAGATTCTTGAGGCAGCCCGTATCTTATACAAGAAGGGACCATGTCACAACTGATCTACAACAGCATGAGCTGCCTCAGTGGTAATATGCTTTCCATCCAGGCACTGAAAACTGGGTAACCAAGCTTGCCAGGGACATGAGGGAGAATGTGGTAGACCATGTAGTAATGTCCTCAACACCCACACCCCACTGTGTAGCAGCCATATTCTATGAATGCTCCAAGGATGAGTCCTTCTTGGTCTAAGTCAACCATGACAATCATAAATCTTTGCCATGACATTTGTCTGAGCCAATCAGCTCATAGCACTCTTCAATGAGCATGTGACCCAATTCAGGTCTCTGGGCCATAAGGTGAGGCACTTCTGAAAAATAAAAAATGCTTGCTCACCTTTTTGAAAGCACTTTAGAAAAGGACACTCTCTGATCTTTTGGAGGGCATGCTGTGCATATGTGAAGCCAGGAATTTCTGCAGCCATTTTGCCACCATAAGGGAGACCAGCTTTAGGATGAAGCTTTCCAAGAGGATGAAGTCAGAGCATAGAGATGGTAAGAAACACCATCCTTAATTTCCTCACTAAGCCACTGGATCAAACCAGCCCAACTTCTGCTCTACAAGTTACAAAAACCAATAAACCCCTTTATTGTCTGAGCTATTTTGAGTTGGGTTTTCTATTTCTTGACCTTGAACAGAACTTATACAGAGGGGATTCCTCTTCTGGAAGAGAGACAGGCCCAGCTGACTTCTGAGGATGTTTCATTCCTCCAAACATTTCCCAGACAAGATAAACATCCCCATCAAAGACTACTGCTGAGCAAACAAATTACATATTTAACCCTAATTTCAAGCTAAAATGGAAACCTAGACTCTAGGGGCATTAGGAATGCTTCCCCCTCAAATAAATACATACTGCATAAGGGACTGAATGGGGTCTGGGGAGCAGACAAAAGGAGGAAGAGGCTTGGCCAAGGCCTGTGATATTCAATACTTAACAATACGCTTAATTTGCCCAGTATTTGAGACTGTTATAGCAGTCCCCTATTTGCTTATAAATTTGCTTTTGTTTGGGAGCAGCAGCTCTGCTGTTTCTCAGACACATCAGCATCCCAGCCACAAATGATGATTAAGGTCTCAGAAGGCCTATGGTCTACCTTTTCCCTAAATCCCTTAAGATGACTTCCCACTTCTGTAGGCAACATCCCCACCATGTGTATTTTACACACCAGGGTGCATGCCAGAGCCCTGAAACGGATTCACAACATGTAAACTCTGGGATCCAAGATAACTTATTTTGAAATAAATAAAGACACGACTGTCCATATGGATATTTCCCCTCTGTCTTGGCTCTTTTACCTTCTCTGGTTGAGAGGATGAGCTGAATCCTAAACCTGAATTTGAACCTAAGTGTTCTTGTTACTGTTCCACTGTTCCAGAAACACCAGGTCATATTTCCTCCAGAGCATGGACAGAGATGAGGTTTGTTGTTTCTCTTACAAGAAGGAATTCGGGGGGGGGCCTGTGAGAATCCTGGGGTTATTAGAGGCCTCAGCAGTCACAGTAGGGGAGGTGTCAAGAAAACTTCTGTAAACTCTGGACTTCCTAAGTCCACACTTGCAAAAAGGTACCAGAGTGGGGGAGCTCGGGAGTCTCCAGAAGATTCCTCTGAGATGGGAGTGCTTCTGCAGCAAGCTGAGGAGAGGGGTTGGCAAGCCTTTATCAGGCCGCAGCCAGTGAGCCCCTTGGTTCTGTCTAAGAGGGCACAGTGTAGAGGAGATGCTCAGAACCCCTGGGATGCCGGCTTCAGTAGACGCCTTTCCTTGTCCCCCAATCATGCATCCCTGCCTGACAGTCCCCGGAGGCTTTCCTTCATGCAGCCTCAGACTGGTGGGTGCTGAGACGTTTACAGAGTTATTGACAGGTTGCCCCTGACACCCTAGGGAGAGGCCAGGACCCTTACTCCTGAAAGTGCATTTTCAGCTAAACCTCAGCTTCACCCCTCATCTTCCTCCCTATCTGGAATTTAGTGGCTTAGCACACTTCTAAGGTCTCGGAAGAGCCAGCCATTATTGCTGTTACATATCTGCCCTTGCAGTTGTGCCAATACAAAACCTTTAAAGAATCCACTTCCACGTTGATGTTTTTTCCCACACATGTGGCTTTGACACCTGTCAATCATCTTCCACTCTCCTCACTCTCTCCCATAGACAGTAAATCACCAAAATGCAGCCTTGCAAAGGGGCCCAAAGACAATGGTGTGAACCAGCCTCTCTCAAGGTTTCAGAGCTATTCCTACCCCCTGGCCAACTGATACCTCTGTCTCTACCTGGTGACTCTGACGAAGGAGAAGTGCAATGTGTCCCTCTATGGTACCTCAACCTGGAGTTCTGTGCCTGTTCCCTTCTCAGAAGGTCTATTCAGAGGCCATGACTTGTTCTCCTCCCCTGGCAGCTGCCATGCCCACAAGACTGCCTGCCTTTACTGCCAGCCCCCCCTCTCTGCTACAGGACCAGCTGAGCGATAAGAACTCTGAGGACCAGCTGACAAATGTGGGGAGGCAGGACCCGGTGAAAAGGGAAGGCTCTTTCTACACCTTCAGTTCCTTTGAGTGACCATGTGATGCCTTTGGTTAACGGGCAGGGAGGACACACTGCAGAGCAGAGAGGCTGCATCCCCAGTCACAATGTAACTGTAACTAATGTGAACTCTGGAACACTGGCCGGATAGCCTCTCCCAACTACCCACATCCATGGAGGCCTACAGAGGCATGGATGATCCAGAATTGTGGATAATGGATAGAATTTCTGTGTGGTGGTAAGGTATGTTGCTGCTATGTTTGAAATTGTGTGTACCCTGGAAATTAGCTTCAGACGTCACATTGGAGCTGAGTTTTGAAGTCTCCCTGTTTCCCATTCAGGTCCTCCATTACCTCCCAGGCTAGGGAATGGAAGAAGGGAGTGGGTGCTGATTCTCGTGTTTGAAGATGTCTCCACCTGTATCTGGTTAGAGGAGTTGATTTAGTACCACAAAGCCTTAAAGGGAGAAAAGACTCTCCATACATGTCCTACAGGTGGGTTGTGGGGGGGGGAGTTGATAAATAATATTCCTTTTTTTCTTTCCTAAATATGGAACCAATTGATAAATATAAGACATGTGAAGCAGATGGATAGAGATTTTAAGCCATCAGTTTTATTGTTAACAAGCTGATGAGAGAACGTGTCTTTACATTCATGGCCAAAAGGGCTTGCCAACACTCGCAGTACCTACGCCCCCTCCACATCACCCCTGGACAGACCTTGGGAGCCCAGGCAGGGAAAATTCAGGTCAGTAACGGACACATCCTCCCCGAGGATGGCAGCCTGGTACCTGTCCCAGGTGAGAGGGAAGGAGAGTAACAGGCTGCTGATAGATCAGCTCCTCCAAATGGGGAAATGTAAACCAGTGTATGTCAGCTCTTTTCTAATCAGATAACTCACTGCACTCCCATGAAGAGAGTCAGGAGTGAGACTAGAGGTAAGGAGTGTCCCTCACTGATGTAAGTCCCTGCACCTGAAAACATGTGAAAGCCAGGTTTGCCCTGTAAACTGATATCCCTCCTCCCACAGAGAATCATTATGGCTCTTCCAATAAGAGCTGTTAACATGGTGAAAGTCAGGAGAGCCTGTAGTCAAATGCTATCATCTGGCATCCTATATGGGTACAACAAGCCACAGGCAGAAGAGCTGCAGTTACTCACGGCACTACTGGATGGAGAGCTCTCCTCTTTCCTTTCATACCTTTCAGGTCCAAGGTCTTTACTCAGGGACCATGGCCTGGGGCAGCTATGGGTTGAACCTGGGTGGGGATCCTAGAGAGGGCCTGTGTCTATGAGTGTCTGCCTAGCAACCTCTCACAACATTTCACGAAACATGCAGAGAACCGTTTGACATGTACCGCCTTCTGCCTGGATCCTGCCTGTCCCTGCCCCTTGCATAATTTACTCCTCTGCATCCTATGGTCTGAGCTGATTAGCTCACTGGTCACTTTCTCAGGAAGGCTCTCTCCTAACACCCTCACCCCCACTCCTCAAGTCTTTACTGTGTACTCTCAAAGAACTATGTTCCTTTCCTTTGGAGCATTTATTTGGGACGTGCTTTTGTGTCTGTTGGTGTGATTCTTTGGTCAATTTGTGTCAGCCCCAATAGACTATCAGCTTCGGGAGGATGGAGACTGTGTCTGGTTTTGCCTCCTCCTGTATCCTTAGCACAGTGGCTGGTACACAGAAGGAGTCCAAATATTTGTGGAAGAGTCGAATAAATGAAGAAGTGAATGATTTTACTACCACACCGGAGAACAAAGATTAAAACCAAGGTAATCCACTCTCCCTGTCTGTTAACACATGGCAAGACCGAAAGGAATCACATGGAGAAGCCATCAAGAACTTGAGCTCTCAAGGCGCTACTGGGAGTCTAATCCCACTTTTCAGTCATTATTAGCAGTGTGACCTTAAGCAAATTACATAACTTGGCTTCGGTTTCTTTTCCTGTTATCAGAGGATAATAAGAGGGCCCACGTTATAAAGTTGTTGTGAGGATGAAACCACATGTACAGTGGCTAAAACAGTGCCCAGCACTCAGTAGATACTGGCGATGATTATTCCTCAAGGAGGGAAGGTTGGTGGGTGGGTTGAAGTTAAGATCCAATAGAACGTATGTTCTCTTCAGATAGAAGGTGAGGTTATCTGCTGGTGATGGGGTAAAGGATGAAGCAGATGCAGGTTTGAAATGGCTATTACAAGATTGGGAAAGGGAGGTGACCTGCAAGGCAAAGTTGAGGGCCCAGCTAAGGCAGAAAACTGTGAATTTAGAGCAGCACCAACCAGCGGAATTGAATAATTTCCCAAGCAGCTCTCAGCAGCCAGAGAGGAGGAGCAGGAAGAGGGGAGGGTTGGAATGATCCAGAATTAAAAGCAGGGCAGGGCTTCCCTGGTGGCGCAGCGGTTGAGAGTCCGCCTGCCGATGCAGGGGACACGGGTTCGTGCCCCGGTCCGGGAAGATCCCACATGCCGCGGAGCGGCTGGGCCCGTGAGCTCCGCAACGGGAGACGCCACAACAGTGAGAGGCCTGCGTATCGCACCAGGGCAGAGGCAGGATATTAGCAAGGAACAGGACCTGCTACATGCAAGAATTTATGATAAAGGTGACATTTCAAATAAGAGAGTGAAAAATTATTCAATAAACAATAGTGGGACTATTGGGTAACTCTTTTGGGAAAAGACAAAATCAGATTGTTGCCTAATATAACATATCAAAATAAACTATAAATAATTAGAGTTGAAGGTGGAAGGAAGTAAGGAAAGAAGGAAGAAAACAAAGTAAACTATAGGTGACAGTTTATACAACCTTGGCAAGGGGAAGGCTTTTCCAAACCCAACAACCAAATCAGAAGTCATAAATTAAAAGATTAATATGACTAGAGAAAATGTAAAGCCTCTATGCCAGAAAATTAATTCTTAGAGTTCAAACTGGGGAAAATATTTGCAATGTAATGAGCAAAAAAGTATTTGCGATTCAGTCAATATTATGACATAGTGTGAGTGTGTTTCGTGTTTGGTAATTGCAATCATTGTTGCTGTTGTTGTGGTCATCCATTTACAATGCTTGGTGTCAGTTGATTTATCTCTTGTAAAAATAAAATACAGTGTGTGTGTGTGAAAAAAAAAAAGTATTTGCGATTCAATATATAAAAGTATCCTTTCCAATCCATAAGAGATGAAGGCAGTAACAGAAAAACAAAGGACTTGCATAGACATTCACCGAAGGAGAAATGCAAATGGTTAATAAACATATGAAAAATCAAGAAAGTATTCATCAAAGCAATCATATGTTAGATCTTTAGGGACAAGATAGCTTGTGCAATCGATAATGTTAATTGGCCAAAATTTTTTGAAAAAAATAAGTTAGGTTTTTACCTATGTTAGATAGACTAAATGCAAGAGGAATTAAAGATTTAAATGTAGTGAAAAAAATTTAAAAATGAATGGGAATAGAAAATTATATATTTATATTCTTGATAAGGAGAAAACCTTTCTTGATGTAATACCAAAGCTGACAATTTTGACTTAAGTAAACATTTAAAACTCCTAAAAAGAAAGCTTAAAGCTAAAGGACAAGCAGGAATGAAGTCTTCATAACATGATAAGCAAGGGGCTAATAATATTATATCAAGAGCTCTTGAAAATTAATGAGAAAAAGCTGAACATACCAAGTGGAAAACACCAATACCGAATTTGGGTGAGGTTGTGGGGAAATAGGCATTCTCATGCTTTGTAGGTGTGAGTGTAAATTGAAACGACCTTCTGGAAGGCAGTTTGCCAATGTGTATCAAAGCCTTAAAAATGTGCACACTATTTGACCAACCACTACCTTCCTAGGAATCTATCCGAAGAAACTCATTATGTATGTGTACATAGTTTTGTTTATAGTGCCATTCATCACAACTTCCTTTTATGGCTAACAGTTGTAAGCCACCTTAATGTCCAATAGAAGAACTGATTAAATAATTTTGGGCAGAACCTACAGATGTGAAGAGATTCATGATATACTTTTAAGCGGATAAAGTAAATTACACACAGCTAATGAGACCCTACTGTATAACACAAGGAGCTCTACTCAGTGCTCTGCGGTGCCCTAAACGGGAAGGAAATCTAAAAAAGAGGCAATACATGTATCCGTACGGCTGAGTCACTTTGCTGTACAGCAGAAACTAACACAACATTGTAAAGCAAATATACTCCAATAAAAATTAATGAAAAAATAAAAATAAATTACAAACAATATGTGTAATATATAAAGAGTCATCACCTCTGGGGATAAGCTTACAAGTCATTTTTATTTTCCCTTGGTGGCTTCTCTATATTGTCCAAATTTTCTTCATAACCAAATACTGATTTGTAATCAGAAGACAGTAAATGTTACTTTACTGGGGGACAAATGAGAAATAAGGGGGATAAAATATCGTATTCTTAAATATTCCAGTTCTCTCAGATCTCTCAACCCTGTGGATACAAATGGGGACACATCAGCAAAAATCATTCCGGTTTCAGTGTCTCCTGACCCATCTCGAGCCATCTTCCTGGCTCCCTCAAAGCCTCGGCATGTTATTTCTTAGAGGAGGAGGAAGAGTATCACAGGTGCTCTCCATCTTGAGCTCCATCCCCTCCTTCAGGTGCGCTGCTGTGAAGCCACTTGAGGGCGCCTGGGACTGTGACAGTGTGACCAAAGGGACCTGCCCAGGCAGGATGCATGCCCCAGGATGCGATCTCCTGGAACTCCAAATAGCAAGTCGGAGTGCGGCCCAGGGTGCCTGGTATCTTCACACGCCAAGCCCCTGCCAGAGTAAGAAGTCCTCCTCTCCCATTCTGGTCACATTTTGAACTTGGGCCCCATTATCCCCCAGAATCCCTCCACTACCCCCACCCCTACCCCGCCTCTTGAAAACACTCCCTCTGCTCCTGCCTTCAGCCCTTCCCTTAATGAACCTCGCACAGAGTCCTGATCCAGTCCCATCAGAGCCTGCTGTTTCTGAGACACATTGTCCTCCCTCCCTCCTCCCTTACCAGAAATGATAGGGCAAATAAGCCCTAGGAAAAGTCACACGATTCTCCCAGCTTTAACAGTGGACAGAGGTTTACTGTGTTCCTGCCACGTGCAGAGCGTGTTGGAAATGAGTGTGAGCACACACCCAGGTTCTTCCACCCCCTGGCTTGCATCCTAGCAGGGAGGGGTTTGTGTCACCATCATCTGACTAGGGAGAGACAGATTTTTGTGGTGAATACCCACTTTCTTAGCCTAAGATTCACCTGATAATTGCATCTTCTGATGCTGTCGGGCTTTGGTTACGTGCAGTCTCCTCACTTCAAGGAAGCTGTGCACTCCTCTTTGTGGCCCCCAGGGTACCTTGTTGCTAACAGGTCTGAGTTTCCCCAGAGATCCCTGCACCAACTCTGCCAAGCACTGGAAAGGTGAAACCAAGATGGGACCCAGTACTCAGGAAAGCTGCCTTGTCTGCTGCAGAGAACACCCACCACCGAACACGCTCGCCCACACGGCTTCGCTTTCTGCCACGGATGGTGAAACCTGTCCCATGTCTGCGGTGGGGATGAAGCCTGAAGGGCGGGGCCTGGCACTGCCTGGTAATGAATGCCGCAGGTATTTGGTGAGTCTGGGAGCCCATGGATGGGTGGAGGGTGGGGACAGTCTCCGGTCAGTATTTAAGTGACAGGAAATTCCTATTGGTAGGATGACCTCATGCTGACGGTGCTGGGGAGCGCCTGCCCCAGGCACAGTCTGGGAAAGGCAGCGTCCTGTCCCGGGATGCCACTGCCAGAGGGGTCCTCAGAGGAGGGCACAGGGAGCGCCTTCAGAGTCGGAGGCTTAAGCCATTTGCAGATTCCAGAGCCTGGATACAGCACAGTCAGGTCCTGCTAGCCCAACTCCTTGCTGTATCCCCTCGTGTTGGGTTTTTTGGGCCCTCCCACGGGTGCCTAGGAAAACCCGGACACCACACCACAGCGGGGAGAAGATTGCACCCGAGGTGGCTCTAATTAGACCAGAGGGCTGGGCACGCGCCTGTCGAGTGACAGCTGGAGGACCCTGGGCAAGTGTCTGTAACCAAGACTCACTCCCAACCCTCGCCCAGGACCGGTCATTCCTTGTAACTCTGGAATCAGCGATCAGGACCCACCCAGCGTACAAACTTCCCTTTGGAGACAAGATGGGCCAGAGGGAGAAGGAGTGGATAGCGGCTGGGACCAGGGCCGAGGGCAGGGTTGCACACTTCGGGCAAGTGACTCAGCCTGGGACGCACCATCAGTAGCAGAATCCAGGGCTGAGGGCTTTGAAATCATCCTGGGGAGGCCAGGGGCTCCTGCGAGAGGCAGTAGCATCTCCAGCTTGCCCTCCAGGCCACAGGTGGCATGGGTAGTATGTGATCCTCAGTGCTCAAGGGCAGAGGTCCACTGCAGTGAGCCTCTCCCTCCCCCCACCTCCAGCAGAGCAGACAAGGCCCCCGGGCACCAGGCAGCATGGGTGCGCTCGGTGGTGTGGAGGAGCAAAGAGCCGTCCTTTCTCTCTTTAAGCTTAAGGGGTCATAGGGACTTCCCTGGTGGTCCCGTGGTAAAGAATCCATCTTGCAATGCAGGGGACACTGGTTGGATCCCTGGTCAGAGAACTAAGATCCCACAAGCCGCGGGGCCACTAATCCCGGGCGCCTCAAGGAGAGAGCCTGCACACCCTGGAGCCCACGCTGCAACTAGAGAGCAGCCCGTGAGCTGCAACAAAAGATCCCGCATGCCGCCACTAAGACCCGGCGCAGCCGGAAAAAGAAAAAATAAAGAAATAAATTAAATTTTTTTTAAAAAAGGTAATGAACTTTAAAAAAAAGGGGGGGGAGCGGGGGTCATATACCTTGTGTGGGCTTCATTCCTTGTCTGTGATTTCTCCTGATGTGTGCTGTGAATGAACCCATAGTCAGACTGGAGACCGATGAATAGATTGATGGAATGACTGTAGTAGCTGCCTCTCCAGGTCTGGAGGGGTCCAGAAGCAGCCTCCCACCTCATCCAGTCCTTGACCCAGAGGTCAGGAGCAATTTCCCACCCCCAGCGTGGAGTAAGGAGGGGATGGGTGAGCTCCAGAACCTGAGGGGCTCTTCTTCACCCAGAAGAGGGGAAGTGAAGGCCACCTGGCACAGTAGTAAAGGTAGTAAAAGCACTCTCGCTTGCCCTCCCAAGGAACTCAGCTCAGAACTTAACAGTCACAGAAAAATGGGACATGGAGCATCATGTGTCCCAGACTATGGAAGGAGCCCTGTGGAGGGCGACGTTTCAGCAGAGGCTTTGGCGGGAGGGGACTTTCAAGCCTGCAGACTGTTCAGTACCCGCTCTTATTTATGGTTCTTGAGCTGTTTAGCCTGAGTGATAAGCATAGGAGATATAACTCTTAGAAGATACAAGAACATTTGACAAGGAACACCTATGAAGTGCCCCAGCCTTGAGGAAAAAGAGGGAAAGAAACGGGGACTGGAAACCTGGGCAAAGTGCCTGGAGAAAGCACTTGCCTGCACCCCTAGAATGTCAGCTTCCCAAGGGCGGGGATTTGTTTTGTCTGCTTTGCTCACCACTGTGTCTCCAGCAACTAAAATAGTGCCTGACACATAGAAGACACACAATAGATATCTGTTGAATGAATAATGCAAGGGGGTAAACCCCAAACCTGCCACTGCTCACCTCATAGCAGAGTAACCACTTTGCTGGGAACCAGTCCCTGGTTCAGCCCTGCTCTCTGCTGGGTGTCAATCCTCATTCCCTCAGTCAATAAAACTCTACTGGTGACTTCCACGCAACAGGAATGGCAGGTGTTGGGGAGGACATTGTGAATCAGATAGAATCTCTCCCCTCTGGGCACTCCCAGTCGGGGGTGGGGGGAAACAGACAGGAGACAGATGTCATCAGCAGGTGGCTGTGTGGGGAGAGGAAGTGTGTGCATCACAGGGCGGACACAAGTGACAGGGCTGGGTGAGCCCAAGAAGACTGCACCCAGTGCTTGGGAGTAGGACTTTGAGTTCCAGGCAGATCCAGGCTTGAATCCCAGCTCCACCCTGGTCTAACACTGGGCAAGTTACTTAACCTAAGTTTTCATTTCTTATCTACCAAATGGACATGATTTCCTCCTCATAGTTTTGTGTGAGGATGGAAATTGAAATAGTTCCTGTTAACTGCTCAGCCCAGGGCCAGATTCTTCATACATGCTACTGATGGTATTATTATTATTCTTAAGGTATTTAAGAGGAGGTGACATTTGAGCTGGGGCTTAAAGGAGGACAAGAAAAAAAAAAAAGAGCAGCTCTAGATGAGAATGAGTGAAGTTATGGTAACTGAGTTTGTCTCTAGAGGGTAGGAGAGCCAGGAGAACTGCATTCATGGCCTCTCTTTGCCCTAGGAAGGAAACAGAAAATATCTGATGAGAAGAGTAGGATGGGGTTTGAGTGGGAAGTGGGAGACATTTGGAATAGCTGCCTTTGGGATGGGAGAGGAACCTAACAGGGAAAAGTATAAGAGTTTATGGGATCTGTCAAAAAATCCAGTTATAAGGCTGAAAATCTAATATTTTAATGGGTCAATCAACAATGTTCTGGCCAGGAGTGAGAACCAAGGAGGCAAATAATGGGGCTGGACTGAAATTGGAGCTGGTCAGGAGGTGCTGGAGAAGGGGACAGGACTAAGAGACAGAGAGAACTCCTGAGTGTGTTGTTTAAAGAGACTGACCAGTGATTCCAGGACCTGGCACAGAGCCTACCATGTAGAAGTCATCCCATAAATATCCACTGAATTCATGAAGGAAGGAAGGAATACATGAAACGAACCTATGTTCTAGTTTAGCAAAGAAAACAATTGAAGACAGATGTAGGAGCCTCTGGTCATTGCCTTCTAAACCTATTTAACTACTGATAAAAGGACCTACTGTATCCTTGACCTCAGGGCAAGCATCATGACTGGCCTACACTGTTTAGAGTAATCCTGTTCTCCTTTGTTTTGGCCAATGAGATATACAGGAACTCTGGACCACAGCCCTTCACAGTCAAAAGACATGGCTTTCTGTCTCTGCCCCTTTCTATCCTGGGCCACTGGTGACAAAATATGACATCTGGAGCTGCAGCAGCCCTGCTGCACCCCAGGGAGATAATCAATGGACAAAAAGCCAACACACTGAGGATGGGAGAGTACAAAAACAGGCAGAGGCCGGGTCTTCAATGGACTGGCTGAGCTGCTGTGCCAGTCCTGTGCCAGTCCTGGAACCACTTAACTCCAGACTTCTTGTTAAGTGAACAGTAAATGCCACTGTGGATTAAGCCATTTGTGGTTTACTCTTTCTTTCAGCTGAACACATCCTAACTGACACAATGGGCAGATCCACCATTTGCACAATTCACATTGTGGTCTATGTGGAAGCACCCCAGGAATTCTACAGAGTGGCCTCTTGTCAACTGCAGAGGGCTGGTAGCCTGGGAAAGGGGTCTGAAGGTCTTGAGGACTTTGCAAAGTGGGTTTCTAGGATGTGAAAAGACAAAAAGACAATACTTCAAGCTCCTAGGTTCCCAGGATGCTCTTCCCAGGGGACTTTACCACCTCCACTCCTGTGTTTCCATCCCTCACTGACCACCTACAGGTTCTAACCCTCAGCCAGCAGGAATTCAGGAAGCCAATCCTCCCAGTCCCCGCCCCTGATCCCTTTGCCTAGAGCCTGGGGTCTTCACTGGTGCTTCTCTTGGAGTCTCCATCCCTTGGCTTTGGGGAGGCACCCCTTTGACATCCTCTTCCACATGGAGAAGGGGAGGTATAGCCCATGCATAATGAACTCCCCTTAAGGCCAGCAACCTTCTTGTGGATTCTCCTCTTGTGAGGCGGGGGAGTAGGTGGGTCTATGGAAGCAAGATTTGTCCTTGCACCTCCCAGCAAGCTTTGCAGATAGTGGCCACTCCTGCTGGAAGACCCCTGGATTCTCGCAAGATTGAGTAGCTTACTGACTTAACTGCAATTCCAAGCCAACAGGAAAATCCCTCTCTCATCCTGTTACTGCCTTGATTATTCATCCTCTATCCCTGTGGGTATATATTCAAATCCACACTGGCTACGTGTTCAGCCTTTTCTCCCTGCTAGATTGGAAATCTTGCAAGTTGGAGGTGCAACTATACTACAAGTACCTGGAGCCAAATTTATCTTCTATATACATTTGCCTTAGGTCCCTTAATCCTACTCTAGAAAATTGATGCCCTGCTGATCACTTTAGCCCAACTTTTGAACTACTGCTGACTGTGTGTGTGTAGGATGGAAAAGTACTTTTTGATTGTCTTAACTTTATGAAGGACTAAACTCTCCAGAGACCTAGACCAGCCCGGATGAATAATGTGGTTCCAGTAGAAGCAACTGAAATCCTAACCACAGAGTAATTCTCCTAAGAGCTCCCGGATCTCACTCATTCCTTTCCCGTAGCATGTAGAAAGCTACTTTGTTGGCACAGACTGGCTGACCATTGCATCATCAAGACGCAGCACAGTGACGGGCAGCCACTAGGTCCTCAATAAATACTTAAAGAATGTATGAATATTGATATCAAGCTTATTTATCAGGGTCAGATTTTGTGGTTAAAATATTAAAATTCCTTGCTTTTCCTAGAGAATATATTAATGACAGCTAATAGTGTTATGGATAGTGCAAGCTTTGACTAAGATAAAAATTAATTATTTAAGTCCATATAAAGAACTACAAGCAAGTCAAGTAGAGCAGGAACTGAAATGCATCTTAAGGACGTTTAAGATGGAGGTCAGTGGCGACCTGGGGGAGGGCAGTTTCAGCAGATTGGTGAGAGGAAAGGTCAGATCGCTGAGGTCTGAGGGATGAATGAGGAAACAGAAACGGAGAGAATACAGGATAGACATTTCTTTGAAGAAGCTTCGTCGTGAAGAGAGAAAGAGAAGAAGATTTCTTAAAAGTGCGTCCAGCATTTTTCTACTACCCACTTTCCCCTCTGCCCGCCTCTCTGGCACCTGAAACAACAGAAATAAAATCAGCTTATCAAAGTACACCCTGAAAAAAGCACCCTGAGCCAAGCTCCTCACATGAACCTCATGTCTAGAGCTTCAAGGGCTAGATGTTTGACTAGGAGTCATGACTCTAGAACTACTGTGAGAAAGAGGGTGTCTTGGGTGCCTGCTTCAGAGGTGTCTTATTACACATTGTCTGGGCTATTCCTGAGAAACCCCTTCATTGCTTGAAAAAAAGCCTATGGAGTTTCTATAAAATTCATAAACTTACTCTGTTTTTCATTTTAAAATCCAGAGGGATTCCATATGGGAAGGAACAGTTTGGGGATTCCTTCCCAATTGGCCACAGGTGTGCCCTAGTTCCTACCACCCCGCCCTGCCCCCATCTCCCCAGCAACATGAGTGGAGACATGGGGGAGGATTCTCTCTGGCCTCCCAGCCATCAGTGTGCTGAATATTCTGAGTGTGTCTGCACTTCTGGCTGAAAAGAGGCTGCCAGGTGGGCAGGGATGCCAGGAGTCTGGGCTCTGGTCCTGGGGCAGCAGCATGCCTGCCAGGTGGAAACTTAGCATCTCCTAAGACCAAATACACAGGTACCTCCCAGAAGAAGGGGACGTGAGCACACTTTTGATCCCTCTAAGCCACACCTTCACTGGATTTTTGTATGGCTGTGGGCCATGCAGTTCTGCTTTAGTTCCACAATGAACCAGGCTGAGGGTAGCCCAGATCAGCTGTGTTGACCTGAAGACTTTTTCCCTCCACTTGTTTCACTTCTGTCCTTCAAGCTAAAGTTTCCTGGTCTTTGGATCAATGGCTACCTGTCAGAAGTATGTCTGGCAGTGAAAGCCACTCATAACATCTCCAATTAGAAGTATATATTTTTAAAGTCTCTAGTTGGTTAAACACTAATATGGAAGAGACACAAAGAACACACTGCTAAGTGGACCCTCACTACTGGATATGTGAGATTTAATAGATTCATCATTTAAATCATTAAGTGCTCACCAAAATATGCCAAGTAGTGACAATTATCTTAGCCAGTCACTTTTCCTAATTCTTCCCGTCTGAATCCTTCCTGGAACAGCCCAGCTCTGAGCCTACAGAGTCCTCTGCTGTGACTTCATCCTTGTGCTGAGAGATGGTGTAATAAAGTGGTCTTAAGATGCAGGTAGACCTGGGCTGAGTCCAAGCTCTGACACCCCAGAATAGGTGTCCTTGGAAATCACTCCCCTCTCTGAGGTACAGTTACCTCACAAGGGCAATGGAGATGACAGCATCTAGCTCTAGGCGTCAGCTAGATGAAGTGAGATACCATCCACCAGGCACCTACCACAGTGCCTAGCATTTCAACAAGGGTGCTAAGTGGATGCGATTTCTCTCTAAGATGGAAGGGGCTCAGTCGGAGCTGCTGGACCACACACGAGGTAGGCTCAGGCGCACTTCTGCATTTGTGAGGCAGAGACAGCAGAATGGTACCACATAGGGCAGACGCATGGTTCTTGGAGGTGAGCAGCCAGCAGCTCCTCTCTGCTGGATCTCTGTGTGGTTTGCAAAGGGGTGAGACAGACAGTGAGGCTCGGTAGGGGGAGAGTTGCAAGTGCTGTGCCTCTAGCCACTGAAGAAACTACACCTCAATTCGAAAGAACTGTCTGGAATGTAAAAAGGTCAGGAACTTCGGAGGGAAGGCAGTCATGTCATTTTGGAATTTATGCAATTGAAGCAAGGGCAGACTGGGTGGGGTAACGAGGCTTTGGAGACAGACAGAACTAGGCTGGCATCCCAGCATGACCACTTATCAGCAGAAAGCCATGGCAGGCCAGTTTCCTCATAGGGGAGGGTGGATAGTAAGACCCATCTTACAGAATCACTGTGAGATAGTGCAGATGGACACCTCACTCAGAACACCCATCATGATCAGACAACATTAGGTCATGAATCTCTTAGGTCAGGAAAGCAAATGCCAAACACTTTGGAGAGAACATGGCTTAAACCATGGTTTTTACCTAAAAGGAACTATTTCTTCAAAAAAGGAAATCTTGAACATTTTGAACAATCCACATGAACACAAAATGGGGAGCTACACGGGAAGTTCACTCATTAGCTCAGTTGTTGAAAGCCCATGTACCTTAGATGGAAGGAGGTCACCTATCCAGGGAGAAATTGAATAGCCTTCATTTCTGCTTCTTTACCACCACCCCCATCTTCAAGGCAAACTCACCCCCACCTTGCCTCTCCATCCAACTGCCATTCCATCTCTTCTTATCTTGCTCAGTGATGCTTATTCAGCATCTACACTTGCTGTCTACACATCCCACCACTTAGCTCCTCCTCAATCACCTATGATTGGCCACCCCCACTCCAACGAGACTGCCCTTGCCAGTATCACACAGGGACCCTCTAATTGCTTCATTCAGCAACCTCCTCATAATTCTTACCTTCCCTGGCCTGGGTACCATTTCCATTCAGTTTAGAAAACATTTATTTATACCTGCTCTATTTGGGCACAAAAAATGCTATGGCAGCCATGAATGCTAGTCAACCACTTCCTCTTAAAATTCTCTCTTTTTTTTTTTTTGGCTTTTATAATACTTTTCTTTCTTCCTCCTATATTGTTTGCTGGCTCATCTTCTCCAGTCACTGTTTTCTGACCTGTACTTGGAAAGACACTGATGAAAGAAACTGAAGATGACACAATCAGATGGAAAGATTTGGATTGGAAGAATTAATATTGTTAAAATGATCATACTACCCAAGACAATCTACAGAGTCAATGCAATCTCTATCAAAATGCCAATGGCATTTTTCACAGAACTAGAACAAATATTTTTAAATTTGTATAGAAACACAAAAGACCCCAAAGAGCCAAAGCAATCTTGAGAAAAACAGAGCTGGAGGAATCATACGTCCTGACTTCAGACTATACTACAAAGCTATAGTAATCTAAACAGTATGGTACTGGCACAAAAACAGACACAAATATCAATGAAAGAGAATAGAGAGCCCAGAAATAAACCCACGCATTTATGGTCAATTAATCCACAACAAAGGAGGCAAGAATATACAATGGAGAGAACACAGTATCTTCAATAAGTGATGTTGGGAAAACTGGACAGTTACATGTAAAAGAATGAAATTAGAACATTCTCTAACACCATATTCAAGAATAAACTCAAAATGGATTAAAGACCTAAATGTAGGACTTGAAACCATAAAACTCCTAGAGGAAAACATAGGCAGAACATTCTTTGATATAAATCATAGCAATATTTTTTTATCTGTCTCCTAGAGTAAAGGGAATAAAGGAAAAATAAACAAATGGGACCTAATTAAATGTAAAAGCTTTTGCACAGCAAAGGAAATCATCAACGAAGCAAAAAGACAACCTACTAAATGGGAGAAAATATTTGCAAGTGATATGACCTATAAAGGGTTAATATCCAACATATATAAATGGCTCATACAACTCAACACCAAAAAAATAAGCAACCCAATTTTTTAAATGGGCAGAAGAACTGAATAGACATTTTTCCAAAGAGGAAATGCACATGGCCAACAGGCACATGAAAAAGGTGCTCAGTATTGTTAATCATCAGGGAAATGCAAATCAAAACCACAATGAGCTACCACCTTACACCTGTCAGAATGGCCATCATCAAAAAGAACACAAATAACAAATGTTGGCGAGGATGCAGAGAAAAAGGAACCCTCGTACCCTGTTGGTAGGTAAATGTAAATTGGTGCAGCCACTATGGAAAACAGTATGAAGGTTTCTCAAAAAACTAAAAATAGAACTACAATATGACCCAGCAATTCCACTCCTGGGTATACATCCAAAAACACCCAAAAACACTAATTCAAAAAGATACGTGTACCCCAGTGTTCATATCAGCATTATACAATTGCCAATATATGGAAGTAACCTAAGTGTTCATCAACAGATGAACGGATAAAGATGTGGTACATATATACACAATGGAATACTACTCAGCCAGAAAAAGAATGAAATTTTGCCATTTGCAACAATATGGATGGACTTCAAGGGCATTATGTTAAATGAAATAAATCAGACAAAGACAAATACTGTATGATATCACTTATATGTGGAATCTAAAAAATATAACAAACTAGTGAATATAACAAAAAAAGAAGTAGACTCACAGATATGGAAAACAAACTAGAGGTTACCAGTGGGGAGAAGGAAGTGGGGGAGGGGCAATATAGCGGTGGGAGAGTAAGAGGTACAAACTATTAGGTATGAAATAAGCTACAAGAATATATTGTATAACATAGGGAATATAGCGAATATTTTATAGTAACTATAAATGGAATATAACCTTTAAAAATTGTGAATCACTATATTGTACTATATTGTAACTTATATAATACTGTACATCAACTATACTCCCATTTTAAATTTTTTTAAAAAAATAAATAAATGGGGTTCCTTCTTGACTCCCTTCTCACTGCAATTGACAGGCTCTTTCCCAGAGATCTAATGATCAAATCCAGCTCCAATCTCTCTTCTCAGCTATTAATCCTCTTTTCCTGCTTCCAACTGAAATTTTCAATGGAGAGTTACAGGAAGCTCAGATCCCACCTGTGCAAAGCAGACCTGTTTCATATGGCCTGGGAGCTCCCCCCACCCACACTGGACCAGCACCATCAAGTTGCTCCCAGCCTCCCCATCCTTCTTTCTGTCCCTCCTTATCAGCTCCCTCCTGCCCAGGGCTTTCACCTCCTGGGCTCACTGTCTGGAACATGCTTCCTCCCTCTTAATCTGGTCCCTACTGTCCAATCTCTCAGGCCCCCAAGTCATCTATTACATTGTTAGAAATGCAGATTTCTTGCAACCCACCTCGGATATCCCGAATCAGAATCTTGGGGGAAATGTCCTGGAATTGTACATTTTTATGAAGCTCCCAAGTGTTTATGATGCACTCTCAAGTTGAGAGTCAAGTTGAGAAGGGCCAAAGAAAGAGAGGATATATTCTAGACACATTACAAGCGATAGTTGGCAGGATTTAATGATCATCTGGATATGGAATGTGAGGCAGAAGGAAGAAAGAAGAACCCTTTGGAATTTGAAACCCGGAGAATGAAGTACCAGTAAGTGAACTATAGGAGCCCTGAACAGATTTTTGTGGGTAAGGTATTTCACTCCACTGTTACAGCTTCAGTTTAACATGCTAAGGAGACCCCAACAGGAAATGAATAAATGCATTGCTGAGGTCTTTTCTGAAATTCATTATTTGCTTAAATTCAAAACTAGCTTTTATTCTTTTCCTCTACCTAATGTTGAAACCCAAGTTGGAAACCCAAATGAAGGGATAATACAAATGATTTTGAAGTAGATGGGTCTGTGTCAGTGTTGACTAACGAAAGGGAAAAGTATTTGGAGTTAAATTAAAGCATGAGCTGAAAAAGAAGCTGCTTAATTAGAGAAGGAGATGTGCTGATACATTTGAGCTCTATTTTCTAAAACAATTATCCTAATTTACGTTTTTGAATTGCAAAGGAAATAGTTACTCCTGAACTCCCACCTTCCACTTGCCAAAAATATTTAAGCCTTCTTGGAGAGTCTTTTGAAAATGGTCTCTTTTATTGGCACAGTTGTTTATTTGTATTTTAAAATACAATTACAATGTATTCAGTTCTCCACAGAATCGATGCTGTGATCATTGAAATGCAAGATTAAGTTAATGAGAGAAAAAGTGTTTCCTAATTGTTCAAACTGTAAAGTTAATTCACTGAAATTCATATTAGTTGTCTTAACATGGCCTAGCAATGTAGAAAATTATAACTCAATCCAAGTTTTGCAGTTCCTAAAGAGAATTAGGGATGAACAAATAGTAACTGAACCGCTGACAATTAGAGATAATTCTATTGTACATAAGAAGCCAATGTAGAGTGTTTTATATTAACATTTGTATTTCAGGACCCATACGTTTATAGATATGAAAGTATTTAAATTTGCTGTCACATTCCTTTATGGCCTTAAATCAGCAAAGCCCCAGCTTCTGCCATGACTGGAACCAAATGTTATTTTCTAAAGAAAAGAGCTGCGGGATCAGGGAAGTGTCAGGCAATTCATCAGGAGGAAGGAGGACAAGATGCCAAGACAAGCCCTTGATGCGTTAGGGCATATTAGATACTTAACCCATTCCATAAAATAGAAAGGCTTTTTTTTTTTTTTTAATGGAGAAAACATCTCTGAAGTCAGGCTTTCTTCTCAGTATAAAGAGCATTTGGGGTCCTAAATTTTAATTTAACAGCTAGAGATAGAATGACCTTTAGAGCTAGTGATCTAATGCAGCACCTTCCTTTGCAGATGAGAGTGTGGGATGGGGAGCCCTGAAACCTGGTCAATGGCAGAGCTAGGAGCACTTCCCAGGCTCCCAGGTCCCTCCCTGAGGTGAGGCCACCACCTGGAGCCTTCCACATCTGTGCATACTTTTAAACTAAACAAAAGCACTGTTTCTAATTCACCAGGTTTCTAATGGACACCATCATAATTGACTTTACCATGTGCCCAAATCCTGGAATAAAATATAGATGGGACATTACACTCAATCTAAAATTAATGTTTTTACTATGGAGAACAGTATGAAGGTTCCTTACACAAGTAAAAATAGAGCTACCATATAATACATGCACCCCAGTGTTCATTGCAGCACTGTTTACAATAGCCAAGACATGGAAGCAACCTAAATGTCCATTGACAGAGGAATGGATAAGGAAGATGTGGTACATATATACAATGGAATATTACTCAGCCATAAAAAAGAATGAATTAATGCTATTTGCAGCAACATGGATGGACCTAGAGATTGCCATACTGAGTGAAGTAAGTCAGACAGAGAAACAGAAATATCGCTTATATGATACATAACTTATATGTGGAATCTAAAAAGAAATGATACAAGTGAACTTATTTACAAAACAGAAACAGACTCACAGACTTAGAGAATGAACTTATGGTTACCAGGGGGATGAGTGGGGGAGAGGGATAGTTAGGGAGTTTGGGATTGACATGTACACACTATATTTAAAATGGATAACCAACAAGGACCTACTGTATAGCACAGGGAACCCTGCTCAATGTTCTGTAACAACCTAAATGGGAAAAGAATTTGAAAAACAATAGATACAGGCACATGTATAATTGAATCACTTTGCTATACACCTGAAACTAACACAACACTGTTAATCAACTATACTCCAATATAAAATAAAAAGTTTTTTAAAAATAAAATAAAACTAATGTTTTTAAGTTAAAACAATTATCTCAGTATGGAGCAATTTTCATTTGGAAAATTTCTGTTGTGTATGTGGGTGTGGGTATATGGTGTCGTCATAACAGAGGTTTTGTTCAATTCAGTAAAGAAATATGAAGGACCTGCTGGGTGTAGGTCCCATTTTAGAGATAATGGAAGAAGGCAGAGGAATGTTATGGAACCAGCCTTCAAGGAGCACAACGTCTAACCAGAAGACAGACAACCAAATACATAACACAGTGGGTTAAGTATAGGATAGAGGGGATGGTGTGCTGGAGCCAGCTGGCAAGAGCCTTCTTGTTAGCAAGTACGCATCTTGTCCCAGCTCAGCTTTCAGCATCTTCACATTGATAGCCTGAAACTGACCAATGCTATAAAATCAGGGTTCTGGAGAGCCCATGGTTAAACACTTATCACTGCAACACTGGATAGAAGGTATCACAGAAAAGATGTGTTTTGGAGGATGAATAGGAATTTGAGGGAGATCCTTGGGTGAAAGAGGGTCAGGGGGAAGAAAAAAGTAGTCCAGCCAGAAGAAATACATATATAGGGGCATCGCTTGTTTAGGAAATATTGATACAAGTGGGTCAGTGGCTCTCAAACCTTAATGTGCACCAGTTTCACCTGTAGAGCATGTTCAAACAACTTGTTGCTGGGCTCTGACCCCAGAATTTCTGATTTAATAAACCTGAGGTAAGGCCCAAAGATGTGCATTTCTAACCAGTTCTCAGGCAATGTTAATGCTGCTGGTCCAGAACAGAGGCAGATGATGGACCACCCCGCGCACGCAAAAAAAACTTGGATTTTTCTCTAGTTCTTCACCTGTCAAAGTGCGATCTGGGGGCAGCAGCATCAGCATTACCTGCGAGCTTGTTCTAAAGGCAGATTCTCAGGCCACCATTTCAGACCTGTTGAACCAGAATCTTCAGTATAACAAAATCATATTGATTCATATGCATATAAATTCGATAAGCACTGCTCTACATAGCCCACTGATTCTCAATCCTGGCCCTAAATTGAATCACTTGGGGAGCTTTCCAAAAATACTTATGCCCAGGGCTTCCCTGGTGGCGCAGTGGTTGGGAGTCCGCCTGCCGATGCAGGGGACACGGGTTCGTGTCCCAGTCCGGGAAGATCCCACATGCCGCGGAGCGGCTGGGCCCGTAAGCCATGGCCGCTGAGCCTGCGCGTCCGGAGCCTGTGCTCTGCAACGGGAGAGGCCACAACAGTGAGAGGCCCGCGTACCGCAAAAAAAAAAAAAACTTATGCCCAGGCCCTACCTCCAGAGACTTTGATCTAATTGATTTAGGATCTGGTCTGGGCACGGGTATAGTTTAAAAGCTCCCTAGGGTATTCTAATGTGCAGCCATGGCTGTGAACCAATGCTCTAGCCATAACCCTCAGGTGGGAGAAGGGTTCCTTGTCAGGGCAGCTGTTGTGAATATTCCATGATGAAAGTTTGAAAGAGCAGCCAAAAGGTGCAAAGTCATCACTAACTGCTGAGAATGTAACTGGGGAAGGGACAGACAGGTCACCCTCTTTCATGCCTCTCCCTACTCGCCCCACAAACCTCAGTCTCTTTTTCACTCCTCTCTTCCTTTTGCTGAGCTTTGACCTATTCTGTCTTCCTTCCTCTTTCTTACTCCCTTAACGATATATAATATTAATTAACATAAAAAAATGAGCATATCATTTCAGTATGCAAAGTGCTTTAACATATATAATCTCATTAGATGATATGAAAAGGAGAGTGTTTTAAAACCGTAGTCTTTATCTAATAAGGTTGCCTGGCCTTGATCTGTCGTTTAAATAACAGGTGAATTGAATGGTTTGGATTTTACTCTCTCTAAAACGAATACCAACTATGAATTGAAATGCTTTGTATTTGCATATGGCCCTTGACTGACACACGCACACACACGCCCCCGCCCCCCGCACACACACCTTAGAACTTGACCCTAAACAGGGAAGTGAGTTTCTCACCTTATTGCATGGGACACACCTATGCAGCATGTATTCTGAGAGCACACTTAGCATGTACATATTAGATTCTGTAGTCTTCTCGGACAGTTTGGCCATTCCAAACGGCTTTGCCATCTAATAAAAGCCATTAGCTCTGAACTTCAAAAGTATTAGGCTAAGTGAAAGAAGCCAGACATAAAAGACCACCTATTGTAAAATTCTATTTGTATGAAATGCCTAGAAAAGGCAAATCTATAGAGACAGAAGGTAAATTAGCAGTTACCTGGGGGCTGGCAGGGGTGGGGGCAGCAGTAACTGCAAAAGAGCATTGAGGGGTTTTTTGGGGGGAGGGGGTGGCAATAGAAATGTTCTAAAATTAGATCACGGCTACAGTTGCACAATTCTATAAATATACCCAAAACTACTGAACTGTCCTGGCAAAATGGATGAATTCCACGATATGTAAATTATACTTCAATAAAGCTACTTAAAAAAATAACAACAACAAAATATTAGCATTAAGTATTTCTCCACCTTAAAATAAGTTTTTCACCCTCATCCTCCTCTAATACTATTCAGTGACGAGGAGGGAGCAAAACGGTTTTAATGCAGACTAACTGATTTAAGAAAAAATATATATTTACATTGCCCACTGTTTGATAGCATTTTTATTTGCCTCAAAGTACTGTTAGGCTTGGCACAGCAAGGAAAGGAGGGGAAAGACAAAAAGGAGGAAAGTTTAAAAAGAAAAGAAATAAAAGCTATGTTACGTTGTTAAAAATAGCTGTCTGGGAAGCTTCTGGCCGGCAGGGGAAAGCAGAGCTGCGGGAAAGGGTTAACCCTGCAGGCGCCGACATCTGGCAGGAGCGAGGGCGTTGGCAGAGCCTGGTCCGCCCGTACCAGTCTGTACAGGGGAGCTGTCCCGCCCGCTGATTTATCATCCCCTAATGTCACGGGGATGGGATGTTGAAATTGCGGCTAGAATGTGAAATACGAAAAACATGAAGATTATGATTTAGCGTCTGGGGAAGATCAGCGTTAGCCTTTGGAGAACAGCTCGTAAATGGGAGACATCCTTGGCAATCGCCTGTGGTTTTCAAGACTCCAACTCTCAAGGAAAGCAAGCTCAGGAATTGGGCCGCCGGAGTGTGCTTCTGTTAGAGCAGACAGAGGCAGAGATGGAATTAAGAACAAAGCCACTTTTGTGCCGACATGGAGATGGTGCCGGTGCTCACCAGGAGAACCAAAGTAAATTTTAATTAAACAGAGACCTGATGTTGAAGGATAAATAAGACAATGTGGGGTGTAAACAGCTTAAATCGGTGATTTGAATGACACCTGCGGGTGTCTAGACATGAGGTGCATCCTGATAATTTGTAGTCTCAGAAAAGATACAGATGAGTAGGACGATATCCCCAAATTTTGCTCATTAAAAGTAATAATAGCTTGAATTTTTAGGAGGTGCTAAATAAGAGAACTGAGTAGGGAAATGATGTTAACAGCTATCCATGGAGGAAAGGGTAAGTTAGCAAAAGAAATACAAAACCACATGTGTGTAAATCTTGTATCAAAGATATGGAGAAACACTACTTTCTGTGATTTCTTTTTCCCCGACTAGATTTTAGATACTGTGTTGGAGCTTTTTTGCATTTCCACATGTCAGCACGCCCCCGTTTACAGGGGAAAATGCAGTTTCCACATTGTTTGTTGTTATAGAAATGAGCGTTGACAAGCGTTCCCTCAATGCTTACCGTGTGTTTTAATTACTTCCTGTCATATCGAATGCATCCACAATATGGATTTTAAGAATTCGCCTCAAGACATGGGTGTGCTACACTGAAAGTTAAACAGGAGAGTCTGACTACTAAGTCTTGAATATTCATTCATTTGTTCATTCATTTATTCATTCATCCAGAAAAAGGACAGCCACAGGCACTGTACAAAATGGCAAGTTGGACCCTGCCTTCATAAAGCACCCAGTCTGCCCAACGGAATCACATGGAAAACTCTGTGTGTATTGGGGGCGGGGCGGGGGTTGTACTGAATCCATTTTGCAATAATAGATAGAAAAAATAAATAATGATTTAGAGGGGTGGGATAGGGAGGGTGGGAGACAGGGAGACGCAAGAGGGAAGAGATATGGGGATATATATATATATAGCTGATTCACTTTGTTATAAAGCAGAAACTAACACACCATTGTAAAGCAATTATACTCCAATAAAGATGTTTAAAAAAATAAATAAGGATTTAAGGAGTTCTTTTTCTGTCTGGCAATATTGGGACATAGTCCAGAAATCAGTACTTCAGATAAATGAGGATAATCTCTCTTCAGAACCAATTAAAAATTACAAAAGAATTTTTGCTAGGAATCACCCTAAAATATAGAGCTCTCTCCCCTGCCTGCCTTGATCTCATTTGGTCATGCTGACCCTAAATTACAGTTACCTTGGCACAGAGAGGCAGGAGCCTGGGAGTTTCTTCTTTGTTTGTTAATTTCCTATCACAGTTTTACTTTTTTATTCCTGTGTGACTTGGGGCAGGCTTGTTAATTGTGCTTCTTCCTCTGTAAAAGGAGGGGTGGATGTCACTAGATGTTCTTTTTTTTTCTTAAGGAATTTATTTAGTTAATTGTCGCACCATGCACGGCATGCAGGATCTTAGTTCCCCAACCAGGGATCGAACCCGTGCCCCCTGCAGTAGAACTGCAGAGTCTTAACCACTGGACCACCAGGGAAGTCCTTTTTTTTTTACACATGGGTTTTCGCTTTTTTTTTAAGAATTTATTTAATTGGCTGCACTGTGCATGGCATGTGGGATCTTAGTCTCCCAACCAGGGATCGAACCCACGCCCTCTGCATTGGAAGCACAGAGTCTTAACCACTGGACTGCCAGGGAAGTCCTGAGGTTGCTTTAAATCCTACCTCTAGATGAATGGAGTATAACTGTACATTCACACACCTACCAATTGTGCTACTATTTCTAAGGCAGAGTGAAATTTCCGCTAGCATGCCTTCCCAAATTTCTAGAACACTGGCACAAAATACATTGTACTTTGCATCAATCCAAGTTCATTTTATTCTTAAAACTGGTATCAAGGCATTCAGCAAACATTTACTGAGAAGGTACCTGTTCTGTTCCAGGCCCTAAGCGGGTTGCTGGAAATAGAGTGGAAAAGCCTGTCCCCACCAGGGTTAGTCCTCCAGTACAGGAAGCTTGGCCGGGAGAATGTCAGAAGTGAGCCCTGAACAGCCTGCCGGCCTCATGACACTCCTCCTGGATCTGTATGTTTTGCCCTAGCTAAAGAGCTAAAAACACAGATGAAATCCCACCATGCTTTCTATGAAAAAGAAAGAAAACAGGGTTGATATTGCTCCTGTTCATACCCTCTCGAGATATTTTACAAAGGGTTGCTATTATTTTTCTATTGTAAATGCAATCCATGCTTCTTATAGAAAACTGGAAAAATACAACAAAGTAGAAAAAAGGAAAACCAATCAGCATTCGTTGCCCCACTTTAGAGTCAACCACTGGCAACATTTTGGCCTAGTTCCTTAAGGTTTACAGTCAACAAATAGTTATTGAGACCCTATGCCAGGCACTGTGCTGAGTGCTAGGAATGGGAAAAGCGTGACCCGTTCACCCTCACAGAACTCACAGCCTAGGGAGAGAGACCCTGGAAGTGTGATGACCCGGAAGTACACACTGGAGGGACTTGACCTCAGGGCACTTCCTCAGACTCTGGGTGTAGGAAAAGGTTTCCAAAGGAAGAGATATTTGAGACCTGAAGAATCAAGAGGAGTCATCCAGGAGAAGGGAGAGGTGGCAATGGGAGGAAGGCATGAGTGAAATGTGGGGTTTAGGATGGTTGGAGGGCAGGGGGCAGGGGCCTCCAGGAGGAGGGGTGATAAGAGATGCTTCTGGGGAGGGAAGCCAGGCCCTGCCAGGCAGGGTGTTTTTATCAACCCAGTTGTTATTTTTCTGTAGCTACAAGATTGGGTCCTGCTTCTCTTTTTGTTCTTATTTTTAGACTTAATGCTATAGCATAATCATGTTTCACATTATTATAAACTATTTTTTTAACTCAGTTTTTTTGGGGTTTTGTTTGTTTAGTGTTCAGAGAGTTGTGCAACCACAATCAATTTTATTTTCTAGTTTTATTTTTCGGCCGTGCTGTGCGGCATGCGGGATCTTAGTTCCCCGACCAGGGACTGAACCCGTGCCCCCTGCAGTGGGAGCATGGAGTCTTAACCACTGGACAACCAGGGAAGTCCCTATTATAAACTATTTTAATGGATACATGATATTTCCCCAATGGATGAGGCATCATTTACCTAATTTTTTTTTTTTAAAGAAAGCTTGTTTTTCTTTGCTTCACATTCCACTCCCTTTGTAGCTCTCCAAGGTCTCCAGATAATGACAAATTGGAAAATTCTAAGCAGGATAAATGTGCTAATGTTTTTTTTACTCCAAATCAGAATTTGAACCATCAGCCAGAACCCACCACCTGCATGACTCCTGGCAGCAGCTGTTTAGAGTCCCTTCCAGAAGTGAAATCAACATAGCTTTCATTCCCTCCTCTCAACAGCCCACTCCCACATCCAAAGAAAGATCAACTCACAGAATCCGTTTCTAGGTAGCACTGAGTCCCACCTTCCTCCCACCCCTGGGCTCTGAGCATTCCCACCTCCCTTCCCCTCCTCTGACAAAATCAAAGATTGAAATCAGTTGACAAAATATCAACCTTTTATTAAAGCAAAAGCTTTAGAAGAAAAAAAAATCTCAGGCAAAAATAATGTACAAGGGACTTCCCTGGTGGCTCAGTGGTTGGGAGTCCACCTTCCAATGCAGGGGACGCAGGTTTGATCCCCGGTGGGGGAACTAGATCCCACATGCATGCCGCAATTAAGAGTTCTCATGCCACAAATAAGGAGCCCACCTGCCGCAACTAAGACCTGGTGCAACGAAAAATAAATTAATTTTTTTTTAAATGTGTACACCTTAAAAAAAAAATAATGTATGAAAAAACTCACTCCTTCATCTCTCTTAACCCCAAAGATGCCACAAGCACTCATTCATACATTTATTCATTCATTTATTCAACAATTGCTTGTTTATTGTTTGGCTGCCTTCTGAGTATAGAGGTTGAAACCTATGTGGCCACTGCCGTGCAGACCTTACAGTTAAAGAAGAGTCTGACGTTCAACAAATAAATATCAAGAAGCATTTTATGACCTACAGTGGTAGGTGCTATGAAGGAAAACATATGTGAAGGAAAAAGCATGGCAAGTTTTAGGAAATGGAAGGAGGCAATGTGGCCAGAGCATGGTGAGAGGGTGGGGGAAGGTGGTTGGATGAACAAAAGAGATTTTCTCCTTTTTTCCTCTTTCTCCCTAACCACAACCATAGAATGTCTTATGCGAGATGGAGCGTTTCTACCCATTTGGAAACCAGCGGGCTTGTCTTCAGACAGGGTGGGCTTGGCATTGGGGTAGCGAAACAAGACATGTAGCCTTCAATTCATTCCATTTCTTATTTCCTTTGGTTTTTGAGGCCCTGAGGGTCAGTAACCTGGTTATGAAGGCAGCCCTCAGGACAGTTAAAATACTAATACCACACATGAATGAAGTTCTGTTTATGTACCTGCCATTTATGTACAGCTCATTGGTTTTCCTTCTGTTGATTGTTCTTAAAAGGTATCTTAAGATAGAATATTTTCATGAGCCCAGATGTTAATATTAATGCTATATCCAACAGCCACAGATTCTCAGAGAAGTAAGCTTGCCTTTAGACTGTATTATTGATTTACTCTGCCCAACCGAATCAGTTGGAACACGTTGGGTTACAAGTGATAGAAAACCCAACTCAAGTTGGCTTAAGCGAAAAGGGAATTTATTGGCTTATGTTACTGGAGAGTCCTGGCGTAGGGCTAAGTGTCAGGCACAACTTAATGCAGGGGCCAACCGATATTATTAGTACTCAGCACAGCTCTGTTCTTCCAGTGTGTTGATTTTGTTCTCAGACAGTATCTCCCCTCGGGGTCAGAAGGCGGCCACTGCAGCTCATCTTGAAAGCCCACCACGAAAAGGGAGCTGAAGACCATCAGGGCCCACCCTGGGAGCTGGGAGCCAGGAGGGAGGCCCACCCAAAACACAAAGGCTCAGGGTAGGGGAGGCATGGGCCCCACAGAAAGAAGCAAAATACTGGAATTTTTTTAATAGGAGAAAGGTAAATAGATCTAAGAGTCTCACCCCCCCAAAAAATCACTATCAAAAACCTAACTTTTGATAGAACCCATTTATGCTATTTGGTAGAAGAAAATCTCACAGAATAGCGGAGCTGGAAAGCAAACAAAGGAGTCATCTGGTTTGATCCTCTTTCTTTTGGCAGGATCAAATCCAGATCTTTCCAGGCGGATGAAAATGTGTAAATGTTTCCAATGAAAGAACCAAGTCTTGAGCCTGGGCATCTCATGATTCTCAACTCTAACACCACCCCCTCTTACCTCTTCTTCTCTCCATGCCTTCAACAGATGAAGAAGTGGATTCTATTCTCATTTTCTCCAGTATAAATTCTGCTCTTTACTGCTTCTAAGGCTTCAAATTCCACCATAACATGTCAGATTCACATCATTTTATCATTATGTCATCCGGCTTCCTTCCTATTTTTTTCTTTCATCTTAATTCAGGTTTTGTATCTGGAAAGCATTCCTGAATTTTATAGAGAGGATAAAGCGGATGCCACGTAAAATGTATTTTTTGCAGTAAATATTTTTCAGAAATGTGATTTTGCTCTCCTACCTTGTATAAGTTCCTAAACCTCTCTGAGCCTCCGTTTCCATATCTATAAAATGGGGATAATAATAATAATAAGCTTCATAGGTTTTTTTTTGGTGAGGATTAAAGCACTTAGAAGTCTGTATCTGGCATTTAGTAACTGTTCGGCAAATGTTAGCTGCTGCTACTATCATTATATCATTATCATTATTTTATAGAGTCTTCTCCTCTTTCATCCTTGTACAACCAGGCTTTTCTTCAGATCTGTTTCCTCATTCCCCACAGAACAAAAATCCAAACTGGACGCTCACTGTGTCTTGACTCTCTCTCCGGCCCAGCTTGACTTTAAGTTGCCATTTGATTTGGTTTTCCGTTCGATCGCAAAACTGGGAAGAGTTCAGTGGGCCAGGGACCTAAGTATATGGAGAGAAAGCAGGGATCCTTGCACCTGGATTCTCCACACAGGGCCCTGGTCTTGGTGCATAAACAGCTCTCCTCTCCTGCCAACACTGTGAGCCTCTCCTTGGACCCCAACCCTGGGCCTCGGCCAGCAGCTCCTACAACACCTCTGTGCCACCAGGGGCCTGAGGCTCAAGGAAGCCGCCCTTGCACGAAAACTGCCTTCCTGCCTTTGCTCCAGATCTGCCTGCTGTGCCTCCAGGGGCTGCTGGCTGGACATTTGCTGTTTCGACAGTATATACTATCCCCCTCACCTCCCCCCACTCTCCCAAGCCTCCAACATAGTGCTGCTTCTATAAGCCTCAGGCCCCAGCCCCGGGTCTCCTCTCCTTCCCTCCAACTTTCACCCCTTCAAACTAGAAGACGTTCATGATGTCCAGGATCTGCTCTACTCCTCCCATGAGGTTTTGCTACTTTCTCAGGAATCTGAGTCACCGCTTTCTTTCATTCTGTACCACTTACTCTCAGTCAGACAGAAATTCCTTGAAGTTTTCTGACATTTGCTTGGCACCCTTACCCAGCTTCTAGCATGAATGCAGACTTCCCCCATTTTTATGGCTCTTCTAGAACTTAATTTAGAGTTGTAAAGAAAGGCCATGTTACCCTAAAGACTGAGTGTCCCATTTTTTTTCTTGTTCAACCTTTCTTCAGTGAAGAATTTCAACTTTGAAACACAACTTCTTTTCCTGTTTGTGGTTGTGAGAGAAGGTAATATTGAACTTTTTTTTTTTTTTTTGCAAAATGTTCAAATTGGAGCCTCAGTCAAATCCTGCTCTGACCACACCCAGGGGAAATGGAGAAGCTGTAATGAACAGAACTGTCCCAGGGAAAAGAACACAGGAGGATGAAATGGGAATGGTTTCTCCTGGGTGATGCAGGGTCCGAGCAAGTCAGGGCTTCTGAAGGAGGCTGCCTTCAAGGGCTCTGACTTGCCTGCCCTGTGGGCCAAAGCCTGCTTTAGCCGCAAGTTTACTATGCAGAGACAGAAAAGGAAATTCATCAACAGAGATAATGTCATGTGTATGGCCACTGCCAAGAAGGAGAGCCAGAATCTCTCTCTGGTCGGGCTTCTCCTCGGCCTTTCCTTGTCACAAGGGTGGAGCCCAGCCAGGTGAACCAACCTGACCACCGCCCTGTGTGTGAGCCCGTGGCTGGCTTGTGGAAGCATGTCCTTGCAAGCATGTCCTCCTATGGTTCCTCCTCAGCCTGAATGAGGACGCCCACTGTCATCAAGCCAGGTTTGCAGGCAAAGTTCCTGTCCCACGCAGACACACAACTTGTAGCTTCCTTGGGAGGGTGGAGGGTGTGGGAAGTGACTCTTTCCAAACATTTCCATCTTATTTTCTCCTAGGATGCCCATCCAGGCAACCTGCATTGCATATGTTTTTTGAGGTCCAGAGGCTGGCAGGAAAAGGTTCTACGGGGGCCACACGAGGATGGAACCACAGAGCATCACTTAGGGCTCATCACTCTGGCTTAGACTCAAGGCCAACTAGGACTGCTGACCATACCTTGCTTACTGTCAGGTAGGCAATGGAGGGGAGGAATGTTGGCTGAGGACTGTTTTTTTGTTTGGCTGCACCACATAGCATGTGGGATTTTTAGTTCCCCGACCAGGGATCGAACCCATGCCCCCTGCAGTGGAAGTGCAGAGTCTTAACCGCCGGACTACCAGGGAAGTCCCAGCTGAGGACTTTTGATGTGCGGGAAACTTCCAAAGGACGAGGTTGAAGCCAACTAGCTGGGTGGTTCCAGGTGATTTTCTTTCACTCGCCCAGTCACAGTCTCAAGAGTAAAATGGGGACTGGACAAGACAATTTCTACAGCCCTTTATGGCTCTGACATTCTGAGATAGTACAGCGAAAATAAACTCAGCCAATTGCCTAAAAGTCTCTGTTCTCAGAGGAAATGGGGAAAGCTGGAACCTTTGGAAGTCCTCTTTCTCCTGCCAGGGCCATAGCACAGTGCCTGGAAGTGATATAAATCTCTTCTCCCATCTGTGGGGGCCCTGATGGAGTGAGCACCTTGCTTATGGTGCTAGGCATGGCCGTAAGGCTTGACATCGGCATGGAGTCCTGGGTGCCCGTTGCCTTGTACTGACAGGAAAGCCGAGGCTTACTTTAATTCAGGGACCATTCCTCACCTGCCACTACGTGTGAGGTACCATACGGAGGGCACTGAGAAGTAGAAAACACGTTCTCCACCCTCAAGGAGGTTTCTAGCTAATCTGAGCTTCTTTAGTTACTCAACACTCCTCCTTTTCCTTGTTTACTTCCAGGTCTTTGCCTATGATGTGCCCTCAGCCTAAAACACTCTCTCTTTATCCTTCTGTTGCTAGGCCTGCTGTCTGTAGCAATGCAGGTTGCATACTGCATAGCTCTAGATCTATGTATGCAGATGTAAATGGTGCCTTCAGAAATGTGCAGTGCATAGCCTGTACAATTGTACAGCATGGCTTTGACTGCCTTCTCCACCCCGTTTCTCCTATCTGGGGGTAGCTCATAGTCATCTCAGTTTTCAGCTTAGTCATTATGTTTCCTTCTTTCTTTCTGTCCTTCCTCCTTTCCTCTTTCCCTCCATCCCCTTCTCCCTGTCTCTCATAATTACTGAGCATCTACTATATGTCAGGACCTGTGCTAGGAGCTGGGTATATAGTTGTAACAAAACAGATAGGGTCCCTATTAAGCTTACATTCTTGTGAAGTAGTTATACTTTTCTTCCTCCAGGAAGTCTTCCCTGACTGCACCCATGATTGCCTCGGGTGCCTACTGACTGATGAATGGCTCTGACTTGGGAACCTTTTGCTGTAGAACACAGTGCCTCTGGTATGGAGAGAATCTGAGAGGGACAAGTGGGGTTGAAGAGACTAACCTGAAGCCCTAAACCTAACTGGGCTGGAGCTCCATCCCGTCCAGATTCCTGTCCTTGGGAGCACCCTGGGGCATCCGTGAAGATCAATAGTGAAGCAGCAATTAATATGAGGCCAAGGGCATGGCTCTTCCCTGCCAGGGAGGCCACAAAGTTCCAGAACATCTCAGGGAGGAATGAAGCACCACTCAGGCCTGCCTCCCGGGGCTGCGAAACAATCCTTAATGAATCCTCTGCAGGGGAGGGTGAAATCACCTGCAAGGAGGCAGCTCAGCCTCAGGTGTTCTCCAGGAGGCTTAAAATAGCGGGGCTCCCTCCACAAACACCTTCCAACACGGTTTAGGATGGTGAATGCCAGGAAACTAATGAATCTGAGCTTAGTGAATTAATTGTTGATGAAATAATGTGAAAAGTGTGCTTACTGTTCATCAGTCTCTACAGAAATTAATTAGCCCTGCTTGGCAGCAAGCAGGATCAAATTTTCAACTTAATTCATGAATTTGGCCAAATTGTCTATGGGAAGCCTTGCATGGAGGACCTTCCACAGCTGCTCCGTGTCCAGACAGGCCTTGCCTTTCATAGAAGACATGATTGCTTTAAGAGAGTCCCAACAAGAGGAGAGAGTGGTGGAGGAGGAGAGAGGTCTGATTGTGAAGCTCCAAGCAGACCCACGCCTCTCCAGGCCTCCTGTCTCAGCCCTCCCTGGTGAGTCCTTCATCTGAGGAAGGTCTGTTAGCTGAATTGAGGGGTGACGATTCAGAGCAACAGGGTTAACCGTCAGGCACGGTCTGACTTCACATTTAATTATTCTGAGCTCTGTGTGCCAACTCAAATTGCAGGATGATATGAAAGAAAAATAAATCTAATGAGAAGTGTATTTTTTTGGACTATTTTTAAATAGGGAGCAGAGAACTTCTCGGGCCTGGCGAGACCAATCTGAGGAACTGGCTGGCACGAGGCATGAATGAGCGCCTGGATGCCCGGTACTTGGGCACAGAACTGCTGGCTATTGAGTGTTCGGTCAGCTTTTGTCACCATGGGAGTCAGGCTCTCTCACTGCAGCCACTGCGAACAGGAATCCCCACCAGGCTTTCCCCGCTGAGCAGCAGAATCTGATGTAAACCTCTAAGCAGAGTGACTTGAGTGTCACCAGTCTCTGAAACATTTCCGAGAGAGAAGCGAGTGATTGAGCATCTATGTGTGTACATGCTTCTTTCTGTTGCTAAAACACCAGTTTTCTCATGGAAAAGCCTGTGAACCACTGAGTTAAAACAGGAGCAGATGGTGCTTTGTGACCACCTAGAGGGGTGGGATAGGGAGGGTGGGAGGGAGGCTCAAGCGGGAGGAGATATGGGGATATATGTATGCATAGAGCTGACTCACTTTGCTATACAGCAGAGACTAACACAACATTGTAAAGCAATTATACTCCAATAAAGATGTTAAAAAAAAAACAGGAGCAGAGGGTAAGAGGATGTGTTCCGATCTAACTGAACACTTCTGGCCAGTCTCAGGAGTCAGGAGAGGACAAGAGCCCCCAGGGTCATTTCTACTCCTTATACTTACTCAGTAATTCAAGCAATAACTAAGCAGGACTATTCTAGGCCTTGGGGATACAGCAGGGAACCAGGTAGTCAACGCCATGCTCCCATGAAGCTTATTTTCTATTATGAGCACAGACACAAGCTATCAGCATCTAGTTTCTGATTCTGCTAAAACTTAGACTTGTTAACATTTTATGACGGACCACTTTACTGAACTCCGAGTTCTATATTAGTTTCTGTTTTTAAAACAAAATGCACATTGCCTAGTAGACACGTACATTGTCACCTCCCTTGCATGCATGGCTGTTTAAATTCATACCTGTACTAATGCCCTCAAATTTAGTCCAAAAAGGTTGTGATCTTCTAAAGACTGCCAGAATCAGCAACCATTTTAGGACACAGTAAGCCAGGGGAGGAAGTCTGTTTGCCCGTGACATTGGCTGTTTGGAGGTGACCTTGGGTCCCTGAGAGGCACACCCTTGTAGGTTTATCAGGCCGCATGGAAGGACTCACTCGTGCACCAGATCCGCCACTATGGTCAGGAAGAGCATCTTAGAGGGAGAATGTTGGAGCCCGAGCAAGCGCCTACCTCCTCCCTGTAGGCATTTGCAGCTGCAACCCTTCCCTTTAGGAATTTGTGATGTTCTTACCAGCTCACTCCGTGACCTCAGGCTGTGTCTGCCCTTTGTTTACCTCTGTTCTCAAACTGCCAGATATATAATTCCATGATTCCCTCAGGTTGCTTCTTGGGAGAAGGTAGATTGCATAAACAAAGGTGTGTGTGGGGACAGCTCTAGCCCGAGAGCTAGGCAAAGCAGTCGGATGTGCTGGAAAACCAAGGCATGGTCTTCCTTCAGCCCAGCTCCCCTGCTAAACTGACAGTCACCGTTCCATAACAAATGTCCTTTGCTTTCTTGTCCTCAAGTCACCTGAACCACTATTCCTCCATCTTCTCAGACTGAATGCCTTTCAGGCCCTGCTCACACGCTAGCCCAGCTCTTGAGGGCTGCCCGGATGGTGTCCTCTGGAAGTAATTTCTTCCTCTTTTCTGGCCTCTCACGGCTCCTGAAATGCAGCCATTTGTGTATTATCTTGCCTGCACATTTCAAAGTCCTCAAAGGAAGACCCTGTGCATTCTTAACCAAATTGTCCCCTACAGTCTTCACACTGAAGAGGGACTCAGTATGTGTTTGTTTCTGTGTCTATTCCACCCTGGGAACATTTGAGGACAAATTACTGTTTACAGAAAATGGTGAGATTTAATGAAAGAGGTCTTAATGTTAAGTCCAATTGTGCTGAACATCCAAAATTTTTTCTTTGCTGAAAGCAAATAAGAAGAGTGATCCTCCTTGGCGTCCTACCGCCCAGAAATGTGACTTAGTAAGATCTCTCAATCTTCCCTCTCTTCCATTCTTTCTGCAGTTTATATATTACTCTGCCATAGATAACACAGACAAGGGGGTTGGCATTGAGAGCCAGAAGACCAGGGTTCAAATCCCAGCTGTGCCTCTTACTAGCTGAGGGATCCTGCACAAGCCATTGAATCCGCCTGAGCTTCATTTTGCTCCGCTGTGAACTGGAAATAATAATATCTGTGTTGCCTACCTCCAGTGTGGATGTGAAAGTTAAATGAGATGGTATAGGTGCCAGTGCTTTAAAATGGTTTACCCCAGTGCGTTCACCGTGTGAAAATCACCAAGCCGCACAGATAGAACATGTGTGTATCTATCATACTCCAGTAAAAGTTCTTTATAAGGTAACACTTTGTACAGACATTTCCAATTGTTTATATACTGTGTACTGAGGAAAAAGATGAAAGAAGGATTTAAAGTTGGCTGTAAGTCACTAACAGTCTTGAATTGATGTTGAGTTTGTAAGGGAACTAGCCATTTCGGTTCACTGAGACAACTTCACATTTTGTTAGTCATTACGTCATAATTCTCAGTGTTTTAGTTTTACCATAGTCAAATACAATAGAACCATCTTTTGGCAGTCTGGAGACTTGCATTTGAAGTAAAACGTAGGAGCTCTCTATGGAAAAATATATGATATAGAGAAGGATGAGTTCTCTCATTCATGCACATTTTATCTTTAAAATAATAACTGGGATATAAGGACTATTATAATTGCTTGGTGTTTTGTTTGCTTGTTTGTTTGTTTGCTTACCACTTTATACTCAGTGCCTTGAAGACTGTCCCCATTTACTTAAGAACTAAGGAGTTCGTGGGACACAGGACTTCTGGTGCTAAAACCAAGAACGTCCAGGACAAACTGAGATGGTTGGTCACCCTACTGGCACATGGAAGATGCTCAGATGTTGGTGGAAGGCAAGAAGACAGGCAAGAAATTCAGGAAGAGTGCAGCATTAGTGGTGAGCATCGCTGCCTTCCAGGACATTCAGGAATAACTTTTGGTACCACAAAACTCTCCTTTCCTTTAAGTTTTCTAAAAAGGTACCTTATGCGTGCATATTGTAAATGTTTTAACATTCATATTTAAAAGCCACTATTCTGCACTTTAAACGCCATTAGGGGATAAAACGGCCTTCTACAAAATGGTTAATGTTTGGAATTGCATTGCTCAGACCACAGGCAGATGTAAAGATGTGGAAGCTACAACTTTAGACACTATTGTCCTCATTCTTTCCTCCTGACTGCAGGATTTCATTCTAAAAAAGAACCATGGAAATGTTATTGTAGTCTTTATCACTGGACAATTAAATTCAAAATGCAGGATTAAGAGTGGGTGTTGTTTTCCCGGCCAAAGGCTTATAGGGCTGGAAGAGACCTCAGCAATCCCTCCAACCCCTTCTATTACCAATGGGAAAAGTCAGGCCAGAAAAAAGTTGGCAGCAGAGCCAGTCGAGGATGATCCTCCTGATTTCCTGTGCATCCCCCTTCCCCACGTTGCCTTTTCCTTTTACTTTGCTGCTCTTGGCCTCCTTGTCTTCATCTTATGGCATTTTTAATCAAATTATAAAATCAGATTTGAGGATTTCCTGTGCTTCCAGGACATGTGCACCTACCTCCAGTCTAAACCTGGTTGCTCTTATCTGACTCTGCCTCCCAAAGATTTCCAAAAAATTAGATACTGTATAGGTCGAATGAGGGTGACTAAGAATAATCAATATAAAAGCATTTTAGCCACTAATCTCCAATGAGCAGATACGGCATTATGTATTCTAATTTGGGGGTAAACACTGAAGAATGAGACCCTACAAACTGGCTGTCCTCTGACCCTGTGACTTTGACATGACTGTGGAAAGAGAAGCAAATTGAAGTGAAGTGAATATACAGGACAAGGGATGAGAACAGAGCAGAGAAGCCTGTGCTTTGTATAAGAGACCAGAAAGGTTAACACAGCAAACCTTAACTAGTCTCATCAAGATAAACAGATAGTAAATGCAAAATAACGACATGAGTGATGAAACAGAGGACACCACTATATGGACTGAATGTTTGTGGCCCTTAAAAGTCCTGTGTTGAAGCCCTAAACCCTAATGTATTGGTATTTGGAAGTAGGACGTTTAGGAGGTAATTAGGTTTAGATGAAGTCATGAGGGTGGGACCCCTCGATGGGATTAGTTTTCTTAATAAGAAGAGGAAGAGATATACCCCAGAGCTCACTTTCTCTCTGCCATGTAAGGGCTCAACAAGAAGGCAGCTGTCTGCAAGCCAGAAACAGGGTCCTCACCAGAAGCCAAATCCTGCCAGACCTTCAACCTCCAGAAGTCCAAATCTCAGTCTTCAGACTCCAGAACTGTGAGAAAATTAATTCCTCTTGTTTAAGCCACCCAGTCTATGGTATTTTGTTATGACAGCCCAAGCAGGCTAAAGCAACTACATTCACAACTCTCCCAACAGCCTGGCCTCTCAGCTCCTTAATCACTTGTTTCCTGTAATGTTGACCTCCATCCTACCTAAACCATGTACTCCCTGGACCAGGGACTCTCAACCTTGACTGCATATCAGACTCACCCAGGAAGCCTGGACTTCACCATAGCCCATTAGAATTAGAATATTTCTCAAGTTGGGACCTGTTATTTAAAAGTTCCCTGGGTGATTCCAATGTGCAGCCACAATCAAAATCCACTGAACTAAATACATTCAAGCACATTCAAATCAATAAAAAGAAAACCTCAGAAAATGGGGAAAGCATAAAAACAAGCAATTTACAGAAGAAATATAAATGGCTATTAAATATGTGGGGAAATGGTTAACTTGCTAATGATCAGGGAAATGTAAACATTTTTTTAAAAGATTGCTCTTGGGACTTCCCTGGTGGCAAAGTGGTTAAGAATCCACCTGCCAATGCAGGAGACACGGGTTCAATCCCTGGTCCGGGAAGATCCCACATGCCGCAGAGCAACTAAGCCTGTGCACCACGACTACAGAAGCCTGAGTACTCTAGGGCCTGGGTGCCGCAACTACTGAGCCCACATGCTGCAACTACTGAAGCCTGTGCACCTACAGCCCATGCTCTGCAACAAGAAAAGCCACCGCAATGAGAAGCCTGTGCACTGCAACGAAGAGTAGCCTCCGCTCGCCACAACAAGATAAAGCCCACATGCCACAACGAAGACCCAACACAGCCAAAAAAAATTTTTTTAATTAAAAAAAATTTTTTAAGTCTTTTAAAAAATTAAAAGATTGCTCTTTTGGCAAAAATCACAAAGACTGATAATATCCAATGTTAGTAAAAGCGAAGGGCATATTCTCAGAAAAATCTTCTAACATATCCTTAGATCCAGAAATTTCATTTCTGGTTATCTCTCCTATGAAAACAACCACATAAGTACATAAGTATCTACACAAGCGTACATAGAGCCAGTCTTTATAGCGCTATTTGTAATAGTGTAGAAATCCAATAATTATAGAATAGTTCAATAATTGGAGTACATCCTTACACGAAAAATTATTCAGCTACCAAAAGAATGGGGTAGAAGGATAAGTATTGACATGGAAGGATATGAATCTATACACACATACATGTTATCAATCATATGGGGGAAATAAAGCAAATTTCAGAATAATATGTCTGGTATAATCTCACACTTGTTAAAAAAATTATCACTACACATAGAGATACATGTACATTTATACATACATAGAAGACTGTCTTAAAGACCTTTCAACAGTAACTACCCTTAGGGGACTGGAAAGGAGTAAGGGGACTTTTGCGTTTTACTTTATATTTGCGGCTATTTTTACAATAAACACGTATGAACTATTCTTGTAATATAAATAGTCTGATATGAGCTCAAATGGAAGCTTTATAATGAAAAGTTTCCTGTGCCAGAAGGTTGCGGCCATTTCAGGGCCATGTCTTTATCATCACTTACCCTTAAAAATCTTTCAGGGAATCCCACAGCTAGCGGAAAGGGGCTGGGTTTTCAAGTTCTTTTTTAGAATTATTCTCCTCAGTTTTAGGAAAGACTGCTATGCCAGTGATTCATTGCTGGTACAGAAATACACAACCTGGCTATTTTGCGATCAATGTTTCAGTTATGTGGATGTTAGGAGAGTCTTCCACTGTTAAAGGATGAGGATGAAAATGAGACTGTAAATGTGGTCAGCAGCCAGAAAAAAAGCATATGAATATCACAGAGCTGGAGATCGGTGGTCAAAGCAAATCCAATGTCAGAAAAGGTAAAGAAAATACAGAGATGATGCTGGGTAGTAAATAGGTTTCATCTCACAAACAAACACAATTTATTGATTGTGATGTTTGGGAGTCAGGTCATGAAGCCCCTGAGGCTATATTGTGGCTCAACTGGAAAGTCCTCAAGATCAGTTGGTGATGTCTGCCATGGACCCAGGAAGGGAGAATGGAGACACAGGTAGTGCAGTAATAACAGGAAACAAGCATGAATTAAGAAATGCAGTGTTGATTTAACTTTTGCAACCTAGGGTTCATAACTATAATTAACAGAAATGAACGATTTCTACATGATCCGCACCATCTAGCATAATGGCGTAGACATGCAGATATTCGAGTTCTTGAAACAGCCACGTGCATCTTGAAGACACTGATCCGTGTTAAAATTCAATTTCAGTTCTCTTCATAAAGGGTTATTTGGAAGTTCTCATGAACCGGCTGATGAACACATTCATGGCTCTCTGTGCCACCTTAAACAATAAATATTTATTTTTACTGAGTCCAAACTACAAAAGAAAGTAGATGATAGAAATATAGTTTTCTCCAGAGAGGAGGGGATGGCGGTCTGGAATAGGTATGGAAAGTTCCCTTCAAAAACATTCTCCATAAGCTCTGCACCAGTTAGACTGACCTGGATGAAAATTCAGAAGTCCTTGGACAGAGTCAAACCTCATTCCAGACAATCCTTTGCTGATGTCAGTAACTAGAGAAGAGGCATTTTGACTGGGCAAAGAAGTAAGAAAGGATTCAGCCTATCACTTGGCAACCTCTGCCACCTCTTTTCTCCATTCCCTGCACTTGAAGCATGCCTTGCTTGCTGTTTCTTGACTCTGATGGATGTTCCTTGGTGCTTTCACAGGCTCCCACATCTTGGCATGTGCTTTTCCTTCTGCCTAGAATTCTTTCTGCTCTTTCTCTATTGACAACTTCTACTCACTCAACTTCTCAGCAAAGCCTTCCCCGATTCCCTCAAGTATGAAGGACCCGTTAGGAAGAACACTTACCTTGTTTTCCCCTAACAACTTTTCCCACTGTTTCCCAGATCCTTTCTTTTCCTTTCTTTCCTTTAATCACTGAGACTCTAGCATTTATTTATTTATTTATTCATTCATTCATTCATTTGGCTGCGCCAGGTCTTAGGTGTGGCACGCAGGATCTTTCGTTGCAGCATGCAGGCTTTCTAGTTGCCGCACGCGGGCTTAGTTGCCCCGCGGGATGTGGGATCTTAGTTCCCCGACCAGGGATCAAACCCACGTCCCCTGCACTGGAAGGTGGATTCTTAACCACTGGACCACCACGGAAGTCCTTCCAGATCCTTTCTTGATGCCTCTGCTTCATCCCTCATCAAGGTTGGATTAACACGAGTAGCTATGTGCAAGGAACACTTATCACCCTCTGGAGAAAGCAAGCCTCTCGATGGCAAGAACGTGTCTCCATCCTTGTATGCTTCCTGCACCTGCCTCCTCCTTATTATACTAAGTGTACGTTAGTGCAATAACCATAGACTTTCCTGATATGTGGGAACTCAAAAATATATCCTCAGCAAATGCAAGGGGCCTGCTATGGTTGGATTTCTCCGTAATCAAAGAAATTACAAGGGAAACATTTGATAGATTTAACTGTGTGAAAAAAATAATAATAAAAACTTAGAAAATAAAACACCATGGATTTTAAAAGAAAGCCATTTTAAAGTACATATGATACACTCAATTTAAAAAATAAAGACCTCTGTCAAATAAGTAGATATACAGCCAATTTGCATGGGAAATAAATGCTTTGAAAAAGTAAGTAAGGTAACTCAGCATAAGCACATAGCTATTAAAATTAGGACTGTAATGACTGATAGAATATCTTTATGAAGTAATGTTGAGTGAAAAAATATATACATATATATAGTTTACGATATCATAGGTAGAATTTATGCACAAAGAACACATCATAAGGGTACATCCCCCAGAATAAGAATTTTTAAAGTGGTGTGTTGGAAGAATGAGATTGTGGATAATTAATTCCTTGTCTTTATTACTGTTGGTTGTATAATAAGTAAAACTGGGGAGGAGGGACACAAAGTGAACAATCTCACTGAACATATTATCAGTTTACCATTGCCTGTGGTTTAGGCTCTTAATTGAATGATATTAAGAAGGCACTTCTTTCTGCCTGGGGTCAGTTTCCTCTTAATTTTTTTGAATTTTATATCCGCATATATATTTTTATGTATTTATTTATATTATTATTTCTTTGGTTGCGCTGGCTCCTTAGTTGTGGCATGAAAACTCTTAGTTGTGGCATGCATGTGGGATCCAGTTCCCTGACCAGGGATGGAACCCGGGCCCCCTGCATTGGGAGCACTCCAGTCTTAACCACTGCGTCACCAGGGAAGTCCCTCGCATATATTTTTAAGAGATAAAAATGCTCTGAAAAAGGATTTCTACTTCCAGCAATGGCAGACTAGCTTGTTGCCAGCTGACCTTCCTGTCAAAATCAAGTAGAAAAACTAGATAAATACGAAGGGAAATAAACCGTATTTGAAGTCATCTGAGATCTATGCAGGCAGCCGACCTGAGAGCAGGGAAGCACAGAGAGGTGAGCCTGCCGGAGGTGCCACTTTTCTCCTCAGGGCATTCGTCAATTATAAGGCAGCAGCTGAGACAGTGGGATCCCTGCAGAAAGCTGTGGAGGGGCAGCTGAGAAGCCAAACAGAGCTTTCAGCAGTCTCAAAAGGCTATGGTGAAACGAACAGTTGGGGACCACCTGAGGTAAACACCCCCCAGGCTTTCATTTGGAGCCCCTGTGGCTCTAGGAATTAAGGGAAAACCAGAGAGAGACTAGCACTCACGAAGACTAAAGCCCAGCTTTGCCTCATGGTAAGGGATATTAACATGCTTCTCCCAGTAGTAACTGATAGAAAAAGTGGACAAAAGATAAGCAATGATGTGGAAAGATCTTAATAAAGTTGATATGATTACAAGCGCACACACACTTTACCTAATAAATGCACTACTCTTTTTAAGTGTACATGGGAACATCTACCAAAATTGACCATATGATGCTGGGTCAAAAATTATGTCTCAAAAAATTTCAAAGTTTTGAAATTACACAGCATATGTTCCAAGATCACAGTACAATTACCTACACATCAATAACAAAATATAACTTTTAAAAACCCCAAATGGGGCTTCCCTGGTGGCGCAGTGGTTGGGAGTCCGCCTGCCGATGCAGGGGGCGCGGGTTCGTGCCCCGGTCCAGGAAGATCCCACGTGCCGCGGAGTGGCTGGGCCCGTGAGCCATGGCCGCTGAGCCTGCGCGTCCGGAGCCTGTGCTCCGCGGCGGGAGGGGCCGCAGCAGTGAGAGGCCCGTGTACCGCAAAAAAAACCCCAAATGTTTGGAAATTAAGTAATATACCTCTAAATAACCCATGGGTCAAAGGGGAAACCATAATGAAAATTGTAAAATATTTTAAATTAAATGATAATAAACATATGATATGACAATGTGTGGGATACAGCTAACACTAGGCTTAGAAGAAAATTTATGGCTTTAATACATATATTAGAAAAGCAGAAGGTCAATTACCTGAGTGTTTATCTTGGGAAGTTGGGAAAACCCAAATAAAGGAGAAGAAAGGAAATAATAAAGGTAAGAGCAGAAATTAATGAAATAAAGAGCAAAAGGACAGTTGAGTGGATCAACAAAGCCAAAAGCTGAGTGTATATAAAGAACAATAAATTGATAATCCCTTGGCAATACTAATCAAGAAGAAAAGAGAAAAAGCATAAATAACCAATAACAGGAATGAAAAAGGATACATCACTACAGTCCTCACAGGCATGAAACTTCTCAACAAGGGAATCTCTCAATCTAAATATATAAAATAATAATGCTAAATTTCAAAACATTTTATAATAGCAATTTTAAAATGGTAGAATTACTTGCAGATTCTACCAGCTTTCTTTCCTATTTTAAGATGGGACCCTGTATAAATAAATTTTCATGATCTCATTAACCCTGGCTTGACAAAATACTCAGTACAACTCTCACAAGCATAGAATGTCTGGTAAACTTGGAATTTCAGCAGTTAGATATTAGGAAAGATAGAAAATCTCCAGAATTATACAATCTAGAAGCTTGAGATGCTCAAGACAGTCTCTTACCTAGACCTCACCTTTAAGGTGAAATATACATGAAAATATTTGAGAAGAGAAGGTAGAACCCCAAACTTCCTCAATCACCAATTAAACTGTCAGTATAGCCTCATATGTATTTCGGGTGATAGCCTAAATGGCATTAAATCTTTACAGTGCTACATGATTTTGAACACCTCTGCAATTAGAACACAAAAGGAAACACAATGTTTAGATTTATAACCATTTTAAGAGCACTCATCATGGTTATGTTCCCAAGTTTTTATTAACCACCTTGTGATTATGAATTACAACCTATTACCATGCTGTTAATCTAAATGTTTACCTTGCTGGGACAGCAAAGCCCTCTAGATCAGTAACCATCTCTCGAATGTTTTTAAAAACTCGCCTTTTGTGTGAAAATGGCTGGACTAGCTCCCTTCTCACTTTGTGTTTTCCAGACCAGGGGCCTTGTTCTGAGGAAAACAATAAACAGATAAAATAGGTGAGCAGTATGGCAAGTTCAGGTCAAGAGCACTAGATTGAGAACACAGGAACCTGGTTGTCATTCTAATATGTAATTAATTTAGTTCTAAATGTAATGAACTGTGTGACTCTGGGTATGTCCCTTCCCCTAATGGGCTTCAGTTTCCCCATCTGAGAACTGATGTTGATGGTCCAGCTGATCTCTGAGGGAGGGGTCTACTTGGGCTAAGCAGCAGAGGCACATCGTCCGTTTACGGAGAAAGCCCCAGAGACTCATTCCCTAGGGCTGGCCCCAGGGAAAATGGGCTGCCCTTGTTGGCCCTGGACTTAGAGGGACAGATTGGAGGATATGAAAACAAGGCTCCTCTTCTTTGTGTTTAAACATCCTGCTGTGCAGGAATACCATCAAGTAACTCTAAAGCACCTCTCCCTTCCCCTTTCCTCCCCTCTCCCCCTGCCACCAGCCATTTATCTACTTGAGAATGCTAAGTCCAAGAGGTGAGGAGGGTGCCAGCTTGCCCTATAGTCTAAGAGGCATCTGTGTAAGTCGAGGTACTCCAGAGAAATAGAACCAATAGGATGTGTATGTATACATATAGAGAGAGATTTATTTTAAGGAACTGGCTCACAAAATTATGGAGACTGGCAAATCCAAAATCTTCAGGGTGGGCCAGCAAGCTAGAGACTCAGGGAAGAGCTGATGTTACAGCTCAAGTCCAAAGTTCTGCTGGCAGAATTCCTTCTTGATCAGTGTAGGTCAGACTTTGTTCTAATAAGGCCTTCAGCTGATTGGATGAGGCCCACACACAGTATGGAGGGCAATCTGATTTACTCAAAGTCCACTGATTTAACTGTGAATCTCATACAAAATTTCCCTCACAGAAACATCCAGAACAATGTTTGACCAAATACCTGGGCACTGTGGCCCAGCCTAACTGATACATGAAATTCACCATCACAAGTCGATCCCTTGTCGACTCAGCACCCATACACGTCTCCTTAAACGATAGTTAATCTCAGAACAAAGACAATAACAAGATCATACTTCCACCTAACATGACACCACTATCCTGTGAACAGCTGCAAACACACTAACCCTTTCCCCAGAAGAGGATGCAAACTCCTTGAATAATATTTACTCTTCTCCTTAATATCTCGTATCTTAAATACTGTGATGTAAAGTTAACCATACCTAATTTACACAGTGTTATATATCATTTATATCTCAACAGATCTGGGGAAAAAATTTTAAAACAGCCCTTAAATGCTATGATATAAAGTCAATACATCCATCTTATGCTACATGATACACACACACACATACATATATTCATAACAAAATAAGGGAGAAATACTCATTTCTGTACCTGGTTACCTGCTCATAGCTAGTTTTTATAACTACGTTCTCCACTAGGCATTCCATACGCCCTTTGCTTTTAGCAAACACCTCAGCTGGTCATGATTCTTTACCTGGTGGGTAAAGAACCCTGAAGGGTCTGAGCCATTAGTAGTCCTACTTGGATTAGGTTTTCCATTGATCTTAATCACAGGGCATGGTAACACTAATAGATGCCCTAAGGCATCTCCTATATTCCAAACACTCTCTTCCTTACACCCATTGTGGAGTAGTTGTCCAATTTCCGTAGTTGTCCAATTTCCCTTTGATAGTCAGAATCAATCACCCCACCCAACACAGTAACTCCCTTCTTTGCTTGTTGACTTAAAGCCATAAGGAGCCCAAAGTGGATGGGTGGCACTCTTAACTTCCAGTCCAATGGAATCATCATGTCTCCTGGTGGAAGAATTCTTCCCTTTTAGAACAAAGACCTCTAGGCCAGCAGAGCACAGCATCATGGAGACAGGAAGCAAAAATCTTGCTAGTGGGTCACTAGGGGTAATAATGGTTCCCCTCCCATTTCCACCCCTGGATTCCTTGACCCACGAATCCTGGCTATCGAGAAACAGTACCACAAATCAAATGTTGATTCAGAGCATATACGGCCTCCTGGAGAACCCTGTCCCAACCCTGCAAGGTATCGCCGTCTAGCTGGTGCTATAACTTAGTTTGCAAAAAGCCATTCCACCATGCTATCAAGCCAACTGCTTCAGGATGGTGGGTAACATGATAAGACCAGCAAATCCCATGATCAAGAGCCCACTGTTACACCTCATTTGCTATCAGGTGAGTTCCTTGATCAGAAACAATACTGTGTGCGATACCATGACAGTGGATAAGGCATCCTAAAAGTCCATGGATGGTAGTTTTGACAGACGCACTGCATATAGGGAAGGCAAATCCATATCCAGAGTTAGTGTCTGTTCCAGTGAGAACAAAATGCTACTGCCTACAAGACAATATCCAAACACACAAGGCCACCCCAATTCCTGCCCCTGCTTACTTCTCCAGCCTCATCTGTCATCACTGCACCCCCCCAAATTCCCTGATGGAGCCCCCAGAGACACTTCTTTCCCAACTTTGCCATGATCTTTAATAACTCTGCATCTTCACCCACCCATTCACTGACTCATTTGTTCATAGATTCATTGAGTCATTAAGTATCCATTGGGGAGCAGGTCAACAAGGTCTTTGCAGATATGTGTTAAATAAGTTAATGCTCTAATGAGATGGCTGGTATGATAGGGAATGTAGTCAGTGCTAGGACAGGAGAAAAAAGTGCCTAATCCACAGGGTAGATGAAGACACCCTGAGGACGAGACATTTCAATTGAGACCTGAAGAATGCATAGGCATCAGCCTGGTGAAAGAAGTCAGAAGGGTGTTCTGCCAGAGGGGGCAGAATATGTGAAATCCTGGCAGTGAGAGTTGCTGTGACAGAGCAACGGGAGGAGGGGGAGGGGGAGGAGGAGGGGAATGGAACTGGGAGACACCCAGAGGCTGATGCAATATTCTGAGCAGGAGATGATGAAGGCTTGAGATACATGGATGGATTGTAGAGATATCTAGTAGAAGAAACAGAACTTGGTGAATGATTGGCAGTGGAGAGTTGAGAGAATGCAAGAATATTTCCAGGTTTCTGGCGTAGGCAACTAGGAAGAGAGTATCACTAGCTACTGAGATGTTCACTATTTATCCCCAGACCCTGGGAAATATTTGTTGACTAAATCAATGAGTCAATGGAAGAATGAGAATAGTTGGGAAGGAAGATGAGATGACGCCTTTGGTTTTGGATACGGTGGTTGTAAGGCACCTGTGGGATATCTGAGTGGAGATGTCCAGGAGGTCATATTGCGTATGCAGGTCTGAGCTCTAGAGAGAAGTCTGGGCAGAGCCTTTGCACGTGCTATTCTGTCTGTAAAGTGGGAATAACAGTGTCTCCTCTGATCCCCACAAGAATCAAATGAGGGAAGAGGGCTTCCCTGGTGGCTCAGTGGTTGAGAGTCTGCCTGCCGATGCAAGGGACACGGGTTCGTGCCCTGGTCCGGGAAGATCCCACATGCCGCGGAGCGGCCGGGCCCGTGAGCCATGGCCGCTGAGCCTGCGCGTCCGGAGCCTGTGCTCCGCAATGGGAGAGGCCACAACAGTGAGAGGCCCGTGTACTGAAAAAAAAAAAAAAAAAAAAAATGAGGGAAGAAGTGGTGCTTGGAAGAAATCATATGCTGGAAGAAACGGTTTAGACTTGAAATCAGACAGACCTGGTTTTAATCTGTGCTTGTGTCTGTATAAGCTGTGTGTCCTTGGGTAAGTCACTTAATATCTCTGAGTCTTGAGTTTTCATCCACAAAATGGAGTTGATACCACCCCTCCCTTCAGGTTACCTTGAAGCTTAGCTCGGCTAAGGATAGGGAGCTCCCTTTATACCTGGTGCTGTGAAAGGGCTCAGTATGGCAGCCATCCCTGCTATTGTCTTTTACATTGTGTTCGTAATGCCCTTAGTCCTTGTCATTTCTTTTTTTTTTTAATTTAATTTATTTTATTTTATTGGCCGTGCCATGTGGCATGTGGGATCTTAGTTCCCTGACCAGAGATCAAACCCAGGCCCCCTGCAGTGGAAGCATGGAGTCTTACCCACTGGACCACCAGGGAAGTCCCTAGTCCTTGTCATTTCTAATTACTTTGAAGAGGTGTGACTTTGAGTCCCTCTTTCCTCCACCCACTCAAAAGGTCAGATGTGCGTCTCTGTCTCATGGGTCTTCCCACCTTTCTCCCTCACAACATAGTTCTATACCGTGGCTTCTCCATATAACTAGACCAAAAACATAGTAAAAGTCCGTGTCAGTTTCATGTGGAATGTCAGCTTCCTGTGGCCAGCTCCACAGAACCAAAGGCATTCCAAGCTCAGGTTCTAAAGCCAGTAAGAACTACTTTCAAACACCCACCTTGCAGCTGGGTAACCTTGGGCACCTTGTTTAACCTCTCTGAACCTCTGGTTTCCTTATCTGTATAATTAGAATAATATTAGTGCCTGCCTCACAGACTTGCATGAAGGAACAAAGAAGGCTGTGGGAAAGCAGTTTATCAAGGAATCTCAGTGCACTGGGGTGAATGAATAAGATTGATTTATTTATTGAAAACTTGCCATTATTAGTCATGGTCTGTCAAACCCTCTTTTCCTATTGGATAATAGCACCCTTGATGATATTTCATTCTGGTTCCAATATAACTTCTTGGCTACTTTTTGTTCATCCATTTTTCTGTTATTGTTGCTTTGAAAACAGTCTTGTTTCATTTCATAAGATTTAGTCTTGTTCAATGAAAGATGACGGATTCTGGATCCAGCTGCCTTGGTTGTAATCCCAACTCTACAATTACTAGCTGGGAACTTTGGGCAAGTTACTAAACCTCTCTGTGCCCCCATTTTCCTCATCTGTAAAATGGGAATAATGATAGTACCTACCTCATAGGATTGTTGCCACGGTTAAATGAAATCAAAGCCCTAGAAGAGTGCCAGGCACACAAAGTGTGTCAGTTTTGCTATTATTATACCCAACTCAAAGACCCTCCCCTTCTCTTCTCCAGGCAAGGCTAGATCTGTGGCTTTGTCTGAGTTCTGTGGTCTCTCTCATCAGCCTTCCCTCTCCATCTTTCCAAAATAAGACCAACATTGGGGCCTGGAGGAATAAGTAAAAGATAGCTATTGTCCCACTTGCCCCAGCCAGGGAGACCTTCTTTCCTACACAGCAGTAATACACTACACATGGGCTTGATGCTGGCAGGTAGTGCATTCAATAGGCCTGCAAAGGAGGGCTCCCTCCCGGGCACCTCCCAGAGCCACTGATGATCCCTTTAGACTCTTGGCGTGTATATTCCTGCCCCAGTTCACAGCATCCTGTGACATACTTCTGATGTCCCATTCAGGAGTGGTCACTGGCTCCCAAACTCACCTACCCTCAGCCCCCAACTATTAAACCCATGGACCTGTGCAGAATCGATTTTATGTTCCACCTGGGACTGAAACTCCAAGGCCAGAGGCCAAGGAGTGGGGAGGTAAGTCCTTTCCCCTCTCTACCCATAGCCCCCACCATGCAGCTCACCCCACGGGCCCTCTCCCACACCTGGGCACTGCTGTATCAGGCTGTGTCAAGGGCTCATTGGTTCCTGACTGAGCCAGGACTCCATCAAACCCACATCCCACCAATTTGACAAGGGTTTCCCCTGAGGCATCCCTCCCTTGGCTTCAAAGAGAGAAATAGCCCTTTCCACTCCCCTGACAGGCTAAGTCTGTCCTCCTCCAGGCCTCCTCTTCTAGCCAGTGTTGAGAGGCTGGGGCTGGTAGGGTGATGCCCACACTTTCTGCAGAGGTGGTTTCCCCAGCATCCCTATGCCACAGTTCCCCAACCCCAGAATGCAGGCTCCTTGATCCCTTTGTTTCTTAGCTGTAGGCTTTGGTCACCAATTCAGGCACATGATAATCACACCATCCTGTGAAATTTTTTTTTTTTAAAGAGAATTTGCACATTGCTCTCAAAATATATTTGAAAGAGTGAATGAAAAACAGGCATATTACAAACCAATATTATAAATATAATAATAAAGTTATAAACTAAGTGACAATAACTAATGCAATAATAAAAATATGAAATTATTATAAATATAATTTTATAAATAATATTTAAGGGACTTCCCTGGTGGTCCAGTGGTTAAGAATCTGCCTTCCAACGCAGGGGACGCGGGTTTGATCCCTAGTCAGGGAACTAAGATCCCACACGCTGCGGGGCAACTAAGCCCGAGCACTCTGGAGCCCGCGCTCCACAACTAGAGAGAAGCCGGTGCGCCACAACAAAGATCCCGCGTGCCGCAACTGAGACCTGACGCAACCAAATAAATAAATAAATATTTTTTTAAATAATATTTAAATTAAAACCTTTTTATAATTAAATCTGAATCAGCCACATGAAACTGCTGCTTTTTGTAGGTCAAGAGCAGTCATGTGTTGGTAATTTCACGTGGATCAACCTAATGCTTAACTCTTTCGTGGACCAGGTATTGTTTCAAAAGCTTTACAAATAACCAGTTAATTCTAATGATGATCTTACGAGCAAAGAATTATTATCAAGGCCATGTTACAGCTGAGGAACCTGAGGCACAATTTCTTACTCAAGGAACCTGCCAAGGTCACACAGCTGGTGAGTGCCACAGCCTGAGTTTAAACCCAAGAAGGCTGACTCCGGAGAGCATGCCCTTAACCACCACCCTGCTCTTCAGAAGCAGTGATCTGATAAACGATTAGCTTCCAATGTAGGCCTTGGCCATTTTTATTCCAAAATCAGGGGTGGATTATGGACCCAAACCCTGCCAGGCAGAGACCGTGAGCTCAGCAGGAAACAACACCCTCGCGCAAAAGGAACAAGGTACATTTCTCCCTGAGCAAACATAGTTAAGCAGACATGGCACCATGTCTTTTCCTCCCAGCACATCTTTTCTACCTCTCTCCTCCTGGTCAGTTTTCCCATCAGGAAAATGGGCACATGCAATGTGCACTCATGGCAATAGATGCAAGCACTAATTAGCGCCTGAAATGTGTGTCAAGATCCCCTGCTAGAGGTAGTATAATAAGGGCAAAGTATTCTCACATAAATTCCAGTTTTGCATCCTGTGGCTCGTTCCTCTCTGGGCAGGAGGTGGTGCCCCGTCTTGTTGAGATCTGATTTCTAAATGCAACCATGTGTTTTCTTTCATCCAAATGACTGTGCTCATCTCAGGAGCAGCCTTTAATTTTCTTCTTGGAACCAAGGACCATCCTTACTTACAGCAACAAAAGGTCCCTAGGACGGTGAGGTAAGATTTGAATTAAGATACCTTGGCATATTCCACTCCACAGCAATTAACGGGCAACAGGTTTTTAGCAGCACCCACTCTCTTAAGAGCAGTTACTCTTTGCCTCAAGAATCCCTGTGTATCATGTTATCAACTTGTCCTGATTAAGCAGCCCCCAGAGGCTGGCTCTCTGCAAAGTGGGAAACCAGGTCGACGTCATAGTGAGGACCTCTGTCCTCTGAGGGTCCAGCCTGATGGAGAAGCTATGTGGTAATCAGGTCTTGATCTGCATCACTGACATCAAATATGGCCCAGGCTGCATGATTCAGAAAGGGCTGGCTATCCAGTTGGCCCATTATCCAGTTTATTCCTTACTCTCACCTGCCTTTTGGCCACCGTTGTTCATTAGCACCTCTCCCAGGAGAAAAGAGAAAAGGAAAGAAGAGCCAACTTTTGCTTGTCCGTTTGGCTCCTTGTCAACAACTCTGGTAAGTGTGTAATCTGATGGAACCGTGGTCCAAGATGAGAATTTGGATTCTTTCCCTCTCTCTACCCCTTGCCAGGCATGTGAACTCCTGTTAAGGCTTCAAGTCCCAGCCTTCCTGAAGGCCCCCAGGCAAAGTCAGAAGTTAGTCACTCCCTCCCTGGCTCCTGGAGCCCCTCTCCAGGGCTAGAGAACACTCCTAACATTGTGCAGCAATGATCAGGGCCCTCATCTGGCCGCCATTGGCCAGGGAGTTCCTCGAGGGTGGGGTGCGCTCTTTCATCAGCTAAGTCCCACAGGTTCCGGGCCCAGCACTTGGCACAGGACAGGGGTGTAAGAAATGTATGTTGAATGAACAAATAAACCCAAGTAGACCTTCTTTACTCTTTCCTCTCAAAATCAAGAGTTAGTGATGTTTTTTTTTTTGTTTGGGGGTGTTTCTAGATTTTGATTGGGGGGGAGGGGTGCCCGTTTGTTATTTTTAAGAAAACAACATCCCAGAATTTCTAGAGAGGAGAAGGCCTTTTTTTTTAATACTCTCTTTTTTTTAACTAATTTATTTATTTTTGGCTGTGTTGGGTCTTCGTTGCTGGGCGCAGGCTTTCTCTAATTGCGACGAGCGGGGGCTACTCTTCATTGTGGTGTGCAGGCTTCTCATTGCAGTGGCTTCTCTTGTTGTGGAGCATGGGCTCTAGGCATGTGAGCTTCAGTAGTTGTGGCACATGGGCTCAGCAGTTGTAGCACGTGGGCTCAGTAGTTGTGGCACACGGGCTCTAGAGCGCAGGTCAGTAGTTGTGGCGCATGGGCTTAGTTGCTCTGCGGCATGTGGGATCTTCCCGGACCAGGGCTCGAACCCGTGTTCCCTGCATTGGCAGGCAGATTCTTAACCACTGCGCCACCAGGGAAGTTCCAGGAAGGCCTTTTTAACAGACTGTTTCACATCACTCATTCAGCAAATATTCGTTGACTATCCCTGATGTACCAAATGCTATTTTATATTTTAGATCCTGGAGAAACAAAACAGACAAAGCCCCTGCCCTTGGGATACTTACATTCTAGTGATGGCATTCTTTCTCGGGTACTATATTGACTCTCTTCTCTAATTTCCTACCTTATATTCACCTCTCTAGTCCTTTTCCCTGAAGACAATGAACCATCTCAACAGTTTTCACCAAATAAGCAAAAATACGCAAGGTACAATTACAAAATAAACACTTAGGTAAAATGGCAGGCACCCCTTTTTGCCCTCTTAGTGGCCCTCAAAATCCATGCTGCTAAGTAAGGAGCTTTTTAGGAGACCAGGTGTCAGAGGCAGGAGGCAGGAGGCAATTTCACAGCACGGAGGCAAGTGGCAGGACAGTGTAGCCTTCCCCAAGGCCAGCCACCTCCTTTGACACAATGGCAGCCAAAGACTCCTGGGCCACCCCAGGAAGGACTGTTCCCCATGAAGGATGCCTGTTCTGAGCAGGGAGGGAGAAGAGGAGACTAAACCACCTCCGGTTCTGCCTGAGTCAGGTCTTTAAGGGGAAGAACATTTAGCTTATCTAAAATTCTGTGAATTCCCACAGCCTCAGGCAGACCCATGTTCCAACATAAGCACAAAAACAAATTCTAAAGCCAAGTAAGTGACTGTTGATGGTGGTGATGAGCCACAGGTACGTATTATCGGGACCACTGCTTTTCCCTGAGGATTCTCTCTGTGAGGGTAGGGGATCCACCCCACAACTGTAAGGTTCAGACCTTTCTTTTTTTAATAAATTTATTTATTTATTTATTTTTTGCGGTACGCGGGCCTCTCACTGCTGTGGCCTCTCCCGTTGCGGAGCACAGGCTCTGGACGTGCAGGCTCAGTGGCCATGGCTCACGGGCCCAGCCGCTCCGCGGCACGTGGGATCTTCCCGGACCGGGGCACGAACCCATGTCCCCTGCATCGGCAGGCGGATTCTCAACCACTGCACCACCAGGGAAGCCCTATTTTTTTAACTTATTTTTATTTTTGGCTGTGTTGGGTCTTTGTTGCTGCACGGGCTTTCTCTAGTTGTGGCAGGCGGGGCTACTCTTTGTTGTGGTGCGCGGGCTTCTCATTGCGGTGGCTTCTCTTGTTGCGGAGCACAGGTTCTAGGCGTTCAGGCTTCAGTAGTTGCGGCACGTGGGCTCAGTAGTTGTGGCTCGCAGGCTTAGTTGCTCCACGGCATGTGGGATCTTCCTGGACCAGGGCTAGACCCCGTGTCCCCTGCACTGGCAGAGGGATTCTTAACCACTGTGCCACCAGGGAAGCCCCCAGCCCATGTTTGAGCAACAGCTTTTAGAGCTTGGTACGTAAATGGTGACTAGCAGATGGATCTGTTCGCACAGTCTCAGCATGTACTGCCGACACCTAAAGGGAAAGAGATACGTCGTGGCTGAGGACGTTCCTCTGGTCTTGCCATTCTGATGATCGGCTTTAAAACAACCAGAGCTGTGATTTAAAAATTCCCAGGCAGTCCAGTAAGTTGACTCCGCGCTTCCACTGCAGGGGGTGTGGGTTTGATCCCTGTTTGGGGAACTAAAATCCTGCATGCCGCGTGCTGCGGACAAAAAAATAAATACATAAAATTAAAAGGAAGATCTTTGTGTGGACAAAAAGGCAATAGCCTTTTTTTTCTTTTTTTGGATGAGTTGAAGTGATGATTGAAGTCGTTTTGGCTTTCCTGGTGTCTGGGTGGAAAGAGAACACATGTGTGACTCTGCCCAAAATGACAGCCTGCCTACAGGCTCTATCAACGGCCGGGGAACAGAGTCCTCACGCAGCATCAGTGAGTTCCACAGAGGCTGGGAGGTATGCAGGTAAAAGCGTGGGTCTGGGGTGGGGGGGCACAGCTCTCCAAGGCCTGTTTCTGAGCAATTGGTGGGAACAACTGTTGAGAAATATTTCTATTTCTGCCCAACTATATTCGCCCAGGAGAACTACATACCATGACTTCTGTCTCAGAACAATATTTGCTGCTATTAGCCACCCATGGGCTTCCTGATGAGGTCTTTTGGCTTCGTCTGGCGGGGGGGGTCTCTGTCCTTGTCTCTAGTCTGTCTCCCCCTGAATGACACTGTATGTGGGGGCCTGTTTCCTCTCAAACCCATAGATGTGTTCACGTTTGGCTGTGAGCGAGTATGCAGGCACATCTACCCCTCTTTACAGACCAGGAAGGGCTCTTGAAAGTCTGTCTCAGAGACTTTGGGAAATGTGGGCAAATTCCACACTCAGGGCATTCTACAGAGGGGACGGGCAGGTGGCAGCCTTGAAGGCTTGCTGGTGGGGAGGGGCTCCTACAGGCACCCTGGGCCCCAGGAAAGCCAGACCCGGAGAGAGAACCCGGGGACTAGACAGTTTTCCCAAAACAGACTGCCTTGCAGTCGCATTCAACATTATTCAAAGTGACTCGGAGCTAAAGCTCTGCACTTGGGCAACAGAGGGCTGCTTGTCCACTGGGCAAGGTCTCTGACACACTGCTAGGTGCAGGAAAGGGCGTTTCTGCCACTCTGCGCTGTTCAGGTGCAGATGTTCCAGGCAGGCAGCCTCGGAATCAAGCTGACACGCATCCCACAGCATGACAACCACGGCGCGAGGTTCTCAGGAAGGGCTGAGTGTGTGCATTAGGTCACTGAGCTCTGTTACCATTTAACCAGCCTCAGCCTGCGTCGTGGTGACACACATCTGCTGACTGGACGGATCAGTGCATCGCGCTGTAGGCTGACTGGTGGGCCATGCTTGAAAGACTCCTGGCATGTGCCCCTGCCTGCATTTTTCACTCTTGACTGAAAGCATATGCTCCGCACAATCAGGACAGTGTTAGCATGTGGGTCCGGGGCGGCTTCCTACACATCTGGCTGAGGCTGGCTGAATCACTTCCCCCGGGAGGGTGGCTTTCAGCCCTGTGACATCTGGAGAGTGGCAGGAAGTGTCTGGATTCATCCCAGAATGATTTTTATCTCCACATGCTTTTCCAATTTCATCAGGGCCTCTGTGCCACATTACGAATGACATGTGTCAGAGGCAAGAATGACAGATAGAGAAAAATCATCTCTGACCCTTAAAAGTTGGTCATGTTTTATGAGGAAAGAGCTTGGGCACAAAAGGTATGACAGTGAGAGCCCAGAGATGGCTTGAAATATACGTCACTTACGTTTTAGGTTTGGAAATGAAAGCATCCTTCCCAAACGACTAGTTTATCAAAGCAATGAAAACAGCATTTAAATTTTTCATTTTTCTTTTTTTATTGAGGCATGACTTACATAGACAAATGCACAAATAGCTTCAAATCTTAAGTGGACACCTTTGATGACTTTTAAATTTTTATACATGTACATACTCACGCAGCCACCACCCAGACCAAGGTTTAGAACATTCCCAACTCCCCAGAAGGCTCCCTTGTACCCTTCCCTGTCGATGGCCCACCCATGAAGGTCCCCACTGTTCTGGTCTCTATCACTGTAGAGTAGTGAAAAGGGCATTTTTATTTTGGGCTCTTACAGGTTAATAAATATCTCACTATACACAAACAATAGAAATTTTGTAAACTGCCACAACCTTGCATAGAGGACCCAAGGTCAAGGTTCAGATAAAATGCTTTTGTAGCACCCATGTGTTACAGCATGTAGGGGTCCTCCTATACCTGATATTTCACAACTGTGAAAGAACATATTCCCAGAGGAAAACTCCTTATCTTTACTGGGGAGAATTCTGGATTTGTTCTTGTTCCTGAAGCCTATCCGTATCTTGCAGCTGAGTTCATGCATTTGCAAATGTACGACCACATGCCTTCCGGTTCTCCCCTGTTTGAAGGACATCCAGGCCCCAGGCCGAGAGCCTGGGCTCTCAGACCTCGCTCTGCCCCTCCCCCGGTCTTACACCCATCCAGGAATGAGGCCCTCGTCGCAGCTTGCCCCTCTCCAGAGAAAACGCTTAGTCAGACCCAAAGCTAGTCGCTGCAGGCCCCACACTGTCCTCAGGAAATACCAAGAGAAAAGGCTGCCGGAGAGAAGACTAAACCCTCTGAGTATTCCAATATCCCATTTCTAAAGTCTGCAGCCATTGTCATTGGACTGAGTGGACATACCTGCCCACTTTGCCCGACAAGTTGCCCTCTCTTGGAAATAGCCATGGCTGCCAGCACCTGACCTCAGGTAGACTGGCCTCAGCAACATGGATGCACCTTTTCTGGAGGGTCAGACTCTTTGCCACTCTACTTTTTTTCTTTTTTTTTTTTTTTTTGCGGTACGCGGGCCTCTCACCGCTGTGGCCTCTCCCATTGCGGAGCACAGGCTCCAGACGCGCAGGCTCAGCGGCCATGGCTCACGGTCCCAGCCGCTCCGCGGCATGTGGGATCTTCCCGGACCGGGGTACGAACCCGTGTCCCCTGCATCGGCAGGCGGACTCTCAACCACTGCGCCACCAGGGAAGCCCGCCACTCTACTTTTATTTTTAGATTTGAAGACAAGCACTTGGAAGGATTTTCGTTTAAGTTTGGGGCAGGGGGGTGCTGTGCTAGCCACAGGAAAGTGGCAGTGCTAATGGAAGAAGCCTAGAAAAGGAGTCCGGAACCAGGGGTGTTTCTGCCCACGTACAACCCTGACCCGCGATGGGACCTGGACAGGCCACAGCCTCTCTGCCCCCAGCTCCCCATCTGTATGATGCAGGCCATTGTACAAAGAGACTAATCCGAGCTGTCTTGCCTAGGGTACGGATGGGGGAGACCCGCTGGGAACGTGGCGTCTAACGGTGTGGGTTTTTGTCTAAGTCTTAAGCTGTCCTTCAGCTTCTCTAACTGTAAGATGAGGGGTTGAACTCCCTCACACTCCCACAAGGGCCTGTGTGTTCAACCATGCTGATGACAAGGAGGTTTTTCAGTTGCCCGAGAGAAAACATTCCTTCCACAGGAGCTCCAAGCAAAGGGTGTGTCTGATGGGTCACCCTTCCTGCACCTACAGGAAGACTTGGGCAAGGTGGGACTCTGTAGGTAGCTTCGAAGACCCCCAGGTAAGAGGGAGAGAACGTGCTTTTCCATGCATGAGGAGGGTGGACTTTTCCTTCTTGGTGGCCAAGTTCACTGTCCATGCAGACCCACTGCCAGCAGAGTGACTTTCCACAGACTTGTCGTGTTTTGAGAGCTGGTCCTTGGCAGGACTAGAACACATCCCTGGGAGAGAACACTTGTGGGTTTTCTTTGTTGCCGCATCGTGGGGCGCTCACTGTCAGACCAGGGCAGCCCTTGCAGACACTCCAATCGACACAACGGTCTCTGGTCTGTGGGTGGAGTCCACCTTGTCCAGAAATCTGCTAAGAAGGTTCTTTTTCAGGACTTTAAAGGCAGGATGAATTACTGCATTTGGTCGTTTTTATCTATTGGGCTGGTCTCATCCAGGTACCTCCTACTACCAAGAATGGAGCTCATCTTGTAAAATGTGCCAGATTCAGCTTCCAGAATAATTAACCATATATGTGTGTATGTGTTGCTGTAATGCAAATACCCTACAACATCAGGGGTTCTGTTGTTCGCATCCACTTCTGCACCACGGAGGCCCTCAGCCATATGTGAGAAAGAAAACTCTCTTACATGCTATTTGAAGCACCTTCTTCTTCTGTCATTGTCTTGGATTTACCTCACCCACAGGACCCTTTCTGGGTCCTATGCCATGCCATATTCAACACGGATTGTACGAGAAGGTCTCCTTTCTTGCTGTTCATTGTTTTCAAATCAATAGGGATGGGCTCTCTCTCTCTTACCCACCGTTACTCAGAGTTTATTACACGGTAAGCACATCTTCATCAACACCATTCATATAGCTCTGAGTAGACCTGTTCCTACTGGCTACTACACAGACCTGTGCTCATGCTATGAGCTCTGGCACATATAATACAAAATGCCCCCTGCATGGCTCTATCAGTGTTACATCTTTGGACCATGCACTTCTTGCCCATAAACTCTTTCTCCTCCCAGCAGTCTGCATCTCTGATCATCACTGTGGCCATGAGGGAACTTTTACAACATCTGGTTGTTTTTTTTGTTTTTTTTTTTTTTTTGGTGAAGGGAACTATTTCCAGGCTGAGAACAACTTAAAAATGTCTCCCCCACCGTGCAGATATCATCAACTTTACCAAGCTTCCTGTGGCAAGCTTTCCCAGGAATTTGCTGCTTAACCATTTCATACCACTCTATGTGGGCTGCAGTAAGATCACTGGGAACTGGTTTGTCTCAGGACATCCCTCATTCACATGAACCCTCAGTGGTTGCGGGACAGTGACTTACACACACAATTGATGTTCAGTGGATGAATGAATGAGTTTGGCATCTTTTAACTTAAATCAAATCTCCAATGAAGACCTACTAATCTTTAATAAAATAAGCTTTGGTTCAAAAGAAGTCTGTGTCTGAAGTGAAGGATTTTTACTGCAGAAAAAAGTTGCCATCCTCTTTAACAATAGGGATGTCGGTGCAGGAAGCTCTGGAATGAAGATACGTTCTTCCCACCTCTGAGATTCTTCAAATCTTTTTTTTTTTTTTTTTTTGCCATGCTGAGAGGCATGTGGGATCCTAGTTCCCCGACCAGGGATCAAACCTGTGTCGCCTGCAGTGGAAGCACAGGATACTAACCACTGGACCACCAGGGAAGTCTCTCAAATCATTTTTTATGAGGTGGGTTACCTATAAATAATGCCAATTTCTGTTACTTTTCTCCTCCTATTTCCTCCTCCTGAAACATCCTTTTTTTTTTTTTACTCTATCCCCAACTCTGAGTGTCTGATTATGTCTATTATCCAAGATCCACCCTCCAGGAAGCCCTCCTTGATCTCTCCAGACTCACTTTATTAAGGTATCTCTTTGGCTCTTACAGAGTTCTACTCTGATCCCAGCCCCGTGGATCTTTGCCCAGTCCCCTTACTTGATGCTACGTGGAAAACTCCTGGAGAATAGGACCAGGCTCTCCCCCAACAGCATCGCACATGGTAGGCAGTTGGTGAATATGCAGGAATGAATGGTTCCAATGGGAGTCCCTTTGTGCTGTTCATTTGTAGAAGTGATTCAGATTAGCTTTGGGGAACAGAGATTTCAATTATTACAATCTTCTGTTTCCTCTTTTCCACGTTTGAAAGTCAAGCTGTGGAAAGTAACTCCCATATTCGATTATTAATCTTTAGATATACGTATCATAAAATTTATCTTTACATGTTCATAGCTGGACTTTTTGTATAGTCAAAAACTGGAAACCATCCAAATGCCCATCACTAATAGAATGGATAATAAATTGTGGAATTTCACAAACAGGACAATTAGAATGAGCAATCTACGACTGTATGCAACAATTTGGATGCATCGCATAACACTGAGTAAAAAAGCCAGACACAAAAGAGTGTAATTCCATTTATGTACAACAACAGGCAAAACTAATCTTTGCTGTTAGAGATAGTAACGGCCCTCGGAGGAGTAATGACTGGAAAGGAGCTCGAGGGAGGTTCTACGGTGCTGAGAGTGAACTGTTTCTTGATTTGGGTATGACTGCACACGTTTTCAGCTTGTGACCATCTACTGAGTATTACATCTATCACACAGGTGTCTGTCTCTAAGCAGATCTCTGCCACATGCACTGTTTTTGGAGAGATGTTGGCCTGGATCCCTCTTTCCAGATAGATGTCAAAAATCAAAAGGGATCAGGAATCGAGCTCTACCAGAATAAGTTTGTCTGTGTAACAGTTATCAACTGCTGTATAAAAAATTACCTTCCCCCCCAAAACACAGTGGTTTAAAAGAGCAAACATTTATTATCTCATAGCTTGTGAGGGTCAGGAACTCGGGAGCAAGTTAGCTGGGTAGATCTGGCCTAGAATCTCACATGAGGTTTCAGCTGAGATGTTGGCAGGACCTGCAGGCATCTGAAGGCTTAACCGGATCCTATAGGATCCAATTCCAACATGACTCATTCACATGGTCGTTGGCAGGAGGCCTCAGTCCCTTGCCATGTGGATCTCTCCATAGGGCTGCTTGAGGGTGCTCACAACATGGCAGCTGGCCTCCTCCAGAGCGAGTGAGAAGCAGTGTGAGGAAAAGCCATGATGTCTTTTATCACTTATCCTCAGAAGTCACATAACATCTTTCACACCACACTGTATTCATTAGAAAAAAGTCACCAAGTCCAGGGGCTTCCCTGGTGGCACAGTGGTTAAGAATCCACCTGCCAATGCAGGGGACACAGGTTTGAGCCCTGGTCCGGGAAGATCCCACATGCCGCAGAGCAGCTAAGCCCATGCGCCACAGCTACTGAGCCTGTGCTCTAGAGCCCGTGAGCCACAACTACTGAACCCCCGTGCCACAACTACTGAAGCCTGTGCACCTAGAGTCCGTGTTCCTCAACAAGAGAAGCCACCACAATGAGAAGCCCGTGCACCGCAACGAAGAGGAGCCCTGCTTGCCACAACTAGAGAAAGTCTGCATGAAGCAACGAAAACCCAACTCAGCCAAAAATAAATTAATTAAATTAATTTTTTTTAAAAAGTCACCAAGTTCAGCCTACACACAGGGGAAGAGAATTAAGGTTCACCTCTTGAAGGGAAAAATATTTTTAAACTGTGGACACATTTTTGAAACCACCAAAGTCCACCCACTGACCAAAACTTACATTCTTCCCATGTGCAAAAGACACCCCCTTCCAAGGCCACCAAAAGTCTCATCCCATTTGAGGGTCAGCTCAAAGCCCAGCATCCCATCATTAAAATCAAGTCCAGGTGCGGATGAAACTCCTCAGGTACATATAGCTCCTTAAGTGCAGCTCCTTGAGTAAAGTTCCTCTCGATCTGAACTAAATATACAAGTTATCTGCCCCACCCAGAGAAACACACACTCAACATAAGATGATGTAACAGGCTAAGATAACTGCTATTAATGCTTCTGTTCAAAAAGGCTTAAAACAGGAGGCACAACGAAGTCACTAGTAAGTAGCAGTTCTGAAATTCAGCTGGGCAAATTTTGCAAGTTCCTTGATTAGGATTCAGTCCTGTTTCTGCTCAGAAGTGATTCTCATGGCTGTTGGCTCCACCTTCTGTGTTTTCCTTCCTTTTCCATGAAAGGTGACATATGTTTGTAGCTGCGTAGTTTTCTCAGTTTGCTTCTCAATAGAATTCTGGGAGTCCAAAGGCCTCTATTCATTTTGTACTGTCTCTGTCCCTCTCTGTCCAAATGTAATTTTTTTTTAACCAAAATGCCATGGAGGCAATACCATGGCTACTGATCCTGAGATACAAGAGCCTCTCTCCTGAGACACAGGCCCTGAAGAGAGTGTGCTGCTATATTTCAAACTGGTGTCTGGCCACCATAGCCCAACACACCCTCTCTCAACTGGTCACTAACATACCCATGAAGACAGGGGAAAAAAGTTTTTTTCAATTCACATTGCTGAAAACTGACACCCCCTCCGCCCCCACCAAAAAACAAAGAAAAGAAAATATTGGGAGGAACTGATACTAAGGCAAACAAAGCAGAAATTTTATATACTTACTTTAGTTTTCAGCTCATGGAATGATCTGGCTTCACTTCTCAAAACAGAGATCAACAGAAAAAAAGGAAGATATCTGTACCTTCCTTATCATGACCAGAAACCCAGGCAGCCCACCTCCTGGGCACTGCACTACAAGAGCCCTTCTGCCTGCCCTGCCCCACACCACCCAGTATAGTCATGTCTGCAAACCCACACAGAGAAGAGCAACCTTGGCAGAAAGAGGTCAGGCAAATGGTGACACACACTGTGTATATCAAGATGCGGTCTCCACAAGTGAGGCAGTGGAGACAAAAGGATCCGGGTAGCAGTGCATGCTGGGAATTGTAGTTTTTATGCTTTACAGTACTTCAGAGCCCAAGAACAGGGAAGTTATCATGAGCCCTAAAACCAACTAAAACGAGAAATTTCTAAATAAAGTAAGAGTGAATACAAATGTGAACATCTTTTTCTTGAAGAGAATTAACATTTTGAAAAATAATAATAATAATCTGGATCTAAAACCCCGACTGAGTTTATAAATGAAAGAAACAGAAGAGAGGAAGACGGAAATACCAGTTAACTATTGACTCTAACAATGAAAGAAGCATAAGTAAAACTTTAGGAAGACTTGAACAACTTACAAAAATTAAAAACTGAGTACGTGTTCCAAAACACTAGACTTCCGCCAGCGGAATTAATATACCTAGAAAAACCAAGAAAATGTTAAAGAAGAGTAATAAGGTATAGCAGTGATTCTCAAACAAGTATGCATCAGAATCACCTGGAAAGCTTGCTAAAACATGGAGGGCTAAACCCCACCTCAGGGGTTGTAATTCAGTAGATCTGGGTGAGAGCTGAAAATTGGCATTCCGAACAAGTTCCCAGGTGACACTGAAGGTTGACCACACTTTAAGAACCACTGAAAATGTATCATAAAATTACAACAATTCATGAATGGATAAACAAAATGTATATCCATACAATGGAAACTATAAAAAGGATCAAAATATTGATTTGTCCTACAACACTGATGAACCTTGAAAAAATTATGCTAAGTGAAAGAAGCCAGACACAAAAGGCCATGTAGTGTATGATTTCATTTATATGAAACATCTAGAACATGCAAATCCATAGAGACAGAAAGCAGATTAGTGGTTTTCAGGGACTGGAATAAGGGGGGAAATGAGGAGTGATGCTAATGGGTATGGGATTTCTTTGGGGGGGTGATGAAATTGTTTAGGAATTAGATAGTGGTGATAGTTGTACAACCTTAAGAATATACTGAAAACTACTGCATTTTACATTTTAAAATGGTGAATTCTTGCCATCTGTGATGTGAATGGACCTAGAGGGTATTATGCTAAGAGAAACAAGTCAGAGAAAGATAAATGCCACTGATTTCACTTATATATCGAATCTAAAAAACAAAAGAACAAACATACAAAACAGAAACGGACTTACAGATACAGGAGACAAACTAGTAGTTACTAGAGGGGAGGGGGGAGGGGGATAGGCAAAATAGGTGAAGGGGATTAAGAGGTACTAACTTCCAGTTATAAAATTAAAAAGTTGTGAAGATGTAATGTACAGCACAGGAAATATAATCAATAATATTGTAATAACTCTTTACAGTGACGATGGTAACTAAATTCAAAGTGGTGATCATTTTGTAAGATATAAAAATATCAGATCACTATGTTGTACACCTGAAACTAATATAATACTGTAAGTAAACTATACTTTATATATGTGCGTGTGTGTGTGTTAAACTAAGATATATTTTGCCTGCTAAACTGGCAAAGAATAAAAAAATAATTTTTCATAGGTTAGAGTCCAGACTTCTGGGAGGGGGGACGATCTGACAATGTACATCTCAGCCCTTTAAAGTTTGAGACTCTGCAATATCACTTACATGAATTTATACTAAAGAAATAGTTAAGAGTGTGTCCAAACAACTATCCACCAGGTGGTTGATCGGCAACCTTGTTTAAGATTTTGGAAATCAGAAAGGAGCTATGTGTTAAATAATAAAGGTTATGTTGAAATATGGTCCATCTAGCAAATGAAATACTATTCAGCCATTAAAAATGATGTTGTAGGGAATTCCCTGGTGGCGCAGTGGTTAAGAATCCACCTGCCAATGCAGGGGACACAGGTTTGAGCCCTGTGGTCCGGGAAGATCCCACATGCCGTGGAGCAACTAAGCCCATGCGCCACAATTACTGAGCCTGTGATCTAGAGCCCACGAGCCACAGCTACTGAAGCCCTCGCGCCCAGAGCCTGTGCTCCACAACAAGAGAAGCCACCGCAATGAGAAGCCCACGCACCACAACGAAGAGTAGTCCCTGCTCGCTGCAACTAGAGAAAGCCCGCGCGCAGCAACGAAGACCAAACACAGCCCAAAAAATAAATAAATAAATTTATTTTTTTAAATATAATGTTGTAGAATTAATATTTATTGCCATGGAAAGATGTTCATAATAAACTGTCAAGTGGAAAATACATGTTACCAAATAGTATATACAGCAAAAACCAACTTTTGTTTTAAAAGCTGTGCATGTGATATAAAAGATCCAGAAAGCTGTATACCCAGCGTTACAGAGGGTGTCTCTGGGTGAGGAGAATACCATGGATTCTTCTTCTTTTAAGCTATTTTTCCTGCAAGTACTATATAGTGCTTTTGTAATAAGGAAACAATTACTTTTCACTTTTTAAAGGAATGTAATGTAAAACCGAGGGGGACACTCCGTTGTCTGAGATGACACTCTCAGATGCATAGGAAATGGAAACCAGGAGCAATGCGTAAACTGCAGAGTAAAATATGGATGGCCTTGGAGGCCTGACTCTTTCAGCTGTATTCCCACCATAGTATTCTTTGCATTGTATTTCTACAATATTCTTTCCCCTGTATTCCTACAATAATATTCTTTATGCTGTTTTCCTACCATAACAGCACATGATTCTGCTAACCAAAGGGGTCTGCTCTTGGGGACTTCCCTGGTGGTCCAGTGGTAAAGAATCCACCTTCCAATGCAGGGGACACAGGTTCGATCCCTGGTCGGGAAACTATGATCCCACTTTCCATAGGGCAACTAAGCCCGTGCACCACGACTCCTCAGCCCACTGCCACAACTAGAGAGCCAGCATGCCACAAGGAAGATCCCATGTGCTGCAACTAAGACCCAACGCAGCCAAAAATAAAATAAAATAAGTAATAAAAAGGGCTCTGCTCTTGAAAAAATTTGGCAACTTCAAGGAAAAGATGCTTCTTGAAGAGTATCGTGTGTTCTTAGAGGAATTTTTATTTCCCTAAATATCTTATCTTGGAATTCAGAGACCCCCCAAATCACTGAGCAAAGGAGGATGTAATGACATCAAATTAGAGCAGCTTAATGGACTCGTCTCCACTAACGATAATAACTAACATTTATTCAACACTTACTACTTGCCAGGCTCCATTCCAAGCATTTCCCACGCACTAACTCATTTAATTCTCACCGCAACGCTATACACTAGGTACTACTATTAACCCCACCTTAGAATGGGAAACCGAGGCACGGAGAGGTTAGGTAACTCGCCTAAGCTCACAAGATTCAAATCTAAGCATTCTGGCTGTAGTCTTGTCAGACTTTTTAGGGTCTCTTTAACAACAAATCTATACTTCTGGGTCCAAAAAACATCTTGCCATCGTCATTTGGGAAAGCTTTCTTACCCTGTCACTGGGCTAGCATTACTCTTTCTGAGAGAGTCAGGGTGGTCCTAGAGAAATGTCCTGTATCATCTATATCCATTTGCTCCTTCCTGATTCTAAAGATGTGGGGTTCCTTGGATCCCCTGGATCTCCTTTCCTGTTCCCCAACCCCACTGTCCCATGGGTTCACATCCGGAGAGCAAGACAGGGGTGAGCCACCACTGGGGCTTTTGGCATGATGGAGCCTCATGGCACTGTATCCTCGGGGGATTCAGAGTTTGCAGATCAAGTCCCAGTCTCTCCCACCAGATGCTACGCACTGGGCACATCCAGAGCCAGAACCTGTTGGAAACCCCAAGGTGTGGGCAAGAGTCTGAATTTTCAGGAAATTATTTTATTGAGTGACAAATGGGGCAGGGAGCACAGGAGGAGTCCACCTTCGGTGCAGGGATAAGGGGTGCCTTGTCCATAGAGAATTTAAAAACAATAACAGAACTAATTAAAAGTCGATCTGCTTTCTATTATCTCCATTGCCAACAATTCTAAACCATGTCAGTGATAAAAGACTCCAACCTGGTGGATGGGACCACTCCCCCTGACCCCACCCACAAGCCCTGGTACACCATGGCTTTGGTTCCTAGCTTTTCTGATGTTCTACCATTTTATTTGTGAGGCTGACCATCAACCTCCCATATCCTCTCTCTTCACTGGGGTTCTTGGTACCCCAAGTAATGGGTGAGGAGGATGAGAGGCTTTATGTGGGAGGGAGGGAACAAGATGGCCTTTAAAGGCTGTGTCTGTCCGCTTCTTCTCCCCATGAAGGTGTCTGGGAAAGAGGAGTTGCGAAACCAGGCATGGGACCCAACTCTGGCTTTTCCCCTGAGGGCAGACGTTGTCCCCAAACTTAGAGTCAGGCTCATGCTGGGAAAGGGAGTGTCTTTGAGACCCAGCCCTGATGTCCCAGCTTCTCTTAGACGTTCCCTGTGCCCCAAGGCAGAGTTAGTCACTTCCTTCTTGTGCTCCCACAGCACGTCGTACACCCCTTTGTTGGAGCGCTGGGGCACACTGGAGCACTCATAGATCACTCCACTCTCCAGGCAGCTCCCTGAGGGCAGGAACTTACTTGTTCATCTTTGTTCCCCAGTTCTGACGTAGCGACTGACACAGAGCAGATGCTCAAAAATGTCCAGTGGAACTGAAAATGGAATCACACCCTGTCCTCATTTTGCCCCATGAAACTTGTGTGCTATGGGTCCATGAGAAATATGGTCTGGGGTGAGGCATCATTCATTCATTCATTCATTCATTCCACATACACTTGTGTATTCTTTTTTTTTTGCTTGTTTATTCTTATGTCATCATCATTATGCTTAGGTGTTGTTTGTTTTTCTTTACTGTCATTGATCTGAGTAATTTCATTTGTTAAAGACATTAATTTCCTAAGCTGATAGAGGAACAGCAATTCAATACAAAGCGGGGACGTTTCTGGAACGAAATTCGAACATTGCAGATGGGAAGCTGATGCTGTTCATTCACCCTGTGGTGACAATGGGGACCTGTAGAAGGCGTGGAAGAGGGAGTGGAGGTTGGGTTATCCTCCCCGGGGGGCAAATCTGATGAGAATTGCAGTGCCCTAGCCATCCCACCCAAGGCCTACCTGGGGAGAAGGACTGTGAGGCCTCAGTGCAGTAAGGGAATTACTTACTAATAACGGGTGGGGATGAGCTGGGAGGAAAACGTGACAGGACTCGTTCAGTCTTGTATAGGCCACACCCAGTTTAGTCACAACTTCTGAACCCGAAGAATGTTAAAGGGACACAGCGGAGGTTGTACCTGGGGTTTAAAATTTTTTAATGTCCACCTGCTCAATCCTCTACCAGCAAACGCCCCACACTGCAAGGATGGTCTTGAGAGAAGGATCTGTCCTGAAGAACATCCAATCTTTTGACTGAAAAAAATGAGTGGCTGATCTGATCTACTTCCTCCCCTTTAAGCAGAAGAATGAGAGCCATGTCAGCAGCAATCACTGTGAAAAAAACCTTCTGCCAAGATGAAATTCAACCTTCGTGGGCATATGCTGAGGTGGCACTTTTAAAATATATTTTCTAAGCACCTGAAATGTAAAAGCATGTAAAATAAATAAAAGCCAATTAACACTAGCATCTGGGGAGATGCTGCTTGGGGAAAAGAGAATGGAATGTAGGGGAAATCCTTGGGAAGCACGCAGCTGATAGCTTCAGCAGCACTTCCTGAGGCCTGGCTTTGACCTATTCTGAGAACCTTCCGTGGCCTCGCAGGCAATATTAGCACAGGCAGGGTTTGCAAACCAAAGTCCCATGGGTCAAATCCAGCTCACAGATGTGTTTCATTTGGCTTGAACAGTGTATGCATTTTTTAAAAGTTGAAATCTGTAAATAGGACGTGTGCTTTCTAGTTTACCACAGTCCTCACCACTCCCAATTGTCTTACATTGTCTTGTCCATAGCCAAGCCTCTGCGGGCACCTAGATCTGTGACCCCTATGCCCTAGACTCTGGTTCTCAAACTTGGCTACCCACTGGAATAATCCAAGGGAGCTTTATAAAATACCCATGTCTGGGTCCTACCCTCAAAGATTCTGATTTAATTCACTTGGGGTACAGCCTGGGCAGTAGCTTTAAAAGCTCCCCAGGTGATTCTAATGTGCAGCAAAATTTGAGAACAAATGCCCTTAAGAAAGCAAACTGGCTGGAGAGCTCTCACCCCAGGATGTTTCCCACCAGGCACTGCTTGTCTCCCAATTAACTGGTTCCTTTTACCTAAGGCTGGGCCACCTGGTCAGTAGAAGCACTGCCTCACCTAGGCCCTTGCATTTAACCTTCTCTGAAGGGGCTCCAGGCCAAACTCCTCAAAAGATCCCTGATGATCTGGGAGATAATGATCCCTGTTGGAGTCAGGAGTTAGGGCCATTTTTCTAGAGCTTTTAATAGCTGGTGATTTAGCCACAGGCACACTCAGAATCAGCCAACTTCTGTTTTTATTTTTTTTATTTTGGCCGCTCCAGGCAGCTTGTGGAATCTCAGTTTCCTGACCAGGGACTGAACCTGGGCCACGGCAGTATAGAATCAGCCAGCTTCTATTAGGCATGAGGGACTTTCTCACTTGATTCCTCATCTTAGATTTATAACAACATCGCAAAGAAGGTATTACTCTCCCATTTTATAGGTGGGCAAACTGTGATACCTAGCTCTAGGGCCATAAAAGCCCCATTCTGTAATTCAGGCCACAGTTGAATTTATGTCCACAAACATTCAGTGCCTGTTATGCCGCCTGCAGAGGGCTATCTTCCAGAACAGCCCTAAGGACTGTTAACAGCCAGCATTTGCTCTGATTGGGCAGTGTCTGTGCCACATTGGTTGGTAAACATTTGAACTTAGAGTCAATGGACTTGTATTAGGCACCAAGCACTTTGTCAAAGCACACCTGTTGCTGGATCCACAACAAAGATGATTAAAATATGGTCCCAGTGCTTAAAGGCTCAAGCCTCAAGGGAGAAGTAGACACTGTGAAATACTTATAATAGGATCTACTGCACGATAGAAGAAGGTGTAAACTGAGTGCTGTGAAAGCACCAAGAGGGAAGCAACTATCTCTATTTGGAAACACCAAGGAAGGCTCCACGGAGCAAAAGATAGTTAGACCTGCATGTTGAAGGATGAGTAGGAGTTTCCCAGGCAGAGAGGGGATTAAGGGTGGAGGTACTTGCCGAGCAAAGGCATGGAGGTGCCCCACGCACACCATGTTTGGAAAACTTGGCTTTGAATCAGGAAAAGAATTTCAGGTTCCCCTGCAAGTTAGTTTATCCTGCTTATCTATAAACCTAATGGTTCTGGATGTCCTTAATTATTTTTTCAGTATTTTGGCCCATCAGGGTGAGTTGCAGATGAGTTTCCCAGCTGCAAAGACAGAGCTCACTGGTGTAACATCCTTCATCTGTTACCTAGCACCTTTCCCTTTTCAAATAGCATTCCAGAAATCTGAACGTGACCCTTAGCTCCAGCAGAAAATAATCTCTTTTTCTCTCTTACAGTCACGGGCACACAAGCATTGCTAAGTACCTTATGTTAGCTAATTCCAACAGCAGCGTTATTTTAAAAATCACAGGAAAAGAGAGAAATCAGAGAAAAGGAGCACACAATGTAAACACATACTTTGGAATATTTGCTTAAAATCATCTTGGGACAGTTAGAACCTAAATCATCCCACTAATTACTACACATTAGTGTCTATAATTCCTCTTAGCCATGTCTTTTATTTTTTTTTTATTTTTTAATTTTTTTTAATTTTTGGCTGCGTTGGGTCCTCGTTGCTGCGTGCGGGCCTTTCTCCCGCCGCGGCGAGCGGGAGCCCCTCCTCACCGCGGCGCGCGGGCCTCCCGTTGCGGAGCACGGGCTCCAGGCGCACGGGCATCAGTAGCCGCGGCGCACAGGCTCAGCAGTTGTGGCACACGGGCCCAGTCGCTCCGCGGCATGTGGGATCCCCCCAGAGCAGGGCTTGAACCCGTGTCCCCTGCATTGGCAGACGGACTCGCAACCACTGCACCACCAGGGAAGCCCTAGCCATGTCTTTTAAAATCCACACTTCGTCCCTTAACTCTGGATGACTCTCGATGCTGTTCAATTCAGAAATTATGGATTTTTAATATTCAAACGTGAGTTATCTAGAGGTTTATTTGATCTAATTATGGTTCCACCTTCCAAAGTGAACGTATCATCAGGAGTACTGTCCAAGACCAGCCAAAATGTCTGTGCATGAGCCGCAATTCTCCTTTTCATGTGCATGTGTTTTAGCCCAGAGCAACGTACAGGACTTTGATATCTTCAATATTTTCAAGCTGGAAGATCTGTGCAAGATTAATTACAAACTTAGGGGCCTAATGCAGCTCAGCCCTTCATTATCATTAATGAAGCTTTTTCGTCTGTACCAAGAAGAGAGCTCTAATTGGGTTTATTTCTTACAGGAGAAATACAAGTATCCCTCAGAAGTTTACTTTGCCAACCTATTTTGTCAAGTAAACCTGCTAATTCATGCAAACTGGAGGATCCACTGAGAATAAATAAATTTCATGACAGTAGCTGGTTGGGGGAAGCCCCAATGAAAATCCACTACATCACAACATGCATTTCGTTCATTAATCTGTAAGTAGAACCTGGCCTTAATTATTCATGATAATAGCCCTTAATATGCTAGTTCGCTGCAGTGTATTTGGTATCAGTAATGGAGGTCTCTATCCTTTAAGAACTTATTACAACTCTCTGCTATTAAATCTTCACTGAGAGGTAGGGTAAGAGCCTGACCAGGGTTTTCATGGGAATGTCATGTTCGAAGCATAATAATCAGGCTTTGCTGTTCTGAAAAGTCTTTCATCCTAAGGATCTCAAAGTGCTTTATGAGCCTTCATTAGTGCCAGGAATACCCCGAAGGCACCAGGGTTTTACTATCTTTGTTTTTTATAGGTGAAGAAACAAGACGCAGGCTGGTGAAGTGACTTGCCCAAGGTCACAAAACAAATCAGCAGGACATCTTGGAGGGCACAGGCAGGTTTAGGCAGTGACTGTTTTTCTTCAGCCTTGCAAGAAACCAGTTGTGCGACTTTTGAGCTAGAGGGTCATGGCCATGACTTTAAATGTTTGGGTGGCCCCCATCCACTCCAGCACATACAAGGCACAGAAGAGGACCTCAGTGCCTGCTGAAGGGAGGAATGAATGATAGTCTTACTGGTGCTTTCAATTCAAAAATTCCTTATTAGCTACTCAAACTCTTTTATATACAATTTCTCTCCCACTTTGTACAGCATGTGGAAGAGTCCTGTGAAGTATGCTAAATTATGCTGCTATCTCCTTTACAGTTGCGCTATGAAAAATTAAGTGTTTGTAGGTTTTTGTTCTTAGGAAGAGAGATTTCCATCTCCCATATTACAGGATTTTAATAAAGGTCTTTTGCTCAAGTTAGCTTCTGCTGTTATATTGGAGAGTTCTAGATAATTAAGTGGTAGGTTCTCCTCATAAATCCAGCTATTTTTTTCTAAACCCTCAAGCTTCAAGAAAACCAAGAGAGAGCTTTTAAAAAATTATTTTTTATTGCAAGTGACATCTATAATATGGGTCCCACTTTGAGGTTGGTGGGGGAGATCTTTTTTGTTTGTTTTGCTTTAAATGTGTGTATTTGATCCCAGCTCAGATTTACATTTAAAACATTTTAAAAGTGTACGCACTCCCAATTGTGTGGAATGTCAGGAAACGAGTTCATTCAGCGAGGAATGAGCTTTCAGCTCTGTCCTTTGTGACAGATTCCAGAGCGTCTCTACCTTAAGGCAGGCGGGTCACCAGGCCGCTTCTGTGACCCCCCCTAACCTGTACCAGGCTGCCGGCAAGCACTCCTGTCAGCTCTGTTTACTCTGGCAAGACTGATGGCATCCAGGTGGATTTCCCAACCCCCACGCCTCCTCACTCTATGCCCCCACTTCCCCCGCTCAGGCCCACGAAGATGGTTGCATTTGCCAGTTGAATAGCTAGGCAGTGAGTTGCTGTGCAAAACTACAGTCTGTGAAAGCGGCTTTTCTCCTGAGTTAAACCAGGGCCTCCACCTGATTCCTCCGCCCTCCCCACCACCAGCCCCGGCCCCAAACTCTGTCCTCTGGGTTTTAGGAAAATGTGCCTTTTGCTTGTTACTGCCCCTGCCTCTCCCTGGATAAAGTCACTTGCCTGGGAGGGCTGCACTGTTAGGTAGATAATCCTGTTAAGCATCTGGAGGGCCTGGTCAGGGGATGTTCAGCTCAAGAATGTCAGGAGTAGATGGAATGGTGCTGGAGGTGGGCTCCCGGCTCAGGGCTGAGCGTAAACAGGCTGCTTCCCTGCTGGACATCAGCCTCCAGTCTGCCAGCTCCCACTGGCTGGTGATAAGCCGCTGACCCTAAGGACTAACTGCTATGATGGCTATTACGTACCAACAAGTGTTGTTTGGGCCCCTTGGATGTGGCGCTAAACACTAGGGACTTACTGCGAGTAAGACTCCATTCCCAGGTACTGTGTGCAGAGGTGGGGGAGAGGAGGGGTGAAGTTAAAGGACAAGAAAGCAAACGCTAAATAACATGTTACAGAATCCAGAAAGAGAATGATCCCTGGGGAGTGGAAGGATTCGAGATGGTGCTTGAAGGAACAAAATGCACCAGGACATGGAGGAGAAAAGGGAGGGTGTTCCTGACAGGAGAAATGTCCTAAGCAAAGGTGCTCAGGCAGGAACTAATAAGCTGCATTCGGGGAACAATAACAGAGGAACATGGCTGGTGCCAGAGTTCACACTGGAAAGTAATGGAAAAGCAAGGCTGCAGAGCCAGGGTGAGGCCGCGTGAAGAGGGCCTTGAGTGCCAGGCAAAAGGGTTATTCAGCAGGCAAAAAGGAAAAAGTTCTGGAAGGATTACCCAGGAAGGTAGGAGGTGACATGATCCAGGTGGTGTTCTAGAAAAATTAATCTGGCATCAGTGTGCAGGTGGAAAGAGACTGAAAGCAGGGAGCCAGTTGACTGTAGTAACCCACACCCCATTTGATAAGGGCTGGGAGGTGGCTGCTTAACCTATTCACAGTCTAGAGCCTTCTTCAACCCCCACCCTCCACACCTTTCCACGGTTAACTTCATTCATCCCTTAGGTCTTGGCTTAAAGGCCACTTCCTCCAGGGAGACTTCCCTGACCAACTTCCGATTAGGCAGAGTACCCCTGCTATATGTTCCCATAGAAGCCCGCTTGCTTTGTTATAATTACCTCACTGTGTTGTGTGTGTGTGTTAGAAAAAATATATATAACATAAAATTTGCCATCTTAACCATTTCTAAGTATACAGTACAGTAGTGTTAAGTATGTTCACATTTTCATGCAACTATCACCACCATTCATCTCCAGAACTCTTTTATCTTGCAAAACTGGAACTCTGTACCCATGAAACAACGCCCCATTTCCTTCTCCCCTATCCCCTAGCAACCATCATCCTACTTTCTGTCTCTATGAATTGAACCCTCTTAGGTACCTCATATAACAAGTGGAATCATACAGTATTTGTCTTTTTGTGACTGGCTATTTCACTTAGCATAACGTCCTCAAGGTTCATGCACGTGGTAGCACATGACAGAATTTCCATCCTTTTTAAGGTGAAATATATTCCATGGTATACATATCATATTTTGTTTACCTATTCATCTGTTGATGTACATCTGCAGACTTTTTAAAAAATACAATGAACTCTGAACAGAACAGAACAGAATAAAAATAGCAGAGTGTACTCTGGTAACAGGGGTAAGTATTGAGAAGGAGAGTCGTTTATCAGAACTCCAATATAATGAGATGAGCAATACAGGAAATAAAATTTATATAATGTGCCCAGAATTTAGTAATATGAAACAAATCCCTTCTTTTTTTTTTTTTTTTTTTTTTTGTGGTATGTGGGCCTCTCACTGTTGTGGCCTCTCCCGCTGCGGAGCACAGGCTCTGGACGTGCAGGCCCAGAGGCCACGGCTCACGGGCCCAGCCGCTCCGCGGCATGTGGGATCCTCCCGGACCGGGTCACGAACCCGTGTCCCCTGCATCAGTAGGTGGATTCTCAACCACTGCGCCACCAGGGAAGCCCCCCCTTCTTGATCTTGTGCATAGTACAAGTGTTAAGGTGGGTGTTGCTGACTTTACGTACTGACTCTTCTCACCTTAAACCACCACCGTGAGTGAATGAGGAGTGATAAACTGCTAGTTCTCCAGGCCACATTTCCCCAGGCATTCTTCACTCTGTGGCAGTATCTGTCTCAGAATACACACAGGCTGGCTGAGTAGGACCAGTCCTCTTGGCTGCATGATCCTAGAGGCTCTCATACAACCAGACTGTAATCCTCTGTCCACTGGCCACCGGAGTCTGGATTTATCTCCTAGTATGAGCCTTAGAGCCCTTTCCCTCCCAATACCCTTCAGTTCTTTGCTCCCAGAAACTCATGTTAAACCCTAGACAGTTATTCCTTTAGAGCAGGTCAATAGGGGTTTAAGGCAGCTGTCTGAAAAGTTTATATCTTGTAGCTACAGGTACACAAGTGTGGGGGAGGACACATGTCGCACACACACACACTCACCCTGGGGCCGAGAAAGCAGAAAAGAGAGGCTGCAAGTATTCCTTGGTGACTATGGGATAGAAAGAAGACAATATGGGTAAGCAACACCTCAAATCCTTTCCCCAGTCATTGGCAGGGACACCACCCCCTGCCCTCCATGTTATCACTTCGTTCTGGCCATTACACAGACGTTTGGTGGACACAGCATGATGTAAGTCTGCACTGCAGTGCAGAGCCTCTGTGGGGAGGGCCTCTGCTGACCTATGTCTAGTGCATTTGATTGCCCCCAGGCCCCGGGACTGCACTGGGCCAGGAGTAAAGTCATCAATAAACATCTCTGCCTGAGAGAACCAACCAAATCTGTATAAACAAGAACTGTGAGCTGGAGATAACTTTGTGCATACCGCCTGATTTTCAATACAGGTAATTTTCAATACAGGTAATAAAATAGAAATTCAAAATTAAAGAATCATATCTAACGCTTGCTTGCTGTAAGTGAACTATAAAATTGTTCTTGGAAATCAGAACACCTATTGAAATGTAGAGACACTGAAGACATGAAACCGATACTGAACTTCTAATATAGATTATACATTTGGAAGCAGGACAGTCAAAATTGAGTTAAGTTTACACTTTAAGCCCCTCTCCAACTCTAACCACATGACAATGATAGATAAAATGTAAAAACAGAATACTAAAAATGTATAATCATGCTCAAAAAGAAAATAAGCACTTCCACGGATTATATACTTATCAGAAATACAAGCTTACAAGTAGTAAGCGGTGGTACTTTTGATGGGTTCACGAGTACCCCGTAAGAGATGGGCAACCAAAGCCAGGATCACTGCAGAACCACACAGATCCAAACACTGAGCAATGACATGGCTTTTCTCAGGTCCTGGATGCTAAGTGGAGCTTCTCTCACCTCCATAAGTATGTGGCTTTTTTAAGAGGTAGCAAGCAGTCTTAGTCTACTTTTTTTTTCAGTCTTCTTTAATGGGTAAGGGAGTCCCACCTTAATCTCAGTTTTATACAGTGATAACTGTATCTGGTCCCCACTCTTTTTAAATGAACAGTGAGTAGATGAATTCAATCCAGATGAAATGACAATAAAATAGCTACCTGAAAATGATTTTAAGATGACTGTTTCAGGGTCTTCATAGAGCTAAATGAATGAGTAACAACCATAAAAGAATAAAAGAAAAGAACAAAAAAGTTATGAAACAAAATAGGCAGAAATGAAACACGAACAGGGGAATATGATAAAGAACTTATAATAAATCTTAGAATTGAAAAATATATTTATTAATGTAAAATATATTCTTCTATATTGAACACAAAAAGAAAAGTAGAATGTTGAGAGATAATACCAGGAAATTTACCCAAATTGAGCATAGAAAGATAAAGATAAATAACAAAGAGCAGTTCAGAAGAGAGGTTCCAGCATACGTTTAACAGGAGTCTGGAGTAAGAGAATAGAAAAAATGAGGAGAGCAATAGTTGAAGAAATGCTGGCTGAGAATTTTTCCTTAAATTGAAATGCACATCAAATTGAGCAGGATAACTTAAAATAAATCATTCCTAGGCACATCTTTATGAAACTGAAAAAAAATCAGGGATAAAAAGAAAAAAATTATAGCTGTGTAAGAGGCAAGACAGATTTCCTGCAACAGAATTATGTTAGATCAACAGTGAACCACTCATCAACAGTATCAGAAGCCAGAAGACTTCTAATGGAATAAACAACCATCCGTTCAGAATTCTTCGCACAGCTAAACTACCATTTATGAGTCAGAGCAAAATAAAGGCTTTTTCAGATTTACAAAGTCTAAGGGCATGTGCCATTCACAATCCTCACTGGAAAGACTACCAAAGGGCTTACTTCAGCAAGAAGAAGAGTGAACCCAAAGGGAGGCAAGGCGGTATGAACAAAGAAACAGAGCCCAAAATAGGGGAAAATGTATTGGTAGATTAACTGTTGACTGTAAGTTTGGGCCAGAAGTTACCTGAAGATGCATAAGATAAAGAGGAAGTGTTGAAACATGAGCCAAAACAAAGAAATAATTCACCAGCATTAATAAGAAAGCAATTGGTCTGCCCTAGATTCTCTTTGTTCAGCCATTCAGCAGAGGAGGAATGAGTAACCTGCATCTATTGATTGCCTTATACTCCAGTCTTATTCCAAGAAAGGTTTAGGTTAGCTAACCTTCAGCTATTCCTGGTCTATCCTTCATTTTCAGATCCAGGAACTTCCTAAGGGAGTCATTGGCAGCCTTTTGATTGAACCTTTGGCACTAGTCCCAGGGAGGGCTCTCCATGTTAAAATGAATCATGGGATGTGGGTTTTTAAGCAATCCAGTCCCTCAAGTCTTCCAAACATAGTAAAGACTTTAAGAAAAACTCAAACTCAAAGGAAGAAGAAACATGGGACCTATGAAAAAATTCTGCAGCACTAAAGAATATGTAAGACCCCAAGGGAAACCCTTCCTCCTCAAGTAGGTAAACTTGAAGATAAAGCTGCTTTATATTTCCAATGATGTAAAAGAATTCATTACATCAGTCAATGAACAGGTCAGCATAAAAAGAATGCAACAAAATTATACCCATAACAGCTGAAATTCGGTCTTCATTAAAAGTAATAAAAGCAGAATGAAAACTAGAGAGAATCTATTCATTCAAATAGATGATAATGTCAAGAATGATATACCAAATACAGAATAAATCAATATAAAATATTTTAAATGAAACAAAAGAAGACAAGAGATATTAAAAACAGAACACAGATCTGATAGCCAAACTATGAAAAAAACGTTCCTGATAAAGAATGAACAGCTGGTTAAGAATTGATTATCAAAGCTCAATTTGGATATATCAAAGCAGAATCTGGAGGGAAAAAAACCTGACATTGGAAATCAAGAGGACTCCCTGGATTATCCCAGATAAGATCAATAAAAAGGAAACAATATTAACACACATCCTCATGTATTCTTAAACCTCAAAGGAAAGAATACACTATTATCTGATAATCAGTAATCAGGTCTTTGTGAAATCTCCTACCCTGCAATGTGAGCTGGACCTAGGGACACTCTTCTAACAAAGCAGAGAGGAAGTAACGGGATGTCACTTCCATGATTAGGTTACAAAAAGATTCTGCCTTCCACCTTGCTCACCATTTCTTGTTCTCTCTTGCTTGCTCTACCATGTTGTTGTAAGCGGCCCTATAGAAAGACCCATGTAGCGAGAAACTGATAACTCTGGCAAACAGCCAGCCAGGATCTGGCGCCTGCCAAAAGTCACATGAGTGAGCTTGGAAGTTGATCTTTTGAGGCCTGCCAACAGCCACATGGGTGAGTGAGAAGCAAATGCTCTCCCAGCTAAGCCTTGGGATGACTGCAGCCGCAGCCAACACCTTGACTGCAGTCTTATTAGAGACCTTGTGCCAGAGGTCCTAGCTAAGCCGTGTCCTATGTCCTATGAGACAATAAATGTCTGTTATTTTAAGCCACTAAATTTTAGGATAATTTGTTACACGGCAATATATAACTATCATACCTATTGTCTGATTATATTTTATTATTTTTTTAATTTATTTATTTATTTTTGGCTACGCTGGGTCTTTGTTGCTGCACGTGAACTTTCTCTAGTTGCGGCGAGCAGGGGATATTCTTCATTGCGGTGCGCGGGCTTCTCATTGCGGCAGCTTCTCTTGTTGTGGAGCACGGACTCTAAGCACGTGGGCTTCAGTAGTTGTAGCACACGGGCTCAGTAGTTGTGGCACACGGGCTTAGTTGCTCCACGGCATGTGGGATCTTCCCAGACCAGGGATCGAACCTGTGTCCCCTGTATTGGCAGGCAGATTCTTAACCACTGCGCCACCAGGGAAGTCCTGTATTGTCTGATTATATTTTAGATTTTAGAAGAATGGGAAGAGGAAGAGAAAGAAGAGGGAAGTCCAGGAGGGCATAATATTTCTTTTTTCCATCAAAGGGAGTCAAAAGATACCAGCTTTGATTAAGTACAGAACAAAAAATTTATAAAATGTTTCAAGAAAATTATTACTAGGATTAACAATATGGTGATTGGCTTCCAAATAGCCAAAAGTAAACAGAACATATTTTGTGTGTTGAAATAGCATGAAAATAGCAAAGAAACACTGAGAAAGCGTGAAATGAAATCTCTTAAGTCAGAGCAAGTATAGCAATTAGACCAGGTACCATTTTGGAGAACAAGGAATCTCAGGCTGGTTTAAAAAAGAGAATCTAACAATATTTACTTATTTGGTAAACAAATATATCTATTGAGCCCCTACTGGGATACCTGATGAACAAGCCTGATTCAATCTGACATTAAATACAAACAAGCAATTATAACACAGGATAGTAAATGCAACAATGAGGGAAGTACAGGACATAAGAAAAGTTGACTGATGTAACCTTTTCTACCTTAGTATTTTTAACCCCTTTTATTTTAGACAATCCACGTGTCAGCACCACTCTCCAAACAGCCTTTCAAGATTCCCAAGCCCTAACCCTAAAGCACACACAGACAAATAGAAATTACATTAGCTATAATCTCTGATCATAGTGTAGTAAAGTGATAAAGCGTAAAGTTTAAGACCAAAAAAGAAGGCATTAATAAACTGGAAAGCCTTACCTAACATCTGGCTCAAAGAAAAATACGAATAGTACAATAAGAGATGATCCCGAAAAAAATAATTATGGATATATTACATAAGAAAATACAGCAAATGTGGTTAATGATATATTCAGAGTTGAATTTGTAGCATGAAATTTTTTTTTTAAAGAATTTAGCATTCAACTTAAAGTTCTAGATATAGAACACTAAAGGAATCCTAAGAAAAATTAGATCAAGAAAATAATAAAAATAAAACAAGGTGACTTGTTGAAGGAACTAATAAAATAGACAATATAGTGACAAGTCTGATTAAGAGAGAAAAGGAAACAAAATTAGAATTGAGAAAATTGACATAACAATAGCTATATTTTTAATTATTATATCATTGCACACAATTATGTTATTTAATTTTAAAATAGCAACTAGATGGATAGTTCTCCCTAAAAATAAATAAAATAATTGAAAGCAGAAGAAACAGAAAACTTGAAAAGAGTAATAAAAGAAAATAAATATTAAAAAAAAACTATTAAAAATACCTCTCTACCCCTACCAGCAGATTTCAGGAATAAGGGAATACACAGGTGAATGCTGTCAAATCTTAGAGGAACATAATTTCCATGTTATGTAGCACTGGGAAAAATGGGAAGCTACCAACTGATGTTACAAAATAAACATGTCCATGGACTCCAAACTTCTTTGACTTACATACACACAATTACAGGCCAATTTCCCTTACAAATAGAGATATGAAAACCTAAAATGGAATGGAACTCCAAAGGACATTAACTCTACCATTCAGTCCCTCTACAATCATTCACTGAACACCTATTACTGGGCAAAGATGATACACCAAGCATTATGCTAAACCCTGGGAGATACTAAATCAGTAAGATATGGTCCTTGTCATCGAGGAGCAAAGAGTCTAATTGTGTGTGTGGTGGGGGGGGATATAAAAACAATTAAAATGTGTTAAATGCAAAGGAAATCTATTCTCAGAGTAGAGTACAGCATGGAATAGGGACATCTAGCCCAGCATGGAAAAGGAAAACAGAGGGCTCTCAGTAAAGACTTCTTGGAGGACAGTGAGCTTAAACCAAGCCTAAAGGAAGAGTAGGAATTAGCCAACAGGGAGGTGGGGGGAGCAGTGTTCCACCTCAGCCGGTGGGGTTATTCCAGGCAAAAGAGATAGGAGTGGAGGCAATGGAGACAAGCTTGCTTATGAAAAACGACCATGCACCACAATGGTCTACAGGCCTAAGACAGTGCAGATGGTTTTTCATACTGTATGTGTAGGGTCTAAACCAAAGGAGGCAGAGTGTGAAGTATAAACAACAGGAGGCTGAGGACAGAGACTGAGGAACATGAAAAATGCAGGTGGAGAAAAAGGAGCCCATGAAGGACACAGAAAATATCTGGTGAGAGAGGAATGAGGAGAACCAGGAGCATGAGATGCCATGGAACTCAGGGAAACTGTGGTCCACAGAGACTAATACAGCAGAGAGTGGTGTGGACAGCTGAAGAATGCCCATCAGATGAGAAATCGAGGAAGCGAGCAGCAAGTGTAGCCTACTTTGAAAAGCTTGGACAAGAAGAAGAGAAAGAGTGGAGAAGGTGTGAGATCAAGGGAATGTTCTTTTTTTTTGTTTCTCAGGGTTGTTTCAGATATCTACTGCTGCACACCAAACCACTCTAAAGGTTATGACTTAAAACAAGGATTTGTTATTTCTCAGGATTCTATCAATTGATGCAGTAGCTCTTCTGCTGGTCTCTCCTTCGGTCACTCTTGGGCTATATTCAATGGGTGGGTCATGTGCTTGGGCTAGTTGGGACACTAGGCTTCTCTCTCCACATGGTCTCAGATCCTCTCTCCCAAACTGGTCAGTCACTCTACAGGGCCTCTTCCATGTGGCCATTCTCTCCAGCAAGACAGTCTGGACTTCCTTACAACATGGTGGCTGGGCTCCAAAAGGGAATACAGTAAGTCCCCTACATACAAGCCTCTAAGTTGTGAACTTTCAAAGATGGGAACGTGCGTTCGCAGGTCCAATCACGTAAGTTAGTTCACGTGTCTGTCATACATTGTCACGTGCATGCATCCTCTACAAGTGGTGGCGCATTTGTGTACTTTACAGTACTCTATAGAATGCAGTAGTACAGTATCTTTGTTTCAAGCCCAGGATGTCTGGAAGCAAGCGTAAAAGCAGCGGTGATGGAGCTGGTACTGCTAAGAAGGGCCATCTGTTGTACTGTACTTTTCAACGTGCTGTACTGTAAGATTAAAAATGTTTTCGTTATTTTTTGTTTGTTTTTTATGTATTATTTGTGTGAAAGGTATTCTAAACCTATGACAGTACAGTACTACATAGCCGATTGTGTTAGTTGGGTACCTAGGCTAACTTTGTTGGACTTAATGAACAAATTGGGCTTACAAACGCGCTCTCAGAACAGAACTCGATCGTATGTAGGGAACTTATTGTAATCTAAGAGAGATAAGCTCAGTGTTGCCAAACCTCTACTTGCATCACACCTGCTAATGACCTTTTAGCCAAAGCAAACTACATGGTCAAGCCTAGAGTCCACGTGGGAGGGGACTACAAGAGGGTGTGAATAGTGGGAGACTTGGAAGGACGAATCTATCGATATAACAGTTCACTGTAATCGTGTTTCTTTTCCCCTTAAAGTGGGAGAGAGTTTAAAATGTTTATAGGCTAGGCCCAAAAGAACTAACTGAAAGGGAGACATTGAAGATACAATAGAGAGAGATTATCACTAATAGAACCCCAGAGGGTGCACTTGGTGGGGGAAGGAAGAGGAACAGCATCCTCTGAGACTGGAGGAGGTGAGATTTAAAACAGGTGTTTAGGACTTCCCTGGCAGTCCAGTGGTTAGGATGCCACACTTCCACTGCAGGGAGCATGGGTTCCATCCCTGGTTGGAGAACTAAGATCTCGCATGCTGCATGGTGCAGCCAAAAAAAGAGAGAGAAAGAGAAGAAAGAATTAAAAATTAAAAAGTAAAATAAAACAGGTGTTTAAATATATTTTGGTTAAATCACTGAGGGGGAAAAAAGGGGAGTTGTCCATGGAAATGGGGCACTGGGGTAGAGACTTGGTATCGATGGTAACACCAACCCCACCATCATTTTGCTTCTCCATCAATGCTCAGTCTGCATGTTGAAGCTGAGGAGGCTGATTATAGTATTGATCCGGGGGGGGGTAGGTTTTAAAGAGGAATTTTATTTTATTTTATTTTTTGGCCGCGCCGTGCGGCATGTGGGATCTTAGTTCCCTGACCAGGGATGGAACCCATGCACCCTGCAGTGGAAGCTCCGAGTCTTAACCACTGGACCACCAGAGAAGTCCCCTGACCCAGGTTTAGAATTTGGTTGTTGGATGCTGCAAAAGGATAGTGGTGCCGTGGAGTTATGGATTACCGGAGACGGTAATTTGAATAATAGAAATGGGGTTTTTACTCCACAGGTAAGAGACAGAGGCCAGGAAGAGACTGATAGAGGAAATAGAAGAGTCAGGAAACTAGAGGTCTTTATAAGTTCAAAATACACTGAAGTGTGAACAAAGTTGTGAGAAAGGGAAGAGAAGTTGAAGGCCGAGGAGGTCCAAGAATCGTAGGGTCAGATTACTGGGTAGGCAGACCACATGAACACTGAAATCCAGGAATGAATGAAGGTCCAGTTGGGGTGGAAAGTTCTAAGCCAATCCCCAGGGTCAGCGGTGAACGATGGGAAGTGACCAGGAGGTGACAGTTCTGCTGAGGGGCTGCTCACAAGGACAGAGACTGGGTCTGTTGTGTCCTCAGGCACCAGTACAGTGTCTGACACATAGAAGGCACTCAGTATCAATAATTACTGTGCAATAAACAAACGACTTTAATCTACGTTCTTCACTTAACAGCTGAGAAAACTGAGGCTCCCAAAGCTATACAGCTAGTGTTCAGCTAGCCAATGCTTCCCACCTCCTTACAAAACCACACTGAATATGGATTTCCTTCTCAACCTTCCCAGAGGCAGCTCATGATTTTATTACTTTATTATCCCAAAACTACTGAAGTGGCATTTGTCATCCCTTGGGTGCTGGGATGGAATATCTTAAAGTTGAATGACTAAAGGGAGTGGCTAAAAACCTTCCCTGAGGCCTAGAGGGACTCACTTGTTAGAAATACAACACATGCATTTTCAAGGCACATTCCAGGAAGCTGGTCCTGTAACCATATCCTCGCCAGTTTGCCAACATTTCATTGTTCTCTCTTCTTCAGGTGCTGTGGTCCCATCTTCTTTGCTAAGATTCAGAAAATCAGGAAGTGACACACACGCACCATAGCTGTCCACCCACAGTCACCATAGATTTTTCCATAGACTCTACAGGCTTAAAGAAATTAATTAGCCTTCAGCTGAGTAGGTCTGGGCTGTTAAAGCCTTCCCAACTCTTATCTTTAAAGAAAAATGAAAACATCTCCCCCAAAGGCTATTGTCCATTATGGAATCCAACTGAAGAAGAAGGAGGGTGGTGACATGCTTCTCTTTCCCACTGGACCAAAATTTCAAAGCTTCAAATGTGTGGTAAATCTAACCAAAGATAAAGATTTGCAGGTGTTTTTTGCATAAAAGCAAGAAGGGCAGATGTATCTGAAACGTGTTTCTAACCAAATGGGACATCTGCAATCCATTAGGGGTGTCCTGAAGAGAGAAAGTGAGAGGGGAGGTTCAGGCAGAAAGCCTGCTTTGCAGAAACACAAGCATGAGGACGTGTGTGGACCCTTCTGTCAGGATCTGAGGACGCCGAGGTTCTAAAACAGGTTACCTTTACAGGGGTAAATTTACACCTCTACCCAGTAAACCAGTTCCTCTTTTTCCTTTCCTTCCATCACGTTATCTCTGAAATGTCCGTGCCTTCTCTTTACTCAAGTACACCTACATGTTTTAGTATTTAAGATTTGGCAGCCACCTCAGATAAAGAGAACATTCCCCTCTTGGAGCGTGTGGACCTTCCTTTCCCAGCACTCACGAGGGCAATCGGTGTCTTGACTCGGCTTCTTACACTCCCACAGAACAAAGCAAAATTGTCACCACGGCATTACTTGCAGGTTACTCACTGGCTGTTGTGTCCTCTGTTTCAGACTTCCAAGAAAACCACTAACTTTTATTAGAAGGTGTGTAACAAAGGCTGTTGCAAAATACCCACAGCTGTGAAAATGATTCTGAGGTGTGTGAATCCCAGAATGGACGTTATGAAGGTCAGTAGATTTTAATATATAGGATCTATGCCCAGAGCTTGATTTTGGTCTCCCTTTGAAGTCTTAGATTGAGCTTCAGTGACTGGGTCCAAATTGAGCATAACATGTAACTGGCATGCTCCTTACACGAGTTCCTTCATAAGCATACAGGTCTATTTTCCTGTATAATGTCTCTTACTTACTGACTCACCTTTTGATAAACCATTAGTACCGGGGCATTTTGTTAATTACTAAACTCCTGGTAACAGACAAAACTGGCCTGTTAAAACTTGTGTTGTAACTTGAGGATTTAAAACCACACCTCTGGGAAACGTCGGTATCAAAACTGATTTGGTGTCAGACACAAGGTGTTAGAAGCCACAGTTTGACAAAGTGGATTCCCAAGTGCAGTTGGCAATTACATTTTTAGAAGACTTCAATTATGCCATTTACAAGAAGGTACTTTTAAGAAGCTACAAGTCAGGAGTACGTTTTTAAATCTCTTCATATATACTTTTATAGGTAAGCCCATATTTAAGAAGCACCGACTGCATACAGAAGAGCACTGTTCTAGAACAGTAAAAGTCAACAGTCCCTACCCTCTGAATCTCAAAAGCCAAGAAGAAAAGTCTCTTCAAAAATTAAAGTATGTGGGGACTTCCCTGGTGGTCCAGTGGCTAAGACTCTGTGCTCCCAATGCAGGGGGCCGGGGTTCGATCCCTGGTCAGGGAACTAGATCCCACATGCATGTCTCAACTAACAGTTCGCATGTCACAACTAAAGATTCTTCATGCTGTAACAAAGATCCTGCGTGCCACAACTAAGACCTGGCACAGCCAAAATAAATAAATAAATAAATAAAATTTTAAATTAAAAAACTAACTAAAGTATGTGGTCAGTGCATTTCTGGAAAATATTTTACTTAAGATCAAGGAGATAATCATGACTACAGCATCAATGTGCTTTAATTAGAAGGATCTCCTCACTTGCCCAGGGTCTGTGGATTGAGGGCCTGTGTTCAGAAATTCTCTCCTAATCGTCTATCACCAAGGTCATCTAAGAGTGAAAGAATGAACAAAGACTGTTATCCACATAGGGCACTTGGTATTTCATTTATCCTTTATCCCAGAATAATCTTCCAGTAAAACTGAATGTAACACCACAGAGCAACTGGGTCCGTGTGCCACAACTACTGAAGCCCACGTGCCTAGAGCCTGTCCTCCGCAACAAGAGAAGCCACTGCAATGAGAAGCCCTCGCACCGCCACGAAGAGTAGCCCCCGTTCGCCACAACTAGAGAAAGTCCGCGCACAGCAACAAAGACCCAACACAGCCAAAAATAAATAAATTAAATAAATTTATAAAAAAAATCTATATCAGCTGAGAAGCTTTCCATTGAAAATAAGGGGGGAAAAATCTCAAATTGGCTTAAATTATAAAAGTGATTTAATTGTTCACAAATCTAAGAAGGCTGAAGCCTTCACGCATGGTTTGATCAAAGCTTCAGCTGAATTTCCCTACAATTCTCTCAACTCTACTCAAGCTGCAGGTAACATCGGGGATTACATGTCTCCTTCTTCATGCCTATGGGGAAAGAAGAACTTGGCCTCCCATGACCATCAAACAAAAGTCCTGAGCTTTGAGCTCATTGGACTACCCTGGAACCAATCCCTGGGACCAGGAAAAACTCTGTGATTGGGTCACCTGAACCAATTACCTGTGGGATTGGGGCTGGGTACCCACCCAGAAGAAATGGCTGCGACATGCTTTAGAAGGAATGAAATGGAGGTTGAGGAGGCAATCACAGCATAGTATCTGCTGCAATCCTTTTTCATGCCTAGATTCTGGATTACTAATTAATTTTTATTCAGTATCAGAAATGAGGGCTGCAAAGAGGAATCTATTTCCTCTAAATTTAATAAATCAAATTTAAAGATGGTTTTACTTTTTCAAAATCATAAAATGCATAACTCTAAGTTTGTTTTTTCATAGCTCTCTTTTCCCTTAAGAATACACTGAAACTCCCAAAGAAATATTTTAGAAGTTTGCTATCAGTTAGTAATTGAGAATGATTTAAAGTCCATCCTATAGTCCATCTTCCCTAACCCTTTCTTCCCAATTTCCAAAAGCAATATGACCTAGCTTGGAATTCTCAGTTATAGTAACCCAAATATTTTCTCCTTCAACTTGAATAATAGGTTGTTAAATTTGCAGAAGATGCCATGTTCCAAGGTATAATGAACCTTAAAAGTTTTCTTCTGACACATGTTCACCCGCCTCCCAAAACTGTCCTGTCCTGATAAAATCCACTCCAAATTCATCGACTCAATATGCAAAGTGCCAGTCTAAGGGATTTTCAACAACTAAGTATCTCTTCTACACTTTACATAGAAATAGAGCTCCTTGAGTTCAGACTTGCTATTGTAGTACTAAATAAAGTGTCCAGGGAGGAGTCCACCTGTGATATTTTCTTTCCACTGCCTTGGTGAAGAGAGGATGAGCTGTTTGGAAGGCAGGCCACAGCCTTCTTATGACTGTCATTGATTGTTTAAAGGCCATGGAGGACAGAATAAATGAGAAGCTAACTTCACGCATCCCAGACATATCAAAACAATGGTGGCCAAACTTGCAATGTTTTCTCCAAGCATTACACTTGAAAGAACCATCATAAGCCTTCAATCTGTCCGCGTCAGAAATGAATATTCTTTCCTGATTGCAGAGGGTGCCACGGATGCTCACAAACTGCATCACTGTCAGACGCACTCAGGGAAGCCGTTTAGAATCAGGCCTGGGTTTGTTTGCAGGTTGGAATTTACAACAGTATTTATCACTCTTCCTTACTGACATCCCCCTCCTTGAGATTTGGCAGTCTTGGCTACCAAAACCCCAAATGCAAGACACAGTGCATTCCCCTTGGTGTAGCAGGACCTTCAGGGCATTTTGGTCCCCTCAATCCCTGACCTTGTGTGAGAGGTGGAGAAACAGTAACAGTTTTCTGCCACCAAAACCCTGTGCCACCTCTGGAATGGCCTCATCTCCTTCCTCGCAATAGGGAGCAGCCCAGGGGCTAGAGGGAAGAAGTTGCGACACCTGGGCCAGGCCTGTGGCAAGCCAGCCTGTCCCCCAGCAGGCAGCTGGGGAAGGGGGGGGGCGCGCAGCTTGGCCTCAACGCGGCTTAGTCAGGCTCCAATGCTGAGCTGAGCAGCAGATGTGCCCAGACCTGCCAGGTGTCTGTGTCTGGGCTGGGAGGGGACGGAGCAAATGTGACTCTTGTCTTCCAGTGTTTCCCGGCACCGTCCTCAGAGGAATGTGGAAGACTCCAAGTGAGGCCACCTCAGAAGACTTTCGACAGAGCCACAGCTCTCTGCCCACGCTGCCATGTCAAAAGTCTTTCCCTGTCCTGCCCCTTTGGCCCTCAACATAGTCCTCCTGCCAACTGCCCCAGGGCTAGCTCCTCCTCCAGGCCACTGGTAAGCTCAGGAGGGAGACAGCTACCCACCTGCCCTGCTGTAATACGCTGTTCCCATCAGTGGTGCCCAAACCTCCATAGGTAAAGGTGGGGGTTTTTTTTCCCTTTTTAACACGATGATCCCATGATTAAAAATACCCTTTTTTAATTAAAAAAAAATTTTTTTCAAGTTCATTTGTCCCCACTGGGGAAATTTTTTCTTGTGAGAATTAGTTTCCCAACGAGAGGCTATTCTGAATTTCACAGAACTATTAACAACTAGATGGACACTTATCAGGGTATAAATATTATAGATGTTTACCAGCCCATTAGTGGGCTCTGAATCCAACACACAAAGGTTGTTACTTGTCTCTGTGTGGCTTCTGAGAATTCCATTTAACGGTTAGGCGGGCTGTGAGCCATTCGCCACCAGGAGTCATATTCACTCTACAAATGTTTACTGCACACCTACTATATACTACAAGCCCAGGCCTCAAGAAGACATCCCTGTATACAGCAGAGGGTGCAAATGAACAGCACATAGGCCAGATTCAGCCCCAAAACATATTTTGTTTGACTCACACCATATTTATCAAAAATTTGAATTAGTTGCCAACTTTTAAATATCAGAATATTTCCAGCTTCTCTTGCAAACTCGGGAAATCTGGCAAAAGTGAGCCCACATTCCCAGCTGATGACAAGCAGAACAACAACTGATCACCTCACACATGCACTGGCTCTCGGTTCACACAACCCCCACCTGCCCTGCTTCCCCTGACGCAACCTGTCCCACCCCTCAGTATACACCAGTGGTTCTCAGGATGGGCAATCTCAGCACACCCACCTCAGGAAAGGTCTCACTCAGGAAGACAGCAACCCAACCAAGTCTCTCATTTAAGAAGAGCTGCTTCATGCCTCCATAAGAACAGGTCACAGGGATTTTCTTATTTTGTGCCTTCTCGACTTTTACCCTTTTTAATAAAGGTCTTTTAAATCCCTGGTATCAGTGAAGACATTCCGTTTCTCGTGCTTGCTACAACAAAAAATTGGACACAAAAGAAAAATGGCAAGGTGGAAGCACAGAAGCACATAGAAGCAAAAAGGGAGGACTGTGAGAACAGGGTAGGTCCTCAGGATGCCCCACTTGCCAGGTGAAGAAGCTGAGGCCTAGAGACAGGAAAGTCATGCCCAGGTCCCATTACTGACCAGTTGGAGAACAGAAGCGTGATCTGGACGATCTTTACCCAGCCGGTGCCACATTCTTTTCTATATTCAAGGATGGTTTCTCCGTCCCAGGTTCTGCTTACATGTTTCCAAGGAGTGGCAGAGAAGCCCATCAAATCTGGGAATAAATATGAGGACTGATTTCAGGAGTCACATTTATCAGGTATAGGATTCTAAATGAACCTGCAGAAGATTAATTCGCAATTTTCATCTAGTCCTACTGATTCCATATATGGGGGTCCAAACTGTCATATTTGAAGAAATGTGTATGTGGATCCCAGTGGTGCATCTTGGGAGAGGTGGCCTATTTTCACCTTTTCAAATCGTGTATTGCCAAAAATCCTCCTTGTCCGTAACCAGAAAGAGTTAAACAGGTTGATCGTGATATTTGTTGCTAGTGAAAAGTTTTACTAAAATATAATTCAGTTGCCACACACACAAAGATACTGACAAAAGCCATCAATCAGACAGATTAAAGGTATTTAAGTGGGCCATTGTCTGGGTCTTAGACATTTCAGTGTATTTATAATAAGCATATACGGCCATTCAATAACACTGCAACCAAGGACTCCTCTGGTAACAAATTTAAATTAATTACAAAATCAGTTTTATGTGCAGGAGAAAGGAAGGAGAACAGCGTTTGCAGAACAGAAACTATCTATTTAGCTCTACCAATCCAGCCAGAAACAGGGCTTCATACCTACTTTTAAAGATGAGGACAGTATGAGGCCTAGAAAGCTGACTTTCTCAGTTTCCAGTTGCGCGAACCAGCTACACCCAAGCCATTCTAACTTCAAAACCTGAACTTTGTCTGCTGCAGCAACTCATAACACAGAAGCCACTAAGATGAGTAATGACCAAAGAAGTTAAGACAAGGACACATCACAACCAGGCTAGAGAATGTAATAAGCACAATTAGAGAGGCAGATACAAGTGCTTGGGGGTCAGAAGAGGACAAAAGCACACAGAGTGGAGGGTTGGTGGATCAGGGAGGGCTTCTGAGAAGCAGTGACATTTGAGAAACGTCTTGAAGGATGCACTGTGTTATAACAAGCAGAGAAGAGCAGCAAGGAGAAAGGTCGAAATGCTGGGCGTGGGAAGGAGGAGGACACAAACGGAAGGTAAGCAGTTTAGGTTTGGAATTCACAAAGCAAAGCTTCATAATAAAGTCAGCCATGTGAGAAAATGAATCTTGCCACCACCTGTAAGGCAGGGAGGGCAGAGTCCATCACATGAGGCCAGGCAACCTCATACCTGCAAGGAAGGGCACCACACTGCAGACCCAGGACATGGCCAGAACGCCAGCTATGTGTGTCCAGCCTGCAGGGCACAGGCAGCTCTCACAGGGGCTCTCTGGACCCCATGAAGCCCAGATACTTTCTTCCACAAGCACCACGGTCGCTCCTTTCCCTCCTCTTCTATTCAGAGGCCTGCGCCATTCAGAGCTAGGACCAGTACCCTCCGTCTGAATGAGTGCAACTCGCTTCTTTTCCCCTTTCATCTCACATCTTTTTCCACAATGTGCAAGGGTTTTGTTTCCCTCCAAGGACCTCCACTAGCAGCAAGGTAGGTGGGTTAACTTGGGGGAGAAGGAAGTAGGATTCCCCCAAATCCAGCCTTCAGAGAATCCTTTTAGGGACCTGAAAAGGGAGAGGCCTGACTCTCCTCAGGTTCTGTGTCTGCCCCAGGGCGGGGCAGAAGAAAAGCTGGGTCCTGCTTCAGCAGCTGTGGGCCATCTCTGTCAGCTCCTAGGGGTGAAGCATCCCCTGTCCCCAGGACAGGAAACCGGTTCTCCCGGCAGACCCCCTCCCCATCTGCTCATGGCGGCCAAGCTCCTGTTTGGTTTTCCAAGACATTTAATTTCATTTCGTCCTTACTACCCAGTAAGAGAGGTGAAAACTTAATCCCATTTTACAACGGAAGCAATTGAGGCTCAGGGAGCAAAGACTTGTCCCAGGAAAGTGGTAAAGCTGAGACTATAACTCCTTAGACCACAGAAGGGAAGCGGGGATGCCTGTTGGAGTTCGTAATAAAACTTCCTGGCGCCCCCCTTTCTCCACATCCTGGGACACGTCCCCAAACTTCCTCTGGAAATAAAGTTTCTGGTGACGAGGGTGGCACAGCCCTCTTCTTGGCCGCGGTGGGACCCGAGGGCGCCCCGGAGCAAGCAGGGCGGCAGAATCATCCCCCGACATGGGAGCCAGAGAACTTCAGAGCATTTCGCCCTTCCCCGGGACAGGCAAACACCGACACGTCTGTGTCTTTACCGACAAGTGCCTTCAAGCCCGGCGGGGGCAGACACCTCCTCTCCGGCCGCCGGCTAGGTCTCCGCTGTCTGCGGGGGCCACGGCCTCGCATCAGCTGCATCGATTTAGCGCGTTAGTGGGCCGCGGGAGCAGGAGGCGGCTTCCCGTGCTGCGCAGCAGCGCCCGAGCCTCGGGCGACTCGGCAGCCCAGGAGGAGGGGAAGGGGAGAGGAGGAGGGGCGCCCCCCCCGGGGCTCAGGGGGCGGGCGTGCGGGCACACGCGGTGCGCGGCGCTCCGGAGGGCGGGGGCGGCCACCGCGCCGCGCGGCCTGGGAGCACTGGGAGCCGCCCACTTCGCCGCGGCGGGCCCCGACGGCCGGAGCTTGGATGCGGCGGCGCCCGCCGAGCCGAGGCGGACGCGGGGCGGCCCGAGCCGGGGACACGCGCCGGTAGCCCCGGCACTGCAGCGGCCGCAGGATGGCCGAGGTAAGCGTGGCGCCCTCCTCGGGCGCGGGGCCCCCTCAGCGCCCAGGGCGGGGCGGCCGGGGACGCCGCTCGGACCCCGGGCAGGTCGGTACTCGGGGGTGCGCCAGGGGCCATCTCCCCGAGGGCCACCTGCGCGGCGGCGGCGCGGTCCTTACCCGAGGCAGGGTGTGAGGGAGCGTCTCTGCGGCGGGGAGGGCCCGTGGAGGCGCCCGGACCCGTCGCCGCCCGACGTCCCGGAGCCGCCCGACGCGCTCTGGGTGAGCGACCGGGGTTGGCGGGCGGGGGCGGGACCCCGGCGTCCCCGAGGCAGCCCCGGCGCGTCGAAAGTGCGGGGTCGGGAGAGACTGGGCTGCCGCCTTCCGCACTTCTTCCCGCCCCCTCAGCACCTCGGCTTTCGGTCCAAGGACATTGGGACTGTTTCAACCGCTTTTACCTCAGAATTAATTAAACAGCTGATTTTTAAAGTGGCCTTTTTTTTTTACCTGGATTTTGTTTCCGGAGAATTAAGCGTGCGGTAGCCTTCGGTCACTCGGAGAACTGCGGAGCCGGGTGAGGGACAGTGACGGGGCCTCCTGTCCGGGGCGGGGGGGAAGGGTTGTCTACAAATCTTTTGTACAAAACTGCAAATGAAGACGCAGACAGGTCGGCTCAGGAAGCTTCCGGGACAGGATAGATTCGAGGGTGCAAGGTCAGGTTTTTATAAAGGTTACAGCTGACCTGCCGGGTGCGCGGAACAGTTCAGCGCTAGGTGTTTCCCCCCTGGTTCAGGCAGCCCCAGAAATTGGGGTCAGGCTCGAGGGTTTCCACGTCCAAGCCAGACACAGTGGGCTCTGGCTACTTGGGGACGGGCAGCCTGCAGGTGACAGGGCTGGACCGGGCTTCGGAGCCGGCGGCGGTACCTCCGCCGCACTCAGCATCGCCTGCAAGCGCCGGGGCGGCCGGTCCCGCGTCGCGGGTGTTGAACCTCGGCCGCACTCGGCTTCCCGGCCCCGGGGGCGCCGCGCTCGCTCGCCACCCGAACGCCCAGGCGGGTCCCCGCTGCCGACCGGGCGGCGGGGCAGGGGACCGGGGGTGGGGGGTGCCCGAGGGCGGAGGAGGAGGCCGCGGCGTGGTCCCCGCTGCCCCTCGGGCGCTGCTGGCCAGACCCCGAGCCCCACTGGCCGCCTGGTTTTGCATAACCTCCTAAGGATTTGTCAGCCAGATGTGACAAGATTGTCGAGCAGAGAATGAAGGAGGAGATCTGATATTAATCAGTGCATAGCTTAGAGCCAAACTTTCTCAAATGCGGTGTAGAAACATGTTCTTCTCATTTAAGGCATCTCTGTGGCTGCGGGGCTGCCACCGGTCTGACTTTGACAGTTAAATGGAATGCCAACTAGCAGCCTTAATTGTATGAATAAAGTTGTGTGTATTGTTGGGGGGAGGATCAGACACTGTAAGGTTCAGTAATGTCCCCTAGTTTTATGGCCATGCTCACCGCAGTCCTCTGAAGACAGGGCATTTAAATCGGGCCAGACGCGCCTGGTCGCAGCCAGGCCTCTGCTGTTAACACTTAAGGGGCCTAAAAGAGGCCCCACTGGTGTCCTGGGAATCCCTGTCAGTGTGAGTGTGTGTGTGTGTGTGTGTGTGTGTGTGTGTGTGTGTGTGTGTGTGTCCCATAGAGCAGATCTAGCAAGAATTTTTTAAAAATATATTCTTCTCATCAAAGCAACAAAGATTTTGGTTGGACAGTAAGTGAATTGAAAAACAGCATTTAACAGATTTTTTTTTTTCTGGTGTCCTTTTATTCCTTGCTGTTTTAATTTGATATTGCATTTCATGGGATCTTTTCATAAGATTTCTTAGATTGCTTTTTGCAAATACGTGCTTACGTGTTAAAACTTTTGTTCAGTGATAAATATACTGGCTCCTCAGCTGTCCCCAAATCTGTTGATATATGTTACTAAAATTTCATTAAAATTGAATACGTCAAAATAAAAATTTTGTGCATGATGTAAAAGAGCATTACTCCAGATGTTACAGATTGTCCAGGATTTGATTTTTGCTTTACATAGATGTGAAAAGATAGCCACAACTTCTGCTAAAATAAATTTTGATAAATAGCTTTATCTTTTTTGTCATAGTTAAAAGAATAAGATGTGAGTCATTATTTGATTTCTCATCTAATAAGTTGGCTAACTTTAATTTCCCCAAGAAAGTGTTACTATTTCAACTCAACTGTTGGTTGAACATGTTCTGTTATAGAAGAGGTGGTGAGATCTTAGAACAAGTACTGCTCATACTGTGGGAACTCAAATATGTTCAGACATCTGCATAATTTAATTTGGAATATCACCTGTACCCAGAGTTCCTGTTCCCTTCAGAATAGTAAGGATTTAGCAATGTGACCCTTCTTCAGTCAGACAGAGAGAGTGGTTAGTTTGAAGTGGTTATTTGGCTGTTGACATCTACTGGGATGTGGAACGATGATCTGTTTGCTCTGGTTATAATTCACACTAGAAATGTTAACGAAAATGGACTAATTGCAGTGGAAGCATAAAGTTTACATAGAGGGTTATCTTTATTTTATTTTAATTTTTATGCCTCTCCCATGTATCAGTTAGGCCTGCGTCCCAAGCCCATGCCCATATTCTGTACCTCAGAAGCATCAGCTTGGAAAGAAGGACGAACCAACCCATTGGGTGAGAAAAGCCATATCGGTTTCCCTGTGGAACAAGTAATAATTGTCCTTTAAGCATACACTTATTATTTCTGAATGCCTGTGGACAAATATAAATGGGAAAACATTTTAAAAGTTTAGTTTGTCAGTAAAATTAAACCACAGCATATGGGGTGAGGGGCATAAGTGTCTTCTAGCTTTTGTGTATGGCTTTAGAAGTTGTTTTGACAGTAGCCATTAAAGAGTTGCCCTGAAGGTTCCACAAGGTAAATTACTTGCAGGAGGAGCATGCTTTACCCCAGGGTGAATTTTCACCTCTACAGACATCATTTAGAATGAGTTACTTTTGTCAGAAACAGTTTTGTTTAAAAAGAACTAGAAATATCTTAGCTAAGGTGAAATCTCAGTGCTAGAGTCAATAAATTTTCTAAATTACTTTATTCTGAGTATTCTGTAGATTTTTAAATTTTATTTATTTAGATATTTTATTTTTGATGACTTATCTGAGAGATATTAAAACTAACTGATTCTGCACAGAAGGGGCATCTGGAAAGGGTTGTTTTTTTGGTCTTTTTTCCCCTTTTAAATCGGTTTCCACCTGAAAACCTTATTTCCTCTTATCTTGTCATTCTTTGAAGCCCTTTTTCCTAATTCTGGAAATTCCACGATTCGGGTGCAGCCCCATTTCTCTACTCAGACACACGCCTATTTTATCCAAAAAGGGTGGGTCTAAACAGTGCAGACCTGCTTCACCAGGGTCCAACTTGGGGCCTTCTCAAACTTCGCACAAATAAGCAAACCAGCTATCGCTGTTCCCGTCCACACATGGACTCATTATTATAAACCAGCCTAACATATCACAGGAGGACGCTGCCTTGGGGGTTGATAATTTCACTTAGCTAATGTGAGAGAAAAGAAAGATGGACAAATAAAATGTTGTGAAGGCCAGGTCCAAACAACCTATGTGGAGGGAAATGGTTGTCTCAGGTAAAGTTAATTCAGGCTGCTAACTTCTTTCATAGAGTTATATTAGTTTGTCTCCTCTTACACATTATTTGTGTGAGCCTTCAGTACATGCTAGCAAACATCAAAATTATTTTCCAGGTCTACATCAGCTTCCAGAAGCATTGTCCTTGCTCTGTAGCCCTCTGATTATTTCTTTCGTTATTCATTATGAGGATAAAATTTTTATACAGACAGCTCTGTTTCACGATACACCATGCTGAATGTTAAGACAGTGATCAGGATGTCATAAGTAAGTCTGATCTTTTCTTTTCAAAAATTTCAATTGGAAAATCTAGGGGTTTTTTTACACTTCATTTTTAAAATCTAGTTCTCACTAAGTCCCTAAAAGAAATATTTGCAAAATTTTACTTAGCGATGTTCATAATGTCATCGTTATTTTACATCAGCAGCAACGGTGAAGTTACATTGTTTGTATAGTTGAAATTATCCTGAAGTGTAAATGTCTTTTTTTGTTTTGGTTTTTATTTTTTTCCTTAGGCTGACTGTTGTATCCAGAAGTTCCCTACATGTACAGTTAATGTGCTTTTGTTTTTCGTTGTCAAAGTTTTCTGAAGATTACAACTGAGGTCTCTGAAACTTAGCTTATAAAGGAAAAAAAATGTCTCCGTATCATTTATATACCTGTATAGTTTTTTGTTGTTGTTGTTAGTTTTTTTAAGAAGAAATATTTGGTTTGGTTTCTAAGGTAGGATTTGCAGATTTTTCTACTTTTTATATTTTCTGTTTTTAGAACTAATAATTTTAAGGAAAAAGGCACAGCTGTTAAATTATTTTGGCACAGAGTTTATACTTTGATTTATAGAGATCAAAAGAACAAGTATTTTCCCCATCTCCCTCTTTGAACTAAGCAGCAAGAGAAAACACTACAAGTGCCTCGTGCATACTTTCTACTAACAGGTAGACTTGGCCCAACATCTGTTCCCTGAGTTCTACCTCCCACCTGCCATTTCTCTGCCAGACCCTTCTCCACCCTCTCAGTCTTCTTTGACCGGCCTCTTTTCATCCCCATCCTTGCAGCGAGAAACCAGATTCTGTCAGTTCTCCTTTAGTGTCATTTCTATGTTGCAAATGCTACCTGCCTGGTTTCTGAGCCTTCCCAGGGTCCCCTCTTTCAACCATGCTCATGATAAATGGTGTCTTCCCATTGTTCAGAACGCTGATGGTTCCATGAACCCAAGAGAGAGACTCATGGCTGCCCATCTGGACAGCACCCCCCGCTTTTTGCCTTTCTCGGTCGGCTCTTGTTGCCCATGACAGAAATCTGTGCTCTGTGGCCCAGCCTCCTGGGCTTGACAGACATGTACAGGGTGAGCCTTCTTTACGCCTAGGACTGTGGCATTTACTGCATGCACTGCTGAGAGCATGCCTGCTGCCTCCTGCAGAAAGCCTCCTCTGGGCTCTCTGCATAACACTGCTCTCTCCCTCTACGCCGTCTTACTCAAAACTAAAATTTGGGGGAGAGGTGGAGTCCTGTTTTTTTTTTTGTTTTTTTTTTTTTGCGGTACGCGGGCCTCTCACTGTTGTGGCCTCTCCCATTGCGGAGCACAGGCTCCAGACGCGCAGGCTCAGCGGCCATGGCTCACGGGCCCAGCCGCTCCACGGCATGTGGGATCTTCCCGGACCGGGGCACAAATCCGTGTCCCACTGCGCCACCAGGGAAGCCCCTTTTTTTTCACTTTTTATTATAGAGTATTTCAAGCAAAATTGGACTAGTTTAATGAAGCTTGGTGATACATGCTTGGGCATTCAGCAGTGATCAACTTTGGGCCAATCCTGTTTCGTCTGTTTTCCCTACCCATTCTCCTCACCGTCACCAACACTAAATTCCTTTGAAGCAAATCCTGAGCATTCATTCATAAATACTTTAATATGTAGCTCTAAAATAAAAGGCTCCTTTGTTAAGAAAAGCAGTATACCATATAGCATCTAAAAATTAACAATAACTATGTAATGTCATTAAATTTCTAAAGTGTTCAAATTCCCTTGATAGTCTCTTTAAGTTTATATTATCATTGGTTTGTTCAAATCAGTATTCAAATAGGGTCCATAAATTGTGTCTATTAATCTATAGGTTTACATTTTACTTTTTTCCTTGCAATTTATCTGTTGAAAAATCTGGGTCATTTGTCTTGTGGAGTACTCCCCAGCCTGGATTTTGGTGATGGTTTCCTCGTGGTATCATTTAAGCATTCCTCTATCCCCTATACCAAAAGGCTTGATCTAATTCAGATTTGAACTTTTTGGGCAAGAACACCCCATATGTAGTAGTGTGTATCCTCCAATGCAGACGCAGGTGACCTAGTTGTTGTCTTTTTCATTAAGAGTTGCAGAATGCTGATATTCTAATTCTTCATTTATTTATTTACTGGAATACTATAAAGAGAATCTTTGCCTCATCAGTGATTTGGTTGCCCTGAACTACAATTTGTATGAAAAAGGATACATGCTTAATTCTTTCCCTTTGTTTAACATCTTTTGGTTCCATAGCATCCTCTAAAGGGGGCCAGTGAGTTTTGCATTTGTTTTTAACTGCCTTATGAATTGCTAGATTTTAATATAGTAAATGACTCGCACTGATTTTTAGCAAATCATATTTTCTGTTCAGCAATTCTTTTTTTAATGAAATTTTTAAAGTGTGTATTTTGTTGTGTGACTATGATACAATAAAGCAATTTTTTAAAATGTATTTATATATTTATTTTTGGCTGTGTTAGGTCTTCGTTGCAGTGCGTAGGCTTCTCATTGCAGTGGCTTCTCTTATTGCGGAGCACGGGCTCTAGGCGCGTGGGCTTCAGTAGTTGTGGCACGCAGGCTCAGTAATTGTGGCACATGGGCTTAGTTGCCCCGTGTCATGTGAGATCTTCCCAGACCAAGGCTGGAACCTGTGTCCCCTGCACTGGCAGGCAGATTCTTTTTTTCTTTATTTTTTTAATTTATTTTTTTATACAGCAGGTTCTTATTAGTCATCCATTTTATACACATCAGTGTATATATGTCAATCCCAAACTCTCAATTCACCCCACCACCACCACGACCCCCCGCCGCTGTCCCCCCTTGGTGTCCATACGTTTGTTCTCTACATCTGTGTCTCAACTTCTTCCCTGCAAACCAGTTCATCTGTACCATTTTTCTAGGTTCCACATATATGCGTTAATATACGATATTTGTTTTACTCTTTCTGACTTACTTCACTCTGTATGACAGACTCTAGATCCATCCATGTCTCTACAAATGACCCAATTTCATTCCTTTTTATGGCTGAGTAATATTCCATTGTGTGTGTGTGTGTGTATATATATATATATATATATAAATAATATGTATGTTATATAATATACATAATATATATTTTTTATATATATATATAATATATATATACCACATTTTCTTTATCCATTCATCTGTTGATGGGCATTTAGGTTGTTTCCATGACCTGCCTATTGTAAACAATGTTGCAATGAACATTGGGGTGCATGTGTCTTTTTGAATTATGGTTTTCTCTAGGTATATGCCCAGTAGTGGGATTGCTGGGTCATATGGTAATTCTATTTTTAGTTTTTTAAGGACCCTCCAAACTGTTCTCCATAGTGGCTGTATCAATTTACATTCCCACCAACAGTGCAAGAGGGTTCCCTTTTCTTCACACCCTCTCCAGCATTTGTTGTTTGTAGATTTTCTGATGATGCCCATTCTAACTGGTGTGAGGTGATACCTCATTGGAGTTTTGATTTGCATTTCTCTAATAATTAGTGATGTTGAGCAGATTTTCATGTGCTTCTTGGCCATCTGTATGTCTTCTTTGGAGAAATGTCTATTTAGGTCTTCTACCTATCTTTGGATTGGGTTGTTTGTTTTTTTAATATTGAGCTACATGAGCTGTTTATATATTATGGAGGTTAATCCTTTGTCCACTGATTCGTTTGCAAATATTTTCTCCCATTCTGAGGGTTGTCTTTTCATCTTGTTTATGGTTTCCTTTGCTGTGCAAAAGCTTTGAAGTTTCATTAGACCCCATTTGTTTATTTTGGTTTTTATTTCCATTACTCTAGGAGGTGGATCAAAAAAGATCTTGCTGTGATTTATGTCAAAGAGTGTTCTTCCTATGTTTTCCTCTAAGAGTTTTATAGTGTCCAGTATTACATTTAGATCTCTAATCCATTTTGAGCTTATTTTTGTGTATGGTGTTAGGGAGTGTTCTAATTTCATTCTTTTACATGTAGCTGTCCAGTTTTCCCAGCACCACTTATTGAAGAGACTGTCTTTTCTCCATTGTATATCTTTGCCTCCTTTGTCATAGATTAGTTGACCATAGGTGCGTGGGTTTATCTCTGGGCTTTCTATCTTGTTCCATTGATCTATGTTTCTGTTTTTGTGCCAGTACCATATTGTCTTGATTACTGTAGCTTTATAGTATAGTCTGAAGTCAGGGAGTCTGATTCCTCCAGCTCCATTTTTTTCCCTCAAGACTGCTTTGGCTATTCAGGGACTTTTGTGTCTCCATACAAATTTTAAGATTTTTTGTTCTAGTTCTGTAAAAAATGCCATTGGTAATTTGTTACGGATTGCATTGAATCTGTAGATTGCTTTGGGTAGTATAGTCGTTTTCACAATATTGATTATTCCAGTCCAAGAGCATGTTATATCTCTCCATCTGTTTTTGTGTCATCTTTGATTTCTTTCATCAGTGTCTTATGGTTTTCTGAGTACAGGTCTTTTACCTCCTTAGGTAGGTTTGTTCCTAGGTATTTTATTCTTTTTGTTGCAATGGTGAATCAGATTGTTTCCTTAATTTCTCTTTCTGATCTTTCATTGTTAGTGTATAAGAACACAAGAGATTTCTGTGCATTAATTTTGTATCCTGCAACTTTACCAAATTCATTGATTAGCTCTAGTAGTATTCTGGTGGCATCTTTAGGATTCTCTATGTATAGTATCATGTCAGCTGCAGACAGTGACAGTTTTCCTTCTTCTTTTCCAATTTGTATTCCTTTTATTTATTTTTCTTCTCTGATTACCGTGGGTAGGGCTTCCAAAACTATGTTGAATAATAGTGGCGAGAGTGGACATCCTTGTCTTGTTCCTGATCTTAGAGAAAATGCTTTCAGTTTTCCGCCATTGAGAATGATGTTTGCTGTGGGTTGGGCGTATATGGCCTTTATTATGTTGAGGTAGGTTCCCTCTATGCCCACTTTCTGGAGACTTTTTATCATAAATGGGTGTTGAATTTTGTCAGAAGCTTTTTCTGCATCGATTGAGATGATCATATGGTTTTTATTCTTCACTTTGTTAATATGGTGTATCACATTGATTGATTTGCGTATATTGAAGAATCCTTGCATCCCTGGGATAAATCCCACTTGGTCATGGTGTATGATCCTTTTAATATGTTGTTGGATTCTGTTTGCTAGTATTTTGTTGAGGATTTTTGCATCTATATTAATCAGTGATATTGGTCTGTAATTTTCTTTTTTTGTAGTATCTTTGTCTTGTTTTGTTGTCAGGGTGATGGTGTCCTCATAGAATGAGTTTGGGAGTGTTCCTCTGCAATTTTTTGGAAGAGTTTGAGAAGGATGGGTGTTAACTCTTCTCTAAATGTTTGATAGAGTTCACCTGTGAAGGCATCTGGTCCTGGACTTTGGTTTGTTGGAAGATTTTTAATCACAGTTTCAATTTCATTACTTGTGATTGGTCTGTTCATATTTTCTGTTTCTTCCTGGTTCAGTCTTGGAAGGTTATACCTTTCTAAGAATTTGTCTGTTTCTTCTGGGTTGTGCATTTTATTGGCATAGAGTTGCTTGTAGTAGTCTCTTAGGATGCTTTGTATTTCTGCGGTATCTGTTGTAACTTCTCCTTTTTCATTTCTAATTTTATTGATTTGAGTCCTCTCCCTCTTTTTCTTGATGAGTCTGGCTAATGGTTTATCAATTTTGTTTATCTTCTCAAAGAACCAGCTCTTAGTTTTATTGATCTTTGCTATTGTTTTCTTTATTTATGTTTCATTTATTTCTGTTCTCATCTTTATGATTTTTTTCTTTCTGCTAACTTTGGGTTTTGTTTCTTCTTTCTCTAGTTTCTTTAGGTGTAAGGTTAGATTGTTTATTTGAGATTTTTCTTGTTTCTTAAGGTAGGCTTGTATAGCTATAAACTTCCCTCTTAGAACTGTTTTTGCTGCATCGCATAAGTTTTGGATCATTGTATTTTCATTGTCCTTTGTCTCTAGGTATTTTTTGATTTCCTCTTTGATTTCTTCAGTGACCTTTTGGTTATTTAGTAACATATTGTTTAACTTCCATGTGTTTTGTGTTTTTTACATTTTTTTCCCTGTAATTGATTTCTAATCTCATAGCGTTGTGGTCAGAAATGATGCTTGATATGATTTCAATTTTCTTAAATTTACTGAGGCTTCATTTGTGACCCAAGATGTGATCTATCCTGGAGAATGTTCCATGCGTACTTGAGAAGAAAGCGTAATCTGCTGGTTTTGGATGGAATGTCCTATAAATATCAATTAAATCTATCTGATCTATTGTGTCATTTAAAGCTTCTGTTTCCTTATTTCTTTTCTTTTTGGATGATCTGTCCATTGGTGTAAGTGAGGTGTTAAAGTCCCCCACTATTATTGTGTTGCTGTCGATTTCCTCTTTTATAGCTGTTAGCAGTTGCCTTATGTATTGAGGTGCTCCTATGTTGGATGCATATATATTTATAATTGTTATATATTCTTCTTGGATTGATCCCTTGATCATTATGTAGTCTTCTTTGTCTCTTGTAACATTCTTTATTTTAAAGTCTGTTTTATCTGATATGAGTATTGCTACTCCAGCTTTCTTTTGATTTCCATTTGCACGGAATATCTTTTTCCTTCCCCTCACTTTCAGTCTGTATGTGTCCCTAGGTCTGAAGTAGGTCTCTTGTAGCATATATATGGGTCTTGTTTTTGTATCCATTCAGCAAGGGCAGGCAGATTCTTAACCACTGCGCCACCAGGGAAGTCCTTGTTCAGCAATTCTTGACGAATCAAGGTGTCTGACTTTTTTTCCCCAATGAAGCCATGCGCTCCCCTAGAGCGGACACTGGGAGTTCCTCATCTTTGTGTCTCCCTGAGGCTCCCCACTGTTACCTGTACATGGTAGATGCTTTAAAAAAAAAACAGCGACCTCCACAAAAAAACAATTTGTTAGGGCTTCCCTGGTGGCGCAGTGGTTGAGAGTCCGCCTGCCGATGCAGGGGACACGGGTTCGTGCCCCGGTCCGGGAAGATCCCACATGCCGTGGAGCAGCTGGGCCTGTGAGCCATGGCCGCTGAGCCTGTGCGTCCGGAGCCTGTGCTCCGCAGCGGGAGAGGCCACAACAGTGAGAGGCCCGCGTACCGCAAAAAAAAAAAAAAATTGGTTAAATATATTGGTTTCATTTTTGTCAAACTACTAATGGAAGGTGAAGGCATGATGAACATCTGGTCCATGTGTAATTCTCCAGGTGGGCATCAGTCCGGTGCTGCCAGCAGCAGATAAGCTACCTCACACAAAAGGACCTCATGGGTTTTCTTCTCCCTTCATCCCAGTTGTCCTGGGACACCTGGCAAATGATGTTACTATTTTCAGAATCCTAGTTGTACCTCTGTGGTTTTGCATACGTTAGAAAAACAATGAAAAACTTAATGAAAAGTGTAAGAAGAGCAAAATGAGAGGAGGGAAAGTAGGGAGCAAAAAACAAGAAAAAAAAGCCAGTTCTAGTAAGAGAAGTTAGAAGTATAAAATGTGTGTTAAGAGGCAGAGTAGCTCCAAAGAGCAATGGGGTAGAGACCTCCCATCCTTGAATCAAGCATTTTCCCAAACCAGGAAGTCTAACTCTGCAGCCACAGAGAGAATGGGAATACAATTTCACTGGAGATGAAAAGAAAGTAAGTTCTGTCCCCACAAGCTAAGGGTGGTCCAGCCGCTTTAGAAGATGTTTTGTATTATAGATGGGCAGTTTTTGATATGCACTGTAGATTTCCAGGACTGAAACATATGAAAAGCCATTGTCTATATTCAACATTTAAAAACGCAACTTGGAAAAACCCGAATCATTTTTATTCTAAAGCTTGGTGACTTTTAAAAAGTGATTTGTGATTTAGCTGACTGGGTCCCTTGATTTCAAGTTGGGAAATTATGATTCTCAGAACTGAGAATCTGACCCAGCCTTAGAATCTCACATTTAAGAGAGGACCATAGACTGTAAACTTGGCCTCAGTGATCTCTACTAGTTAGCAGTTTTTCACATGATTTTTATGTGTCACTCTCCACAGTCGATAGGAAGATCAGTGTGTAAATTAGGAATAGCATTTGGCTGCTAGTAAAAGAGCTCCTTAATAATGGTTGCCATCCTTTCTGCTCAGCCATCCTTAGGGCTTGACTTTGAGGTTGACCTCAAGTTTGCATCCATGAGGTCCAGCCATCATGTTCTTGTTCCAAGAAGGAGGAAGGAGGAAAGGCAAAGAATTCCCCCAGCTGAGTCAGCTCTCATTTATTTTTATTTTTTTTAACATCTTTATTGGAGTATAATTTCTTTACAAATGGTGTGTTAGTTTCTGCTTTATAACAAAGTGAATCAATTATACATATACATATATTCCCATATCTCCTCCCTCTTGCGTCTCCCTCCCACCCTCCCTATCCCACCCCTTTAGGTGGTCACAAAGCACCGAGCTGATCTCCCTGTGCTATGCGGCTGCTTCCCACTAGCTATCTCTTTTACATTTGGTTGTGTGTATATGTCCATGCCACTCTCTCACTTCGTCCCAGCTCACCCTTCCCCTTCCCCATGTCCTCAAGTCCATTCTCTACGTCTGCGTCTTTATTCCTGTCCTGCCCCTGGGTTCTTCATAACCTTTTTTTTTTTTTTTTTTAGATTCCATGTATATGTGTTAGCATGTGGTATTTGTTTTTCTCTTTCTGACTTACTTCAGTCTGTATGAGAGACTCCAGGTCCATCCACCTCACTACAAATAACTCAATTTCATTTCTTTTTATGACTGAGTAATATTCCATTGTATATATGTGCCACATCTTTATCCATTCATTTGTCGATGGACACTTAGGTTGCTTCCGTGTCCTGGCTATTGTAAATAGAGCTGCAATGAACATTGTGGTACATGACTGTTTTTGAATTATGGTTTTCTCAGAGTATATGCCCAGTAGTGGGATTGGTGGGTCATATGGTAGTTCTATTTTTAGTTTTTTAAGGAACCTCCATACTGTTCTCCATAGTGTCAGCTCCCATTTGTAAGGAGCATTCTGTAAAGCTCCACCCAGCCACTTCTGCTTGCACACATTGGTCAATCCTTAGTCACCTGGCCACCAAAGGAAACGTGGAAATTAAGGTTCGTTTACTAAGGCAGATCAGGCAAAGGATATTGGATGGGTGTCTGTAATTAGTAAGCATGGTGTGGCTTTCTCATTGATTCATTCATTATTCTCTTAATACCAGTGGAAAGCTTACCAAGTATCAGCCCCAGTGCTAGCCACTAGGTATTGGTTTGGAGTTTCACTTTTGTTGCCTCTTTAAGGGAATGATTCATTATAGAACAAGTTTTTGGAGGTTTTTATCATAGGTATTTTGGTAGCTCTGTCTGTGCAGAGTCAGATCACTAGAGCCCAGAGGACCTAAGATCTTGCTTGTTGTAGACCTGGTAGCAACAACCAGGTAGCTACCTGGTAGCACAGTTTCACTGTGCTAATTGGTCTTTTCAACTCTCTATCTGTATATCCTCATTAATATGACTGATAGGCCTCTGAGATAGGCAGGAACAGATATCCAGCCCATTTTATAGTCAAAGACTCCAAGGCATGGAGCTGAAGGTTATATGGCTTAACAAAAAAGACATAGACTGAGGACAATCATAGATTGTACTACCTCTCAGTGAAAGATGCTCAGTGTGATGAGGGGGAAGGAGTTTAGGCTCCCCAGCTCTGCCTCCAGAGGTGTCATTTTAACAGGCAAATCATATTAGTTTCATACTTTTTTCAAAGGCTCACTGTTAGACTTAGGACAAAACCATACTCCTTGGCCTGCCCCACAAGATCCTATGCACAGTGGTCTCTGTCACCTTTCTGACCCTCATTTTCTACCATTAACCTTACTAACTCCACTCCAGCTACCCTGGCCCCCTTTCTGTTCCCTGAGCACTTCCAACCTCTTTTATGCCTCAGAGCCTTTGCACTTGCTGTGCCCGAAACACTCCTTCAATCTCCAGTTCTTCACTGGCTCCTTGCCATGCCTTAGGACTCAGTTCAAGTGTCACCTCCTCAAAAGCCTTTGATGATGACCCTGTCTAAAAGGCACTTACCACTACTCCTGCCTCTCCATGCCACCCAGTAAAATTGCTAGCAAAGCTTTCTGCTTATTTCTTCAATAGCACTAAAGGTATTGTTTGTTTACTTGTTTATTCTGTCTCTCTCTTGTAGAATATAAGCTCCTTGAGGGCAGGGACCTCATCATTCTCATTCAACACTTTAGCCCCCAGAGTTTAGATCATAAACACTCAGTAAATATGTATTCAGGGAATGGGGTTTCTTCACCATGTGGAACTTTAATATCCTTATAGTTTCTGTCGAGATTAAATGAAACCATAAATATAAGTGCAGTTAGTACCAGGTACTGATAATTCAAGATGTAATCTATGCTCAATATCCAGATTTGAGACCACCCTCAAGTAGCCTATGAGTTCCTAGCTTCCTCATCTATACAATGGGGTGGTGGTAAGATATGAGATAACACATAGGTTACTGCTTACTGCAGGGCCTCACACGTAATAAATAAGCAATCAGTATCATAAACTATGTAACCTTGGGCAAATTAACAATCTTCCGTAAGTTTGTTTCCTGAGAATAATTCCCTCCTCACAGTGATGTAGTGAGGATTGAATGTGATCACCTATTACATACAAATGCCACCATGTGGAAGGGCAGATGCTGGAAGAATAGCTAGTCTCGCCTTTGGACTCAGAACTACCCCGTAGAATTTTGTGTGATGATGGAAATGTTCTCCTCTCTGCTGTCCTGTGCAATAGCCACTAGCCACACGTGGCTCCCAAGCACTTGAAATATGACTAAGTGACCAAAGAACTGAATTTTTTATTTTATTTTATTTTATTTTAATTAGGTAGCCACATGTGGCTAGTGGCTACTGTTGGACAAGGCGGACTAAGTAACTTAACCCTACCAAGTTGTCTGGCTGGCATGCAGTTCAGTTTTGTTCCTGAGCCAGATCGCAAATGACTCCCCTCAAAGGGTCAATACCATGAATCTGGAAATCCCAAAAGTCCTCTATGATTTTTCTCCTCCCCACTTCCATCTGGTCCCCCAAGAGTATCCCCCTGAATTTATCTTCAGTGATATGAAAATGTTTGCATGTACTAGAGATGAAAACAGCTTTGAAGTGGACAGTTTTTACTCTCAAGCTCAATAATTCAAATCCCATCAAAGGCCTGCACTGTCTAGCAGTGGATGTCTGTGCATCTACCCCCTGTGTGCCTGCACTGGCCACTGCTAGGAGTTCAAGTCAGCATCTACTGACAAAAGGCTCATGGCAGCATCTCCCCAAGCTGAAGGTAGAGGGTATCTGGGAGAGGAAGTGGGACCCTCAAATCTACCTAAAATCTAGGTCATAACTTTCCATCCCCAAACTGAAAATAACCAAATCATCCATCCTATACTAGGTGTGTTAGTAATTTTTGGGTGAATGAATGAGCAAATGATAGTTACAGAAAAGCAAACCAGAATTTTGAATGTTGATTTGTAGCACATCAAAGTGATTAATAACAACTCGGAAATAGTCTGATTAAAATGAGTGCGTGAAAAGCAATAATCACGTCTTGATGAGTTCGGAATGTTGTAAACATCTATCTGTCTTATGTTTCTGAAGAATGGAACAAGTATCAGGATCCTGAAAGAAAGGATGTAAGTTTTAAGAGTTTTCCATTGTTGATTTACATGAGTACTTTTTGTCCTGTAATTAGAATTTTTGATTTGATTTCATCTAAGAAGTTTTAATTTGTCTGTAGATAATGGTGCTATAATTTTACTACATCGTGGGATTCTGAGATGGGTGGAAAAAACCCAAGGGCTTTAATATTGGAAGTTTTCTTAGACACTGTAATTAGCATTTTTAGTTCATAAATAATTCTTCTGAGATTTATTTCCATAGATGTTTAATGAGCTTTATTAAGCCTTATTCAAACAGGTTCATATAGAACCACATGAATGTTTCTTATAAAGCAGCATTCATACATTGGAATTACAGATAAAACTGCTTAAAATTCAGTCCCCAAACTAGAAGCTGCTATAACTGTGAATAGTCGGGTTAGATCAGGGAGTGTCAACTGGGGGCAGTTTTGCCCCTAGGGGCATTTGACAATGTCTGGAAACATTTTGGCTTTCACAGCTGGGGAAGGGAGGTGTTACTGTGGCACCTGGTGGGTAGAAGCCAGGGATGCTGCTGGACATCCTACAACGCACAGGACAGCGCCCACCACAAATAATTATCCAGCTCAAAATGTCTATAATGCTGACGTTGAGAAACCCTGAGTTGGTGTCAAGAGATGCAGAAAAAAACGAGTTTCAACCTTAGGCTATGAAATGTGCTTGGAATTGTTCCCTCTGTAGTTTCACTGTGCTGGGCCTGAGATAGTGTCACTCAGAGTTTCCTGGGGGCTTCCCATGAGTCAGCCTTCTGAGCAGACTCTTTAGGGAGTGAAGGAAGTATGTGCTCAAGGACATCTTTCTCTGATTCAGGCAGGTCCTATTTTCCAAGTAAATAAAATGTGAATTCACTTTATATAGTTCCAATACCTTGTTTTTAAAGAATGAATAGCATCTTGAGGGACATAATCCAAAATAAGAACTTTTCTTCTTTTAAAAATTTCCATTAAAACAGTCATATTTGTAGAATGTAGGTGGTGAAATATTTCAGAGGTTTAGTACTAAGTGTGCTGGTAGCTATTGAGAGTATAGATGATTGGTTTGCCTGTGAGCTGACATTCAGGGAGTCGCAGGGAAGTTTAGAAGCTGGACAACATAGGAATGCTGCAAACTGAGGTAATGACACTCTTAAATTTTGACAGTGTGTAGTAGAAACTAAACCATTACTCATTTTTATCCTTCAACTTCCAGTCAAGATAACTATATAATTATGTGTGCAGGTATATAGATGTGTGTGTTTGTATATTTATCAATAATACATTTGTATATGTGTACACAAGTAGAAACTATATAACCAAAAAGTAAAATAATTTCTGTCATTAGAGCAATATTTCTTGATCTTATTTTTCATTATTCACCCCCCCACACGCATCTAAGGAGACTTTAGAAATTTTTTTCTAATTGTGCCTACCACAATGAAATTTTAGTTTCACACCATATACTATCTATCTGTTTATGTATGTATATGTGTGCTCTATACATAAAAAGAATGGAATAGTTTTCACCCTTTGGGGATGGTATACCCCAGATGAGAATGTATGCATTATTAGAGTGAGAGACTGTTCTGATCATCTGGAGTTCTTTATGTTATATTCTATGACTTTACAAAGAGCAAAACCCTTTTACCCATATTTCCTGTTTTTTGATAGCCTGTTGAAGGGATTAGGTAACACTGTTGCTGTCTGCTGTACACCTCAGTTATAAACAGCCCTATTCCTTCACCTGAAAATCTCTGTCTAGTTGTTCTGTTCAGGCCCATTGTAATCCAAAAGAAATTGTAGATAACGGTCAAATCATGTAAAGTTTAACCTGTATTTAAGGAAGGTCACTGGTTTTTTAAAAGACTTTATTTTTTTAGAATACTTATAGATCCATAGAAAAATTGAAAGGAAAGTACAAGGATTTCCCATATATCCCCTACCTCCACGTAGTCATAGCCTCCCCTATTTTCAACGTCCCTCACCGGAGGGTACATTTGTTATAATTGATGAACCAACATTTGACACATCATAATCACCCAAAATCCATGGTTTAACCTTAGAGTTCACTCTTGGTGTTGTACACCCTATGGGTTTGGAAAAATGTACAATGACAAGTATCTATCATTATAGTATCATACAGAGTATTTTCACTGCCCTAAAAATCCTCTGTGTTCTTCCTGTTCATTCCCCAACCCTTGCCAACCCCCTGGCAACCACTGATCTTTTTACTGTCTCCATAGTTTTCCCTTTTCCAGAATGTTTTAAAGTTGGAATCATGCAGTATGTAGCCTTTTCAGATTGGCTTCTTTCACTTAATAATATGCATTTACATTTCCTCCATGTCCTTTCATGGCTTTATAGCTCATGTCTTTTTTGTGCTGAATAATATTCTGTTGTTTGGGTGTACCACAGTTTATCTATTTGCCAACTAAAGGACATCTTGTTTACTTCCAAGTCTTAGAAATTATGAATAAAGCTGCTATAAACATCCATGTGCAGGTTTTGTGTGGGCATAAGTTTTCAGCTTCTTTGGGTAAATACCAAAGAGTGCAGTTACTGGATTGTACGGTAAGAGTGTGCTTAGTTTTATAAGAAACCACCAAACTGTCTTCCAAAGTAGCTTTATTACTATTTTGCGTTCTCATCAGCAATGAATGAGATTTCTGTTGCTCCACATCCTCACAATCATTTGATGCTGTCAGTGTTCTGGATTTTGGCCATTCTAATAGGAGTATAGTGGACTGATTTTTTAAAATAATATTTTTATCAAAATATAATTCACATACCATAAAATTCACCCTTATAAAGTATACAACTGAGTGGTTTCACTGTATTCATTGAGTTGTGCAACCATCACTACTACCTGATTTTAGAACATTTTCATCACCTCAGAAAGAAACTCTGGGGCTCCCCTGGTGGCGCAGTGGTTGAGAGTCCGCCTGCCAATGCAGGGGACACAGGTTCGTGCCCCGGTCCGGGAAGATCCCACATGCCGCGGAGCGGCTGGGCCCATGAGCCATGGCCACTGAGCCTGCGCGTCCAGAGCCTGTGCTCCGCAACAGGAGAGGCCACAACAGTGAGAGGCCCGCGTACCACCAAAAAAAAAAAAAAAAAAAAATACACGTGAAGCTTTGTTCTTAATACTAGAACTTTGTTGTCACGTACATCTCTAGTTTCAGTTTCAGTTGTGTGTTTGCACACTCCACACCCCCACACCACACCCGACACTTCGACCTGCGCCTGGGCATCGATGCAGGGCTTGTCCAGCCTGTGTGCGTCTGTTAGTCACACAGTCCAGTGAGCGGGGTCGGGGAATCATCGTCAGTGTGGTCAGCCATTGCGTGTCCTCAAATCTGTCTTGATATTCAGCCTCTGCCTCATTTTGGGGGGTAACGAATTACACACGTGTGTTACTCTCAGTTCTGATCGTTCTCCTATTTACTTGCATCAGGGTAGCTGGTGTATACCTTTCAGGGTTGCTATTCTGGTCAACTTAGAGATTCAGTGAGAATGTGACTCTTCTTCACCCTTTCTGTGTCCTTAATAACAAGCAAGATGTTTCCTTCCCACCTGTAATCCTTTCTTATAAAGAGTTCTGGGATTTTAGCCCATTCTCGCATGCAGAACATCTGTGTAGCATGTTCACCGTCTCCAGGTCTGGGGCCAGCTTCCCCGCTTTCCAGGATACACTCTACAGGTCTGGGCCTGGCACAGAGTGGGCACACATCACTCAAAGAACGTTGCTCAGTGGAGGAGTGTGTTTTGTTATGTAAATGTGATGTGTGTTCCACGCCTCACTAACATGCCAGGTATCCCTGTGTTCTCTTCTGCAGGCCATCGGCTGTACTCTGAACTGTAGTTGCCAAAGCTTCAAACCAGGGAAAATACACCACCGTCAGTGTGAGCAGTGCAGACATGGATGGGTGGCCCACGGTAACTTTATTTTGCCCCCTCTCTTGGTCTTTAGTGTTCCCTTTAAATAACTTAGTTATTCAGGAACAGATTTAATATCTAAGAATGACAGCTAACATTTGTAAGTTACTGCTATGTGCCAGGTAACAGCCTAAGAGCTTTATATATGTTATCTCTTTGAATCTTAACAACTCTATATGATAAGTGTTTATCAACCCCCTTCTAAAGATGTAGAAAATGGTGCTTCAGGGCTGTCATTCTGCAACAGTAGAAATGCTCTGTGCTGTCTAATATAGTAGCCTGTAACCCAGGGCTGCTAGATGGAAAAACAGAATGCTCAGTTGAATTTGAATTTCAGTTAAACTATACATAATTTTTTAGCCTAAGTATATCCCAAAGACTATTTTTGGTTTAAGTGTATACCACTTATTCATTTTTTATCTGAAATGTATATTCAAGTTTAATTTTTATTTGTTTTTTTATTTGCTGTACCTGACAGCCCTACACTAGCCACATGTGGCTACAAGTACTTGAAATGTGACTAGCACAACTGGTGAACTGAATTTTTAGTTTTATTTTATGTTAATTTAAATCTAAATTTGAATAGCCATCTGTGACTGATGACTGTTGCATTGGACAGCATGGAGTTCAGTGGCTTAACTTGCCCAGCCCAACAACTAGATAGTGGCAGACCAGGGCTCCAACCCAGATCTGTTGGATTTCCAAGTCCAGGTTCTTCCCCAGACCCCGTGCTTCCTGGTTTTCCATCCTCTTGATTATGCACCTGCCGCCTTCGTTTTTACCTGTTTTCCGTGCACGGTCCCTACTTGCGGCTGTTTTACTCCTTAGGCATGCCACAGGAAAGGGAGAAAAGAAGCCTCTCAGGCTAGTCCATTTCATTTTAGAATTTCCTGAGAATAACTTGGAGCCAGATAGCTATTAAGATTATTAATTGTTTGCGTATTTGTGGTTTTTCTACTGGAACAAATAACTGAGAGTTAGCGCTAACCTACTTCTGTGCACTGTTTCTCTTAAAAGTAGAATCTTGAAAAACGATATTTCTTCAATTCACTTTTTCAGCTCTAAGTAAGCTAAGGATTCCCCCCGTGTATCCAACAAGCCAGGTGGAGATTGTCCAGTCCAACGTGGTGTTTGATATTAGCAGCCTCATGCTGTATGGGACCCAGGCCATCCCTGTTCGCCTGAAAATCCTACTGGACCGGCTCTTCAGTGTGTTGAAGCAAGATGAGGTCCTCCAGATCCTCCATGCCTTGGACTGGACCCTCCAGGATTACATCCGTGGATACGTGCTGCAGGTATGGGGACCATGGGCACTGTTCTCCTAGAATGTCTTCCGAAGCTCGTGTCCTTGGAACTGATGTAACCCCGTTGCCTACAGTGCTACAGCCATTGGTAGTCATCCTTCCCTTTCATAGTTATTTCTAATGTCTTAAGCGCTACCTCATGTGCTGGGTGAAATCCAGTGCCTTTCCTCAAGGTATCTATCTGTAAGACTTGAGGATGCGGGAGCATTACATATTCTCTGCTTTAGGTTTCACTCAGCCAGCTCTTCCACAGTCAGCCAATTGCCCCATCCTTGGTGATGCCTCCGTTTCTTTTATTATCCTCAAACTATTTACTGACACAAGACATCATGTTTCAGATTTTACTGAGAGTTTGGGGTTGAGGAAGGGAACTTACATTGCAGAACCGCACAGCAAACAGTTAAAATTTCATGCCACACCTTCCTGTTCTTTAAAGCCCTCTGCCATCCATCCTACTGCCAATTTTCCTTCCCAGGCTCCATCACCTTGTGATATTTCTCTTTGCATGCTCTGGCTCATTCTCTCTCTGCCTCTCCAGTTCCTTTTGGCCTCCTCGCATTTTCTCTACGTCTCTCCATCATTCCATGCCTTTCGGCCCTTCTCTCATCTCTTTCCTTTGCAGAGTGTTGTACCTCTTTTTCTGTACCATACTGTGGGGGGTAGGCCTTATGCTTCCTATCCAGAGAGGCTATCAAGGTGTTTCAACAGCAAAGAACATATTCCCTGGTGTGAATTCTATCATTTCTCTGACATATGAAACAGCTACAACATTTTATTTCTTGTCACTACACTAGAAAATGTCAGCTAACTTTGATAAAAATTTCAACGAAATGGGTGGATGAATGTTATTTCCAAGACTAACATACACTTCAGTCTAACTCAGCTGGGCCATAACCCTGAAACAAACACTAATAACAGCCATTTATTGACTTAGACCCTCTTCCAGTAATCTCACAAGGTAGGTAGATTATCCCCATTTTCCAGTTGGAAAACCAGAGACTGAGTGCTTCTAAATCTTGCTGAAGTCACTCAGCTTGTATGCAGCAGACTGAGAATTTGAACCCACTTCTTTCGAACTCTGACAATGCCTCCAGTCTTCCTCTGGAAACATGTTTGCTCACCTCGAGTGCAGGACCCCCAGCAGGCTAGAAACCACCTTTTATGTAGAGCAGCATTATGATCTTACATTATGACATAGATCAATATTTAATGATCCTAATAATCTTGCTTTCTAGTGTTAGGATTAAAAATATGGAATCAATTACCTTGAACCTCTAGTGCATGAAAAATTTATGATGTTACATTCCTCATCATCTTCAGAACTCTTACATGCACTGTGAAAAATCTCAGTAGGCCATCAAATACATGTTCTGTGATAAAATATTTATTGTAGTTTTGGGAAAAGTTAGGCCTTGCTAGAGTTTGAAAGATCTCCAACACTCCAGTGTAATTACAGCTCTGCCTTGTGAACATAGGCAATAGATCAATACAGGTTCATTTGTTTTTCAATGTTAGTTGCTTAGGAAAGATTATTAAACTTGCAGCGAATAAATACTTGAACTATATCTAGGCCTGATTGCCTCATCTATACTCTTTAGATAAAGAAGCTACTATTGTTCAAATGATACATATTTTAATTTTAGTGGAGGAAAATTATGCCTGATGCAAGACAACCAATTGGTTTGAAATAAGATGGAAAATAATCACCAAACTTCCCTTAGGCTTGAGTGATATTTTATTTCTCTCTTCTGGACCACTGCTTACCTTTGTGCAGTTTATTTTCTGCACAGAGTTTCTGTCCTAGGACAGCGGGGTGAGCGAGGGCTGAACTCATCAAGCCTTGTGCTCACAGGGGTGTCTTTTTCTAATATGTACAAAAGTGCCGTGTGGTGCTGGTGGAGGCCCTGACCACACACGTGGTTCCTTTCTTAGAGAAAAGGGTAAGGAATAGTCAATTAATTGCCCTTCTTAATTCTGGTTTGGGTTTAGGATGCATCAGGAAAGGTGTTGGATCACTGGAGCATCATGACCAGTGAGGAAGAGCTGGCCACCTTGCAGCAGTTTCTTCGTTTTGGAGAGACCAAGTCTATCGTTGAGCTCATGGTAATTCAAGAGAAGGAAGAGCAGTCCATCATCATCCCGCCCTCCACGGCGAACGTAGATATCAGGGCTTTCATCGAGAGCTGCAGCCACCGGAGTGGCAGCCTCCCCCCTCCTGTAGACAAAGGAAACCCCGGCAGTATACACCCCTTTGAGAACCTCATAAACAACATGACCTTCATGCTGCCCTTCCAGTTCTTCAACCCCGTGCCTCCGGCACTGATAGGGTCAGTGCCCGAACCATATGTGCTGGAGCAGGGTCAGGACCAAAGTCAGGACCCCAAACAGGAAATCCACGGACCCTTCCCCAACAGCAGCTTCTTAACTTCCAGTTCCACCCCATTTCAGGTTGAAAAAGAGCAGTGTCTAAACTGTCCAGGTCCTGTTACTACAAAGGAAGACAGTGCCCATTTAAGTGACTCCAGCTCATACAACATCATCACAAAGCTCGAAAGGACACAGTTGTCCCCAGAAGGCAAAGTGAAGTCCGAGAGGAACAGCCTCGGCACAAAGAAGGGCCGGGTGTTCTGTACAGCGTGTGAGAAGACCTTCTACGACAAAGGCACCCTCAAGATCCACTACAATGCCGTCCACCTGAAGATCAAGCATAAGTGCACCATCGAAGGCTGTAACATGGTGTTCAGCTCCCTGAGGAGCCGGAACCGCCACAGCGCCAACCCCAACCCCCGGCTGCACATGCCAATGAACAGAAACAACAGGGACAAAGACCTGAGGAACAGCCTGAACCTGGCTGCCTCTGAGAGCTATAAGCGCCCCGGTTTCAGGGTGACTTCTCCAGACTGTCGACCTTTCCCTGGCTACACTGGTTCAGGGGAGGATTCCCGGAGCCAGCCAGCCTTCCCAAGCATTGGCCAAAACGGAGTGCTTTTTCCCAACCTGAAGACGGTCCAGCCGGTCCTTCCTTTCTACTGCAGTCCGGCCACCCCGGCTGAGCTAGCAAACACACCTGGGATGCTACCTTCCCTCCCTCTGCTGTCCTCTTCAATCCCGGAACAACTGGTTTCCAACGAAATGCCATTCGATGCCCTGCCCAAGAAGAAATCACGGAAGTCCAGTATGCCCATCAAAATAGAGAAGGAGGCTGTGGAGATAGCGGATGAGAAGAGGCACACTCTCAGCTCAGATGAAGACATGCCCCTGCAGGTGGTCAGTGAAGACGAGCTGGAGACCTGCAGCCCCCGGTCAGACAGAGCCCCACTGGGAAGCTTAGGGAAGCCTGGTCCTGAAGGAGAGAGGCCCTGCCATCTCAAACCGGCGATCGAGTCCAGCGGAGCCCTCCGCCAAACCCCCGAGCAGGCCACATACAACTCGGAGAGGGAGACTGAGCAGAAGTCAGTGCTGACCGTGGTGCCACGGGACGGGGAGGATGGTGGCCGTGAACCTCACCTCACCCCCGGGGTGGAGCCCTGTGTCCCTTTTCCTGACTACGTCAAGCTGCAGCAGCGCCTTCTGGCTGGGGGCCTCCTCAGTGCTTTGTCCAGCCGGGGGATGGCTTTTCCTTGTTTTGAAGATTCCAAAGAGCTGGAGCACTCAGGTCAGCACACATTAGCGAGGCCGAAGGAGGAAAATCGCTTCCAGTGTGACATCTGCAAGAAGACTTTTAAAAACGCTTGCGGTGTGAAGATGCATCACAAGAACATGCATGCCAAAGAAACGCACACGTGCACGCTGGAGGGCTGTAAGGCCACATTCCCCTCCCGCAGGAGCAGAGACAGGTAAGACGTCTGGTGGCAATCATTTCTTCCAAGGCAGTGGTTCTTAAACTTTAGCATGCCTCTGAGTCACCTGGAGGGTTGTTAAAACAGACTTCTGAGCCCTCCCCCTAGAATTTCTGCTTCACTTGGTCTGGGACGAGATGTGAGAGTTTGCATTGCTAAGTTCCCAGGGGACACTGATGCTATTCCAGGGACCACAGATTGAGAAACGGTGTTCTATAGATCCAGATTCCTGGATTTTCAATTCCAGAATTTAAACTCATTTAGCCACAAAACCTGACCTGAAATGATGTGAGGCTATTTTAATCTTTTTAAATCTCCCTTTGTGTGGATTTTTTTTACTATATATTCCATACAGAAATGTTAATGGATTTATTATGGGGGCATTGCCACGATATGACAGTATATGCATCATTCTGCCTTTTTAAAGCCTGAGAAATTCTGGATTCAGAAACATCTGGCCCCAAGGGTTTGGGATAAGGCGTCATGAACTAGTTCACACAATAAAGGGGGAGGAAGCGGGGGAGCTTTTAAAGTTAGGATTGTAGCTCCCGAAAACTTCTCTGATTTTCATTTCACACTATGAAGTCCACAGAATGAAACGTTTTCTCCGATTTCTATTTAACCACTGTTTTTGAAAGGAAGAATAGCTGCCTGATTGAAGATTTTTGAAATACTAAGATATCAAAGAGTAAAGGCAATTAACAGGTTATTTCAGTGTCTGTGATGTATGGTTCAAAGATGAGAAGTCTTTCAGTGCCGGGTTTTCATGACCCCACCACACAGAGTCAGACTGTTTGTACAGAGCGCCCGGGTATAGAGTATCTCTCATCGCTCTGGGGACACAGCACTGGCGTTACTATCTTACTTGTGCTTTTCTTAATGAACTTGAGTCGCATAACCACTCTTCAGGTCGCCTTCCTCCCCAGCCTGTAAAGGGAAGAGGAAGCTTACCAAAAGATGACCCCAGGAGGCTTTAAGGAGAGAACCAGCTCACTGATGAAATGCAGCATTGTGGATGCTAAATGGTTCACAGAATATCAAAATGTTACATTCGCTCAAACAAGCTTGACTTCGAGCAGCTCAACACCACCATTGCCTCAGTCCAAGTTGTAGCACCTAATTTATTAAGAGGGTGAAAATGTATAGACTCCCACACACATTCCTGGACAGGGGCCCTAAGAACACACACAGTGTCTTGAGCAGAGAGGATGCGGCAGGGGTGATATTAGTTAAAATTCCTGTTTCTGTTGCTGGATGTTGCACCAAACCACCAAGATACCCAAATTAGTGAGCCAGTGCCCCTCCTCCACCCTCCAAGAAGGGTGTTCGATCACGAATAAGCTGTCGTTATAAAGAAGAGATAGTCATATCGGTCAGGTTATCCTTGGTATTTATGATACTGTTCTGACCTACCTTGTCTACTAAATGAGAAGACATATTGAATTTCAGATACTATTTATATTTATTTTTCATATATTTAACATTTTCTTATTTTGGAACCTCTTTGTGATGCAAACCTCCTGCCCCACCACAGGAAAACATCTTGCGTTCTAAATGTAAACCACTAATTCTAGTAGTCTAGAACTTGGACTGCATTTTCCCTAGAATCTGTGATTAAAATGATACTATTTTAAACAGGACTTTGTGAGCAGTCCCGGGCCCACCACCATTTTTCTGAGTCAGAGATGAGAATTGCATGGCTGTAATGATAACTGATGTCCTCTCTTCAAGCCACTGCTACTGCCAACAGCAGTTCCTAGGACCCATCACAAAGGGACGAGGACAGCACTGTGGATACTTAGCCAACAAATAGTTAATAACCTTCTGTGTTAGGTGCTCTAGACACAGTTCCTGCCCACGAAGGCCAGTGGGGAAGACAGAGCAGTAAGCAGGTGATTACAGCTGAAGGTGGTGGCTGCTAGAAGCGGGGGTATTCTGTTACGGGCACATGGGAGGGCGCCTAACCAAACTCTCTGAGAAGTTAGGGATGGTTTCCCAGAGGAGTTCTGTCTAATCCAGCAGCTTGCAGAAGTTTTGGTCTCACAGCCCCTTTACAAATTCTTAAAACCTCAAGACCCTCAAGAACTTTTGTCTATTTGGGTTTATATCTATCAATATTTACTGTATTAGAAATTAAAATTGAAAAAATATGTATCACATCACTTAAAAAACCTATTATACGTTACCATTACATTTTTATGAAAAATAACTACATTTTCTGGATCAAAAACTTAGTGAGAAGTGGCTTTGTTTTACATTTTGCAAATATCTTTAATGTCTGGTCTGGTAGAAGACGACTGGGTTCTCACACCAGCTTCTGCATTCAATCTGTTGCAATATCACAGGTCACGTAGCCTCTGGAAAACTCCACTCTACACGAGTGAGAGAATGAGCCTGAAAAGGGAAAACAATGTCTTAGTATCATCATGAAAGGAGTCTGACTTGAGGGACATCCTGAAAGGATCTCAGGGACCACTAGGGGTACCCAGACCGCAATTTGAAAACCACTGGTCTCAGCTTATCTAAATAGTCACAAACGGGAGGGAAGAGTTGGAGGGGGAGGTGTAGAGGTTGAAGGGAAGAAATGCAGACCTGGGCAGTAGGCACAGCATTAGTCCTGGAAACAGAAAGCCTGGCACGTGGTCACAGGGTTTTTGAAGCTGTGGTACTAACTGGTCTCAGGGGACATGGCACCTTGGGAAGTGCATCTAACCCTCTGAGGATGGTTAAGGAGGAGAGAGGGCTTCCCACATGTTAGCTCTTGGTGTTCATGGGATCCTCAGGATTGAGCAAAGGGCCCAGAGGTTTGCTTTGTTGCATCAGGGACCTTTCTGTGCAAGGTGTTCCAGTAAATGTGTTTGTCAGACGTTTTTTTTTTGACCACTTGTGTATACTGGAACCTGTATGTCAATCTAATGTCTGGTTTTCTGCCGAGACATACCTGCCCCTTCAACCCAGGGTGCTGACATAATCACAGGGCAGAGTTGCAGTTGAGAAGAGCTGCTTGCAAAGTGGGTGATCTGGGAGTATAATTCTGATTATGTCCCAAGAAAAGAATGTATAAGAGGATTAAAAAGAAGTTCAGAAGTAAATTTGATACATTTTATGAGTAACACCCCTTCCATATGTCCTTGGAGATTTAGAAGAGAAAATTTGATTCCTTGTCATTTAGGTGAGGGTGTTTTTCCCAGTTTGACCCTGGCATGCGTTCTGATCTGCATTGGGGGAGGTATCTTCCCTGTTTGGAATAATCTCCAATCACCTTTAAGATTGTACCCTCTGGTAAGGGGTGTTTTTGCTCATCAGTAGTTAGGGGATCTCTGAGCAAGGCCGACATTGATTGACAAGTTACATCCAAATGATACCTTATGAGTAAAAGGCATGTGTCATAATGGATACTTATTATCTGCCCTTTAGGAGTAGTCATTGGGTAGATGATTGGCAGTGTGCTCACAGTGCTGCATTTGCAAGATTTCTGTCTGGTATATAGTGAAATGTTGCAGATATGAACTAAATTTAGCACACACACATGTGCACACCCCACACACACACTCATGCACACACATACAATTTCTAGCCAGTCAGATTATCACACCTGTAGAACTTGCGTGGGGGTATGTATGCAAATACTCTAGACCACCATGCAAGCCACATAGGAAATTTTAAATTTTCTGGTAGCCACATTAAAAAAGTAAAAAGAAACAAGTGAAGTAAGTGTTAGTAACATATTTTATTTCACTCAGCCTATCCAAAATATTATCATTTCAGTATATGTCATAGCCACCTTTCAGGAGCTCATACACTTATGAGTAGCTGTCATACTGGACAGTGCAGCTCTAGAAGATAATATTTCCTGGTTTCATTGAAATAAAGTCCTCTGCTTAGTTCCTTATTGTCTGTGACCAGTTTTCTTCTGGGATCTCCTGGTTCCAGTGTCCCAGTTGAACTGGCCTAACTGAAGTAGTCCAGCCATTCTCTAAAGATGAGGTACCAGAACTTACGTGTCAATCAGATCGTGGAAACTGAAGAGAACTACATATTCTGTTGACCTTTCTGGTCAAATGCTAACTTGTGACAGGTGGTGAACGGCAGTGGGCAGTGTCCACCACACACACACTGTATCACTTCTCTCATGCCACAAGCTTTCCTGGTATCTGCGTAGCGTCTCTACTCAGAATGAAGGCTGTCTTTAACACACCAGAAACAACAGCCCAACCCATTGCTAACCGTCTTTTCACTCTTGTAGACACAGTTCAAACCTAAACCTCCACCAAAAAGTGTTGACTCAAGAAGTGTTGGAGAGCGGTGAAGACCATTTCCGTGCAGCTTACTTGTTGAAAGATATGGCTAAGGAGGCCTGTCAGGGTGTGGCTTTCACACAGCAAACCTCCCCGACATCTGTCATCTTCAAGGGAACGAGTCGGATGGGCAGCCTGGTTTACCCAGTAGCCCAAGTCCACAGCGCCGGCCTGGAGAGCTACACCTCCGGTCCGCCAAGCGAGGGCACCATCCTGGATTTGAGTACTACCTCGAGCATGAAATCGGAGAGTAGCAGCCATTCCTCCTGGGACTCAGACGGGGCAAGCGAGGAAGGCACCGTGCTCATGGAGGACAGCGACGGCAACTGTGAAGGGGCGAGCCTGGTCCCCGGGGAGGATGACTATCCCATCTGCGTCCTGATGGAGAAGGCCGACCAGAGCCTTGCCAGCCTGCCGTCTGGGCTGCCCATAACATGTCACCTCTGCCAAAAGACGTACAGTAATAAGGGGACCTTCAGGGCTCACTACAAAACTGTGCACCTCCGCCAGCTCCACAAGTGCAAAGTCCCGGGCTGCAACACCATGTTCTCGTCTGTTCGAAGTCGAAACAGACACAGCCAGAATCCCAACCTGCACAAAAGCCTAGCCTCCTCTCCAAGTCACCTCCAGTAACGAGGTAGTGGGCCACGTTTGCTCAGATAAGCCTTTGTCGTAATTCAGGAATCAGGTAGTCCAAAGAAAAGCTTCTAACTCTGTTTAGTTACCATTTGGGGCAAGCGAGGCGAAGAATATTTGAGTTGACTTCGTAGTCTTCGACAGCAGGATGAGCAGAAGACGAGCCTCGTGAGAAGTTGCCATTGGGGTGGCGTTTCCTATTATTTTTCTTAGCCCAGGAGGTTTACCACTGACATAACAAAAACTTGCAGAAACGTGGTTTTCCCCAGATTTGTTTACACATTCCCTGGGAGAGCTCCAGGTCTGCAAGTTGACAGCAGGGTCCCAGGACCTGGGGGCAGCTTGAAGTGAGGCTTGTAGTATTAAGAGTCAGTCGAGTGTCCTGGGACACAGACTGTCACCACGGGTGACACCAGGAGCCACTCCCAAAGATCACATTTTTGAGTTCCTGCTTTAATGAGTCTGAAATCCAAACTGGAGTTTGGGAAAATGACTGTTTGAGACTATCCCTCCATTTAGATTGGAGAATTGCCTTTTGTCCCCCTGAAGATCTCATGTGTTACTCCAGGGAGTTCTCAAAGGAAGCACGTTGGCCTCTAATACGTAGGAACACAAATGTTACCCAGGATCTTAGTTCTCGCTCTGTAACACGCGTTAAGAAGCTAGGGGGAAATACTTCATGCACTTAAAAATAGCGGTCTTCAATTTAATTTAAAATGTTTGCTAATATTTAATTTGTGTTTATGTTCTGTGAGTGTTTGTGCTGAGTGCAGACATGTCACAGTGTGACCTCTGGGTCTCTGCTCAAAAGCAGAACAAGTGACAACCTAAACTGCAAAACCACTGCCCATTTTTGTTTGGTGACCTTCAGCGTCTGTTCATTGAGATCCCCTGTGGAACAAACGCAGGCATGATTCTGGCAGGATCATTTGTATATATTCAGCCAGAGTGTTTAGAGAATGTGGTCCTGATGGTGGTTGTGCATTTTCATTATCACTGGATCCCTCAGTCTTCACCCTTTTATAAATGTGTAAGATTAGGATGAACTTTTGAATTTACATGGTAGAAAGAAAAGTAGGACATTATTGCCATACTGTATGTCTTAATATTTAACTTATTCTGAAATATATTCTGTACCATTATACACATTTGCTGTTGTAGAAAAGAAGCATAATAGGTCCTGTGAAAGGAGACCCTGTCCTGAAATTCGGCATTTACAATACCCTAAAAGTCCATGGTTGGGAAAAAGAAATTGATTTTGTATTAAAACTTCAAGTTAATCACCTTTTTAAACTCATGGTTGGTTTGAGTAATGAAAAGCATCCTTAAAGAGAATTGGGGCTTTATAAGAGATACTATTCCTCTGACCCAAAGGTGAAAAAAGCCAATAACCTGTTACTGATTATTTCAACATTTTTTTTAAATAAATGTGATGACTTAAAATTTGTCTCTGCTTAAAGTGAGATGTATCTTTCAACTGTTTTGTTACCCAGCTGTTTAATATTCCATTGTCCCCAAAGTGGAAAAATTTGTATACAAATGAGTTTTCTATGATTTAATAAAAATATATGACACACTTTTTGTTTAAAAAGGCAAACCTTTGTCAAAGCAGTTTTGTCATACATACTGCGTGTTGTATGAGCGCATGTGATCATCATACACACACACACACACACACACACTTATGAATTTTACAGATCTAACCACTCAGGGAAGGTCTGGTGGACAGGAATCAGTAACTACTGCCCCATCCTAACAGGAACTGCAGCGGTTCATGAGTTGCAAAGAAATCAAGTGGTTACTTCACTGGGAGGAGGGGCTACATATCACTTATCAAGGAAAATACAGGGATTTTTAAAAATCTGTGCTATCAAAGATAAGTCTTATGGCCAATGCTCAAAATGGAATGTAATGAAAGATTTAAGCCTCTTCTTTCTTTCTTAAATACGCAGGGTTTTTTTATTTTTTTTAATTTTTATTGGAGTATTGTTGCTCTACAATGCTGTATTAGTTTCTGCTGTACAGCAAAGTGAGTCAGCTATACGTATGCATATATCCCCTCTTTTTTGGATTTCCTTCCCATTTAGGTCACCACAGAGCATTGAGTAGAGTTGCTTGTGCTAGACAGTAGGTACTCGTTAGTTACCTATTTTATACATTAAAGTAAGTTTTTATTACTTATCTTTTAACAACTTTGCCTCTTTCTTCTACCCTTCCAACATACAGATAAAAGCACAATCCCACCTACCCATCCAGCCCCCCTCTCAGGTGATGTCAGTGTCCCTGCTTCTTATTTCACTGGGAGAATAGGAGTCATCAGAGGGGAACTTTCTTAGCTACCGGCATCTGCACTGCTCCCGCCCGGCTCTGGGCCATGTCCTCTCTTGCCTGGACGACTGCTGTAACCTCCTCACTGGTCTGCTGCATCCATTCTCATCTCCTGCAGTATCCAGAATGTCCTTCTAAGTTACAGATCCGGTCCTGTAGGGCCCCAGCTCGAAACCCTCCAAGGTTTCCCTTTAGCAGTTAGTGTAAAATCCAGAGACCCTCCCAAGGCCTACAAGGCCCTAAAACCTTTTCCTGCCCCTGCCGCTTCTCCATTCTCTTTTCATTACAGTCTTTGTCAGCCATCTCTCCCTCCCTCTCACCATAGCAGCTGTTCCAAACCTCCAGTTTGCAAGGTCCCACCCCGTGGACTGGTCATACTCACAGAGCTGACCTCACTTCCTGCTCTCTGAGAATTAGGTGGGAACCCCTTCAGCTTCTCCCCCGGTACCCACCAGCCCCCATCCATTTGTCTGTATTCATACCCATCTTCATGTGGTCACATCTGCCTGGACCTCCTGAGAATCTATCTTGTGCCTGGCAGACAGTCAACAGTGAGCTGCAGGCCTCTGTGAGAAGGTGACCAGGATCCCCCCTGCACTCCCACCGCCCATTTTGCCCTCACACGCAGACCCGTCACAGCCTCCTTAGGTTCATCACCTCCCACTGAGGGATCCGAGTCTCCCTAACTCAACCTTTCTGATTTTATCCATGTGTGCCTGGGTGGCTGTGTTAGTCTGGGTCCTCTAAGAAGCAGATGCCAGTAGGACTAAATGTACAAGGATGGTATTAAGAGACACTCTTGAGAGAAAATGGGGAGCTGGGGAAAGCGGGAGGAGCCAGCAGATGCAATGCAGGGCTGACCCCAAGTGAAGAAAGGAAGGAGGGAAGATTGGGTGAAAGTATCTTGAGACCGCCATGTACCTGAGGAAGGTTCAGCACGGCCTTTGGGGAGTCCCTGTGTCCAGATGAACCATCTGAGCAGTCGGCCCCGCTCTCCCGGGAATGGGTTCCCTGGGAATCGTTTCCCTGCCATGCTCCGTCTTGGCTGCGAGCAACCCATGGGGAGTGTGGCCACTGTGCAAACGTGGCAGTGGACGTAGAGCATGATAGCTGTAGCACTTGGCCAACTCTTACCTTTCTAAAGCCCCTGGGTCCTGTTCAAGGTGCATTCAAACCTATATTTTTCTCTAGACTCAAAAGAAGTGTTCACTTTCTTTTTGAAGACTGATGCTCTCACCTCATCCCTCCAGCTGCCTCAAGGTTGTCGTTCCATCACTTTTCTCCTCTCCCATTCATTATCAAATTCGTCTTTCTAATGGTCCCATCTCTCTAGCCTATGACATTTGCAAATCTCTCTCATCTCAACGATTAAAAGAAAGAAAAAAGAGCTCTCTGTCCCCGCTCCCCCGATCCCTTCTGGTGACTCTTCTTTCCTTCCTGTGCATCCAATTTCCTTAGAATAGTAAGACTTTGCCTCTATCCTCTGGCTGCACTAATCTTGCTCCCGGACGGCCATATCCAAAGGACACATTTGGTTCTTTGGTGAACCCTGGTCCCTCCCTGGCCTTTTTCTCTCCTCATGCTCATGCTCTTGGTTGTCTTATTCATCCCCGTGACTTGCACCCCCAGCAGGATCCCTCCAGAGCTGCCCTCTGGACTGTTGGTTATCATGGAATAACCCACAGCATCTCCAGTTCAACTTGTCCTCAGCTCAGTTTGTCGTTTCCCCACCAATCAAACATTTTTCTCCTTCTGTTTCCTCGGATTGAGGGAGTGGTGCCATCACCTGGCCAACCCAAACTAAAACCTGCAGCCGGTACTGAGCGTGGCTAGGAGCGTAGCCGGTACCGAGCGTGGTTAGGAGCATAGCCGGTACTGAGCGTGGCTAAGAGCATAGCCGGCACTGAGCGTGGCTAGGAGCATAGCCGGTACTGAGCGTGGTTAAGAGCATAGCCGGTACTGAGCGTGGCTAAGCGCATAGCCGGTACTGAGCGTGGCTAGGAGCATAGCCGGTACTGAGCGTGGCTAAGCGCATAGCCAGTACTGAGCGTGGTTAGGAGCATAGCCGGTACTGAGCGTGGTTAGGAGCATAGCCAGTACTGAGCGTGGTTAAGAGCATAGCCGGTACTGAGTATGGTTAAGAGCATAGCCAGTACTGAGCGTGGTTAGGAGCGTAGCCGGTACTGAGCGTGGCTAGGAGCATAGCCGGTACTGAGAATGGTTAAGAGCATAGCTCTTTAGGTCTGACTGTCCTTGGCTGTTCCACATACTAACCTGGTGACCTTGGCCAAGTTACAGCTTCCCTGGGTCTCAGTTTCCTCATCTGTATCATGAGTATAAAAATATACTCATGAGCTTCGATAGTTCATGATGAGACTCAGATGACGTGGTGTATATGAAACACTCAGCACAGTGCCTGGCACGTACACCCTCAACAAACATTAGCCGTAAGCATCGTCTTTGTCACCATCATCATCCCTATCCCAGACTTCTCCTTTCATCTCACTCCCAACAGCAGCACTCAGTCACCAAATCCAAACGGCTCTACCTGCGAAAACGCTCTCACATCCTTCCCCTCTTTCCTGCTCATCATCGATGTCAGTTCATCAAGGCAACCCTCCGCTCCGTTCTCTGAGAGTATTTCAGCAGCATCCTATTTTTATTTCTCTCTCAAATCCAACCTCCAGACAGCAGCCCAAGGTCTGACGGTGCCACCCCCTCCAGGGACCTACCGTCCAGCCAGGCCTCAGCCAGGCTGACCCCCTGCAGTGGCCCCACAATCCTGGGGCTAGTCAGGCCCCGAAGGCCCTGCATATGCTGCTTGCTCTGCAGGAATCGCCTTTCCAGTCTCTGACCCACTAACCCTTGGTCCTCCTTTGAGACTCAGCTCAGGTGTCATCACTTCCTGAAAGCCCCTGGTGACCTCGCTGTCTCTCCCTCTCAGTGTTGAGTGAAGTGAGCCAGTTCTTGGCACCCATGTGCTGTCAGGTTTACCCACAGACTTGCCCTCCCCCACCCCAGCCCCTCCTTTGGCAGGTCTACTGTCAGCATTCACCCCTCACCAAGGGGCTTTACTTGTGACCTCTGGCTGTCAGTCAACAGAGAACCCTCTACCGCGTGCCAAGCATGCAGAGCACACAGTGGTAAATGTAATAGACATGGTCCCTGCTCTTGTGGAGTTTAAAGCCCAGCAAGGAAGACCGATAATAAACCAAAAGATTTTAAAATGACACAAGCTGAATTTCCAGAAGAGAGGTCTCTCTATCTTCAACCTCTCTCACTAGCATCCCTTCCTGCAAGGCCCACCCAACTGAGGGCATGGGGTCATGACCTCCCCGTGACCCCCCTCCTCAAGATTGGGCACTCTGTCTCCACGCCCAGGTGCGTGGCTGCTTAAATGTAACTTAACTGTCAATTGCCTGCAGGTCCCTAAACCTTCAGCCTTGTGGGTCATCCTTCTGTTTATATTCACATTAAATAACGCCCACACTTTAAGAAGACTCATCTCAGCAATCACTTTCTCCATCAGCCTTTGAACATTAAAAACACACAAGCCTCCCAGATTCTGGGAGCAGACTTTCAAATCAATACAACTTCAACTGACAGATGAAAACTAGCTTCTTTGCCCTTAATCCTAGGGATCTGATAATATTCACTCCTCCAATCAAGCTTTCAAAAACCCTTTTCTCCCTCCTCTAGCAGAGGGTCAAAGACCATGGGGGCATAAATATGGCCTCTCTTAAGGTTTATTCTGAATGAGCTAATCCACTCACATCCAGATTTTCCCTGATCTCTTAGACTCTACCTCTATTAGGAAATTGTATAGGTCACTGTTTTTTTTTCCTTTTTTAATTGAGATAAAATTCACATAACGTAAAATTTACCATTTTAACTATTTTAAAGTATACAATTCAGCAGCATTTAGTACATGTACAGTGTTGTGCAACCACGACCTCTATCTAGTTCCCAAACATTTTCATAACCCCAAAATACAACCCTGTACCCATTAACAATCACTCTCCATTCCCCCTTCACACCGGCCCCTGGAAACCACCAATCTCCTTTCTACCTCTATGGATTTGCTTATTCTGGGTATATCATATAAATGGAATCATAAAATATATAGTCTTTTGTATCTGGCTTCTTTCAGTTAATGTAGTGTTTTCAAAGTTCCTCCATGTTGTAACATATCATTCCTTCCTATGGCTAAATACTATTCCATTGTATGGCTATACCACAACTATTTTAATTTGTTTTTCCACTTAGTGGACATTTGGATTGTTTTCGCTTTCTGGCTATTTTGAATAATGCTGCTCTGAACATTCATATACAAATTTTTGTGTAGACATACGCTTTCAGTTCACTTGGGTATGTACCTAGGAGTGGAATTGTTGGGTCATATGGTAACTATATGTTTAACTTTCTGAGGAATTGTGAGACTGTTTTCTAAGGTCACTGATTCTTAAATGTAGTTGCACGTTGGCGTCACCTGGGCATCTTTTAAAAGTACCACTTCCTAGGTCCCATCCTCCGAGGTTCTGATGTAATCAACCTGCTTTGTGGCCTTTGCAGGGAGAGTTTCAAAGCTCCCCAGATGCTTCTCCTCAGCCCTGGTTGAGAACTTCCAGTATACAGACAAAGAGGACTCAGAGATGATGTCATTAATCAATAACTCCTGAATCTGCCGTCAGAAGTCAGTGTTTTCAGACCTGCTTGATTGTGAGAATTTTCTGAGGCACTTACTAAAAATACAGATTCATAGGCCCCTCCTCTGGAGATGGCTTAGGGAGTGGGCCTCGGGGGGATCCTGGGAATCTGAAGTTTTGACGCCCATTTCAGGTCTACCTTATGATCTGGCAGGTTTTGGAAACTATCATAGATCCTTGCTTCTCAAAGCGTAGGCCTCAGCCAGCCACATCACCATCACCTGGAGCTTGTAAGAAATGCAAATTCTCATACAGCTAAATCAGAATCTGTCTTTTAGCAATTCCACAGTGATTATAAGCACATTCGTATCTTTCTTTTTTTTTTAATATTTTTTGATGTGGACCATTTTTAAAGTCTTTATTGAATTTGTTACAATATTGCTTCTGTTTTATGCTTTGGTTTCTTTGGCCATGAGGCATGTGGGATCTTAGCTCCCCAACCAAGGATCAAACCCTCACCCCCTGCATTGGAAGGTGAAGTCTCAACCACTGGACCCCCAGGGAAGTCCCAAGCACATTCGTATCTTAAAAGCACACGTAGACTCCTAAATCTCAAGCTGTATCGTCCCTGGACAAGTGGTTCTCAAAGTGGATATGCATTACATCATCTTAAAGGCTCATTGAAGCACAGGTGGCTCTCGGAGCTTCTCATTTAGTAGGTCGAGGCATGGCCGGAGAATCTACACTTGTAACAGGTGATGCTGATGCACTCGGACTGGGGACCACACTTTGAGAATCCCCGGTCTAAAGTCCAGACCAGGGTTTCTCAATCTCGGCACTGTTGACATATAGGGCCAGATAATTCTTTATTATCTGTAGGGGGCTACCCTGTGCATTGTAGGATGTTCAGCTGCTTCTCTGGCTTCTACCCATGAGATGCCACTAGCACCCCCAAAATTGTGACAGCTAAAAATATCTCCAAGCATTGCCAAATATCCCCTAGTGGGGATGGGTAACAAAATAGCCCCCAGTTGAGAACCACTGGTCAAGACTGTTCCTAAAAGGGAGGGTCTGTCACTCATCCCGTTCCTGGGAGAGGAGAGTTGTCCCCTGGCTCAGGCAACCTCTCTCAGCCTCTTCTCCCACCCCCTCAGATCCTGGGGGGCATCTACAAAGGAGCCTGAGACGCCCTGGGGCAACATCTTTCACCCAGGATTTACTCACAGGGAAATGAGACCCTGGTCCCAGCTCCCTGGCAATTGTGGAGTACAAGAGAAACGTCTGAATCTCTGAACACCAGCTTTATAGTCCTGACAGGTAGCCCAGCCCCTGTCACCCTCCCTCCTCACCCATAACTCCTTCTGTGCAAGGTCTACTTTTGGCTACTCATTAAAACCATATTTTCCAATAAACTTTTTTTTTTCATTTTTTGGCCATGCCTTGCAGCACGCTGGATCTCAGTTCCCCGACCAGGGATCAAACCCGCGCCCCCTGCATTGGAAACGCAGAGTCTTAACCACTGGACCACCAGGGAAGTCCCCCAAGAAACTTTAGAAGTGGCTTCAGACAAATTGCATAAAGAACTAAATGCCAATTGGTCACCTGATGCTTTTAAAGCTACGTCCTAGAAATCTGTGATTGATTCTTAATTCATCTGTATTGCTATATTTTCTTTATGTTCTTTGCAGAGGGCTGGGAATACTAAGAAAAAACAAACGATTTTTTAAAGGAGGTGCTTGGCTTTCCAATCTTCTTTGATGCTTGGCCACCTTTCAGATTGTTGGTGAATAGTGCCCTCTGCTGGAATATCTTGGTTATTGCAATTGGCATTGTGAGCTGCTGGAGTCCTGTCTGTCCTGGGAAATAATGTGTTTGGAAATTCCCCTCATGTCCTCCAATGCCAAGGCCAGGTGAAAAGAAGACATGTTTCCTGAATGTTCTTAAGCCCACTTCGTGGAGTTGAGTGTCTCCACCTAGGGCACTGGTTCAGGGTAAGTTCACACAGGCTCCTTCTGTCACTCCCCAGTTTGGCACTTGCCTTCCTAGAACAGAAGGTGAAACCAGAGCCCTTCCAGCTCTCCAGCCTGCCTGCATGTGGAGGAGTGATGTGGTGGGAAGGACACGTTTAGGGCCCCCAGGCTCCTGGCTTCACCTTCCACCTCTGCACATCCCTAGCTGTGGGGCCTTAAACATCTCTAACGCTTGGAGACCTCATTTCTCCATCGACCAAATGGTGGTTTCAGATTGTATTTCATAGTGTTCTAGGAACCTCACAGGGACCTCACAGGCCAAAGGGGGTATGAGGAGTTGCCAAGAGGGCAATGACCAGCACCAGAGGAGTTCATTCCCCTTCCGTCTGGTCTCATATGTTAGGTTTTAATATTTTGTGTTCTGCTAAAATATATATATATATAAGTATATTATATATATATGCCACACCTTCTTTTTTTAATACTTATTTATTTATTTGGCTGTGCCAGGTCTTAGTTGTGGCACGTGGGATCTTCATTTGTGCATGTGGGACCTAGTTCCCTGACCAGTGATTGAACCCAGGCCCCCTGCATTGGGAGCACGAAGTCTTAGCCACTGGACCACCGAGGAAGTCCCAATATGCCACGTCTTCTTTATCCATTCATCTGTCAACACTTAGGTTGTTTCCATGTCTTGGCTACTGTGCATAATTCAACAACAAACATGGGAGTGCAGATATCTCTTCGAGATAGTGACTTCATTTCTTTTGGACATACACCCAGAACAGGGATTGCTAGATCATATGGTAGTTCTATTTTTTATTTTTTGAAAAACCTTCATACTGTTTTCCATAGTGGCTGTACTAAGTTACATTTGCACCAACAGTGCACAAGGGTTCCCCTTTCTCCACATCCTCACCAACATGTTATCTTTTGGCTTTTTTTTTTTAAACTTTTTTTGTTTTACACACACACACACCCTGTATTTTATTTTTACAAGAGATAAATCAACTGACACCAAGCATTGTAGATGGATGACCACAACAAAAGCAACAATGATTGCAATTACCAAACACGAAACACACTCATACTATGTCATAATATTGACATTCAGTCCAGGAATCCTCCACGGTAACAGCTCCTTTACTTGCAGTGAAAATTGATTTGTATATTTTTTGCCTCTGAGTCCTCGTGGGATTTATTTTATTTTATTTTTTATTATTTTTTTTATTCAAACAAAGTCACAAAAATTATAATCATCCTCATCAGTTCACTCAGTCCCATGTAATTAATTTTTTTTTCATCTTGATATTTTGGTAGCACTTTTATGAATTCATCAGTTTTCCATTAGAGTTCTGAAAATGCTTATTCAGTTCAGTAGTATGGTCAGTTACCAGAAACCTGTACTTGTTGGAGTCTTTTCCATTAATTCCTTGAAGATGAAACTCTTTTATAGGAACATTTTTGCAAAAGCAGCAGAGTACACTCAGAACTGTCTGTAAATGACAAAACACTTTAAAATGACCACAGTTAAAGATTTGATGAAAGTTCATAGTAATGCAATTGACAAGGAAATTTAGTTATTTCTGAGATATACATTTTAAAGTAATAACTAGAATTATGACTTATAACATTATACCAGAACATATAAGATTTTTAGAAATTTCATGTAATGTCTGAAACATTTATATTAACATATTTCCATACAAATAACCCAAAGAAAGTTTAGTATTAGTTGGGGTTTTTTTTGTTTTATTATACTGCAGGTTCTTATTAGTCATCAATTTTATACACATCAGTGTATACATGTCAATGCCAATCGCCCAATTCAGCACACCACCATCCCCACCCCACCGCGGTTTTCCTCCGCTTGGTGTCCATACGTTTGTTCTCTACATCTGTGTCTCAACTTCTGCCCTGCAAACCAGTTCACCTGTACCATTTTTCTAGGTTCCACATACATGCGTTAATATACGATATTTGTTTTTCTCTTTCTGACTTACTTCGCTCTGTATGACAGTCTCTAGGTCCATCCACGTCTCAACAAATGACTCAGTTTCGTTCCGTTTTATGGCTGAGTAATATTCCATTTTATATATGTACCACATCTTCTGTATCCATTCATCTGTCGATGGGCATTTAGGTTGCTTCCATGACCTGGCTATTATAAATAGTGCTGCAATGAACATTGGGGTGCATGTGTCTTTTTGAATTATGGTTTTCTCTGGGTATATGCCCAGTACTGGGATTGCTGGGTCATATGGTAATTCTATTTTTAGTTTTTTAAGGAACCTCCATGCTGTTCTCCATAGTGGCTGTATCAATTTACATTCCCACCAACAGTGCAAGAGGGTTCCCTTTTCTCCACACCCTCTCCAGCATTTGTTGTTTGTAGATTTTCTGATGATGCCCATTCTAACTGGTGTGAGGTGATACCTCATTGTAGTTTTGATTTGCATTTCTCTAATAATTAGTGATGTTGAGCAGCTTTTCATGTGCTTCTTGGCCATCTGTATGTCTTCTTTGGAGAAATGTCTATTTAGGTCTTCTGCCCATTTTTGGATTGGGTTGTTTCTCTCTTCTCCTTCTGGGACCCCTATAATGTGAATGTTGTTGCGGTTAATGTTGTCCCAGAGGTCTCTTAGGCTGTCTCCATTTCTTTTCAGTCTTTTTTTTTCTGTTCTGCAGCAATGAATTCCACCATTCTGTCTTCCTGGTCACTTATCTGTTCTCCTGCCTCAGTTATTCTGCTATTGATTCCTTCTCGTGTAGTTTTCATTTCAGTTATTGTATTGTTCATCTGTCTTTGTTTGTTGTTTAATTCTTCTAGGTCTTTGTTAAACATTTCTTGCATCTTCTCGATCTTTGCCTCCATTCTTTTTCCGAGGTCCTGGATCATCTTCACTGTCATTATTCTGAATTCTTTTTCTGGAAGGTTGCCTATCTCCACTTCATTTAGTTGTTTTTCTGGGGTTTTATCTTGTTCCTTCATCTAGTACATAGCCCTCTTCCTTTTCATCTTGTCTATCTTTCTGTGAATGTGGTTTTTGTTCCACAGGCTGCAGAATTGTAGTTCTTCTTGCTTCTGCTGTCTGCCCTCTGGTGGATGAAGCTATCTAAGAGGCTTGTGTAAGTTTCCTGATGGGAGGGACTGGTGGTGGGTAGAGCTGACTGTTGCTCTGGCGAGCAGAGCTCAGTAAAACTTTAATCACTTGACTGCTGATGGGTGAGGCTGGGTTCCCTCCCTATTGGTTGTTTAGCCTGAGGCAACCCAACACTGGAGCCTACCTGGGCTCTTTGTTGGGGCTAATGACAGACTCTGGGAGGGCTCACACCAAGGAATACTTCCCAGAACTTCTGCTGCCAGTGTCCTTGTCGCCAAGGTGAGCAACAGCCCCAACCCCACCCCACCCCCCGCCTCTGCAGGAAACCCTCCAACTCAAGCAGGTAAGTCTGGTTCAGTCTCCCCTGGGGTCACTGCTCCTTCCCCTGGGTCCCGATGTGCACACTACTTTGTGTGTGCCCTCCAAGAGTGGAGTCTCTGTTTCCCCCAGTCCTGTCGAAGTCCTGCAATCAATTCCCGTTAGGCTTCAAAGTCTGATTCTCTAGGAATTCCTCCTCCCGTTGCCTGACCCCCAGGTTGGGAAGCCTGACGTGGGGCTCAGAACCTTCACTCCAGTGGGTGGAGGTCTCTGGTATAAGTGTTCTCCAGTCTGTGAGTCACCCACCCAGCAGTTACGGGATTTGATTTTACTGTGATTGAGCCCCTCCTACATTCTCATTGTGACTTCTCCTTTGTCTTTGGATGTGGGGTATCTTTTTTGGTGAGTTCCAGTGTCTTCCTGTCGATGATTGTCCAGCAGCTAGTTGTGATGCTGGTGTTCTCGCAAGAGGGAGTGAGAGCATGTCCTTCTACTCTGCCATCTTGGTTCCTCCTCCTCTTTTGGCTTTTTGATAATAGTCATCCTAACATAATCAGAACAGCATGGCTTTTGTTAAAGAAGGGAGTCTCTCTGACCTAAAATCCAAGCCACCAGAGAAGAGACTTGAAGATATAGTAAAGTGGAATCTTTTCTTAAATATCGGGATTTTTCTGAATGCAAAAGTAATACAAACTCATGGGGGGCTGAGGGGAGATGGACGAAAATACAGAAGAAGACAAAAGTTTAAAAATCCCACCCTGCCATCATCCTTCCATCTTTTTCCTTTCTTTTGTTAAAAGAAAAGTCGTGTTTGTTTAATTATTTACTCTTCTTTTTATCTAAGTAATATTTATTTTGGCTATTATATTTATATTCTCTTAGATATTATATTTATATATTTCTAAGAGCTCCATATTCCAAAGGAGTAATTCTTCTTGGGATGTATGGTTTTCAACTGCCTACGTTCCTTTCCTCCTTTGCTTTTGCTGTTTCCATGCACAGAACCTATGCAAGGTTCTTTCTGATGATTTTTCACCTTTCGGTGGGGCTGGTTACTTGCTGAAGGATAGAGTGGGTATGAGTGAGGCTGAGCAGAGGGAGGGAGGAAATGGAGAGAAATGCTCTATCATTTTAGTCTATGAGGAGATGTCTTGTAGCACTTAGGAATGCTTTGAAGCATACAACAGAAAATTCAAAAAATTAGTGTCAGACAGAATTTATTTCAAATAACAAGAAATGTAGGCATAAGTAACTGCTGGGATTTGCATAGTGGCCCAGCCTGGCCAGGGCCACCATCTCTGCAATTCTCTTGATTTTTCCCTCATTGTCAAGGAACAATGAGGCCTCTCTGACTCCAGTCACCAACCTGAATTGAAGGTAGGAGGAAGGGGTAGAGGATTGGCACTACATAGGTTTTTCTGTATTATCAAGAAAAGCAGTTTTCCCAGAAGGCCCTAGCAGATTCTACTTCTGTATCATTGACCAGAACCATGTCACATGGCCATATTTAGCAGCCAGGGAAGCAGGGAAAGCAAAGATTTAGTTTTCCTTTCCTCTGTGGTGGAGGTGGCAACAATGAAAGAGTTTGGAACTATCTACTGAGTTAGCCAAGTAACAGAAACAGACTCACAGACATAGAAAACAAACTAATGAATACCAAAGGGAAAAGGGGTGGAGGAGGGATAAATTAGGAATTTGGGATTAACAGATACACACTACTATATATAAAATAGATAAGTGAGGACCTACTGTATAGCACAGGGAACTATATTCAATATCTTGTAATAACCTATAATGGAAAATAATCTGAAAAAGAATATATATCTTATAAATAAATAGAATATATATATTCAGTTGTACATATATAACTGAATCACTTTGCTGTACACCTGAAACTAACACAACATTGTAAATCAACTATACTTCAATATAAAGAAAGCCAGTGGGGACTTCCCTGGCAGTCCAGTGGTTAAGACTCCACGCTTCCACTGCAGGGGGTGCAGGTTCAATCCCTGGTCAGGGAACTAAGATCTCATATGCTGCGTGGCACAGACAAACAAACAAACAGTGGTTTCCACATCTTTCCTTTGTCCTGGGACTAAGTCTCCTTTCATATTCCATTTTTCAACTGGGTGGTTGGCTCAGAGGTTGAGTCACTACTCCCTGTGCTACAGTCTGGAGATTACTGCCTCTTCTCAGAAGCCATACAAACTAGGTCACCAGCAACAAATTTGGCCTTCCAGTGTCACTTCTCCTTCAGCTCCATTTCCCCTGCCTTTCCAGTGTCCACCTGGCCTGTACAGGAAGTGTCCTTCTTTCATGATTGACACCTGCTTCTGGATCTCACTGCTGCCATCTAGAGTCTCCCAGGTGGACGAGTCACTCCCAAGGGGGTGCAGAAGATGATCAAATGGGCTGAAGGAAGAAAACATGGAGCTTCAGTTGATCTTATTTTTATCTTGACAAAACAAAGAAGTTCATCTTTACTGACCTTGAATATACGGCCAAACAAGGGCACCCTTGTTTGGCTCGTGTGTCAGGTGGACATGTGGTACATATTTGGAAGACTGGAAGCTAAACACGTAGAGAAGTTGACAGTGGCTCTCACACTCCTTCTTTCCCTCTCAGTGTGTTGCAGAGTAATGCAGTTTATGGGTGCCCAGTTTAGAGGATTAGCAATTATACTATCTAATTTTAAAACCTAGCTAACACAAAGTGAACAAGAAGTTTACAGAAATTCCTGCCAAAACAAAAACAAAACAAACAAACAAACAAAAACTATGGTGTTAGGGAGTGGAAAACTGCACAACCTAAAAGTTGAGAATTATGTTTTATTCAGTGGATTTGCTGAGGACTCAAGCCCGGGAGGCAGCCTTTCAGATTGCTCTGAAGAGGTAAGAGAGGAGCCCAGGATATACAGGAATTTTTACAACCAAAACCAGGTAGTCGGAACATCAAAAGATTACTGTTAATTAAAGAAAAACCGAACATCTCAAGTTACTCAATTTAGCACTTTTCTATGTATGGGAAGATGCAAGAATCTGGGCTCATTGAAATCATTCCTTTGATATGCACCTCAGCTGTCTGGGGCCAGAATCCTGTTTTTCTCCAACCTGAATCCCCTCAGGGTGCACTGTTGGGGGTGGCTGCAGTGGCTGCATCCTTTGTTTACTAATATGGCAGGAGACACTCATTGTCCACAGCATGAAGACAATACTAGAGCAAGCACAAACAAAACACTAAGATCAAAATGGCAGACATAACACCTCTTTTACTATTAGAAGTGAACTTTTCATCAGCCACATTACAGAGTAAAAACTACAACAATCTAATCAGATCTACGGGAAAAAAGCCAAATTTTATCCAAAAAAAAGTATTTGAAGCATGGATTCTCATATGAGTAAAGATGTGCAGTTAATAAATAAAATTTAAATGATCTGGTTTTGGGCTTCCCTGGTGGCGCAGTGGTTGAGAGTCTGCCTGCCGATTTAGGGGACATGGGTTCGTGCCCCGGTCCGGGAGGATCCCAGATGCCGCGGAGCGGCTGGGCCCATGAGCCATGGCCGCTGGGACTGCGCGTCCGGAGCCTGTGCTCCGCAACGAGAGAGACCACAGCAGTGAGAGGCCCGCGTACCGCAAAAAAAAAAAAAAAAAAAAAAATGATTTGGCTTTAAATATTGTTTAGTCCATTAAAATCTCATCAGTTTAAATTTTCTCCTTCAATCTGTTTTATCATTTATATAATTCATGAACATACCAATATTTGTATATAAATTACAGGGTTATGTGTTGGGGTGCATCTATTTTATTCTGATAGTGGTTTACAATCAAAACTGTTTGGAGAAGACTGCCCCTAGCAATGAACTTTCAGGTCTCTGACCTTCCTCAGATCGGGAGGGTTCTTGGTCATTAACTACACAACTCACTCAAGCTATTGTAACCAGAAAAGGAATTTATCAAAGGGCATTAAGTGGCTCACAAAACCTTTAGGGGAGCCAGACAGCAAGTCAGGTTTGGAGGCTACACAGCCAGGAGCAATGCTGGTCTAGCCACACAGTGTGATTCACCCAGCAAAGACCTTTCTTTTTTTACAGTGAAGACCCTATGCCAGCTGGGACCTCCGTCACTGGGTCTGGATGCCCTGAAACTCCACCACACTGCACCCAAGGCCAGACCCCTCCCCAGCCAACCTTCTAGAAAATGGAATCCACAAAGTTCCTGCCTCCTCCTGGCTCTCTTTCACATCAAAGAAAGTCTTATGCCCATTTCAGAGCCTCAATCACATTCTTTTTTGATGGTTGTTTTTGATGAGGTTTGAGGTGGGGAGTAGGAGGAGGAGGAAAAAAAAAATGCCTTTACTTTGCCAATTTTAATAGTAATTTTCCAATTTGGGTAATTTAAACATGTAATTTAAAAGAAACATTTTCTTTCTCCTTTCTTGATCAATCTGTCCAGAAATCTGTGTTATTTTTTTCCTTCAATTTGTTTATCAGTAACACTAGTTCATTTTTCTACTTACTAATATACTACTTTTATCCTTATTAATTCCTTACTTCTGCTTTTCTTGTGTTTATTTTCTGTTTTCATAAGTTGAATGCTCAATTCATTTATTCTCACTCTAGTGTAAGAATTTGGTGCTAAGAATTTAACTCTTATGGAGGTTTTAAAATATAATGTTATTATTTTTAAGTAGTATAATTTTAACTTTTATTTCTTCTTTGATCCAAGATATAATAAAATTGTTTTGTTTTCATTTCCAAGTTTTACAAGATTATTTCTTTGTTTAATCTTAGGTTATTACTTTCTGATTTTATTGCATCATGGTAAGATGTAGTGTGACCTGTACATTTTCAGCTTTGAGGAATTAATTGAGGTTTTCTGTGTAGCCCAGTATACAATTAATTTTTGTAGGTGTTCCATAAACATTGGAAAAATTAGACCCAATAGGAGATTCTTTAATTTCTAGGTGGACCTTTAAAAATACTTTGTTATTAATTTCTAGTTTTATTCTGTTATCAGAAAGTATTATTAGTAATTTTCTACTTTATGGAATTTAATATTTCCTTTATGACTTTATACATGATCCATTTTTGCTAATGATCTGTGTGTGCTTGAGAAGGTGTATTTCCTATAATCAGGGTGTGAAAGTTTTATATATGCGTAAAATCTACCTTATTGATTACATAGTTCGTCTTCATTATTCCTGCTTATTTTGACCATTTGACCTGTCTTGTACTTGTAGTGGTATGTTAAAGCCTCCTACCATTAGTGTTTTCCTATCTGTGTCTCCTTGCAACTACAGTGTAGTTATAGGTGGTTGCTGCATTATTTGGTGCATACCTATCTATAATTGTTGTAGCTTAATTGTGAGTCATAGGTTCTAGCATCTTTATTTGTTATACTTAACGCTTTTTGACTTAAATACTGCTTTGACTGATATCAGGATTACAACTCCAGCTTTCTTTTCCTTTCCATTTACCTGGTATATTTTGCCTATTTCTTTATTTTTAACTGTTCTGAATGACTTTCCAGTGTCTCTTGTATACCTATCAGCTTTATGAGCCAACTTAAAAATCCTTTTCTTTTATTAGGTGAGTTCAGTCCACTCACTTTTATTGATATGACATATATGTTTGGCCTCAATTCTGCCTTATTATTTTATGTTATAATTACTACACATGTATATTTATTGTATTTCTTTCTCTATTGGATGTATTTTGTTTGTTCTAATTTTTAAATTTTCTTTTGATATTTAGAGAGGTTTGCCAAGTCACAGAATATTTGGTTAGTTGTTACCCTTATATTTAGACCTTTTACAGTAACCTTACTTTTTATTTTTAATATATATTTTTACATTTTTTATTTTATAATAAATATTTTTTATTTTATATATTTTTATATATTGGGTTTGTCAGTTATGAAAAGTATCCAGTAACTCCCACCTGTTGCCCACACAACAATCCATGAACTTATTCTATCATCCCCAAGACATATTATTCTTCCACTCTTGCCACCCCCCCCCCTTTTGTTTTAGTCTTAGAGCTAAAGTTACATGTATTAAATGAATTTGAAGTGTGTAGTGTTCTCTGTCTTCTAGTATGCCAAAGGCACAGGTTAGTGGTGGTTTCACTTGTTTTTCTTGTCAATCTGTACAGTTTTTGGAGGAAGCATGGAAAGATATAAATAGGTGACCACCGTCACCCAGGGATACCTTGAAGTTCTCTTGAATTTTGAGAACCCAAAATAAAATTCCTCCTGTGAACACGTGCTCTTCTGACTCACGAGAACTTGGCAAGCTTCCTTTCAAGTCACGGAATAGTGCTTCTTTATGTGCTCATGCATTTCATCAGATTTGAATGCTAAGAGTGTCATCCATGCCTTGTGTTTGCCCCCAACATTCTCCTTAGATCACTCCATGCATGACTCAGGTGCTGATGGCATTCTGCCTTTATCTTAAGGTAAAGAACTTGTTACAGTTCAGTGATCAAGCCTCTCAAAGAGAAAAGGGAGGAAGCCAGGGCTGTGGGCCAAGGTCTCTACATAGTTTTTTCTCTATGTCTGGTAAAGATTCTGTGCCATGAGCTAGGCCCTCAAATGCCACTGATATTTATAGACAAGAAGATACTGAGTTGAGTGTTGCCTATCTGTCCTATTGCCCACTCTCAGTGTTCCCTCCCATCGTAAAAAAAAACCCAAAAAACTAGGAATTCTTAGATTTAAAAATCCACAAGTTCAACTGCCTTCTTGGGAGGGGAATTATAAATTAATACTTGGCATTCTTCTTGACCATGTTCCAGCTCACTGTGACTTCCAGAAATTAATGTTCTGTCATGCGACTGTCCTCTTCTGTAGAAAAGAAATAGAACATTTTTTAGTTTTTTTATTCCCTTGTTCATTTCCATTGGGATTGAGAGAGAAGTAGGTTGCCTTTACTCAAGTCACCATTTAACCCTAAAATTTTATATAAAGATATTACACTTTTACAGTACCATGTAAATACAATGTTAAGAAAAAGTCCATAGTGTCATTCTTAATAGATGTTATCAGCTCGTTAACTGCCCACACTGTGTGCCGGACTCCAGAAATAAGACATGGGTCCTTGAGAAATTTGCAATCTTGTGCATCAGGAAAAGGATGGATATGTAAGATAAATAATAAATAAAATGCCTAGTACAGATACCAAATGCTATAGCCTTTGAGAAGCGTCTAAATCCTAGAGGGGAGTTTTGATGCAGGATATGAACAGAACTGGGCCCCAAAGGGAGGGAGCCCTTAACCAAAGGGAAGTTGGGAAAGGGGGGAAATGAACACAGGTAGTACCTGGGGCATATGGTGTGGTCTGTGTGAGAGATAGTGATGCTTTCTTTTCATCGTTAGCTGATGCAAATTACCTGCTTTCTTTGAGAGCCTGGAAGAAATTTTGGTCTTCCCAAAGCTGGGGGTACAGTTATTCATTCATCACCTCTAATTTTCTTTGCTTTCTCCTTGAATGAATGAAATACTGCACACTGGTTTAGCCTTTATTAAAGAGGAGAGCTGTTTACCTCAGAAACTTTGGGCTTCTCTAAAGTATGGTTGGCTGATGAAATCTGTTTTACATGTCTGAAGTTAATTTCTCCATTTCTGTTTGCCCGTTTGTTTTCTTGACACCACCCATTCAGAAAATATTGGTATAGTACTGTCATGGTTAATTTTGTGTCAGCTTGGCTGGGCCACAGTGTTCAAATATTTAGTCAGACATTATTCTGGATGTTTCCATGAAGGTGTATTTTGAATGAGATTAACATTTAAACTGGTGGACTTTGAGTAAAGCAGATTACCACTCATAATGTGGATGGACCTCATTCAATCAGTTGAAAGCCTTATAGAACAAGGACTGACCTCCCCTGAGAAAGAGGAAATTCTGCCAGCAGACTGCCTTTGGACTCAAATTGTAACTCTTCCCTGAGTCTCCAGCCTGCCAGCCTACCCCATCAGATACACACACACACACACACACACACACACACACTATTGGCTCTGTTTCTTTGGAGAACCCTAACTAAATACAAGTACCTAGGTAACTTCTTCATGAGAATGAATTTAAGAACAAGTATAATCACATCTAGGGCCTTTAGAAGGGCATTCACAAAGAATAGACTGCAATACTCTGTAATGACCTATGTGGGAATAGAATCTAAAAAAGTGGATATATGTATATGTATAACTGACTCACTTTGCTGTACAGCAGAAACTAACACAGCATTGTAAATCAACTATACTCCAATAAAAAATTAATTTTAAAATAAAATATTATAAAATAAAATAGATAACCAACAAGGACCTACTGTATAGCACAGGGAACACTGCTCAATATTCTGTAGTAACCTAAATGGGAAAAGAATTTGAAAAAGAATGGATATATGTATAACTGAATCATTTTGCTGTACACCTGAAACTAACACAACATTGTCAATCAACTATGCTCCAATATAAAATAAAATAAAAAAGAACAGACTGAAGCTACCAGCTAAATGATGGCAGATCTTTTAACCAGGGAAAAGCCCATTCTGTCAGTAGGTGCACCCTAGAAAAAAGAAGGAAATACCAAGCAATAAATATTTCATGCCCTTAAATTTAGAGAACATGAAATGTATGAAAGAAAAGATTAAAAGATAATACAATAGACTAAGAAGAATAGCAGGGAGATTTCAGAGAAAAGGAAAGAAATAGAGAACAAAAAGAAAAAATGTCTCTATATAACTAGCTCATATATGAGAATAAAAATCAAAGAAGATAATGAATTACACAAAAACATGTCTCACAGAAAGGGAAAAGGCAAAGACATAAAACAATTAGAGGTAAAATGATGGATATGGAAGACATAGACAGGTAAATGATACTCCTAAATAAAGAATAAACACATGTTTAAAAAAAAATTTCCAAAATTAGAACAGATGAAAACACCCTTGAAATGAAGAAATAACTATATCTTCAAATTTAGTCAATTGAAGACAACAAAGTTGTGGAGGAAAATATGATACAGTATCATCAAAACTGAGACATAGCCTGGAGAAGTTTCTCAACTCTAAAGATAAAGAATACTATTAGCACACAGGCAAGTCACCTATATTGGGGAATAAACCCAGGCAGGGTTCTGGTCATCTCTAGAAAGACAATGCCAGAAGACAGGAATGTTAGACAAGAATAAAAACTCCATGCTTCCACCTAACAGGATGCTACCATTTTTTGTACAATAAAGCTATCACACTCTTCCCAAAAAAGCAATACAGCCATCACTCTCTTCCCAAATAAGCAATATACAAAAACCTAACAGTTGCTATTTCCATCTCTGGGTGAGGCTAGTTTCTCTTCTAATTCAGTCAGAATCCCATGTGAACCATTTGGAACACAAAGACTAATATTAAGCCTTATATGAAATTGACCAGGGGAAAATGAACCCCATTTCTGTAACTGGTACTCAAGCTGTAGTTGTTGTATCCAGCTTCTTGTCTCACTATACATTTTAGTCCCCTTTATCCTCAGCCAGTCTCTTGGCAGATCCAGATTCTTTGGGGTAACCCAAACCTTCATTCCTGAACCATCCGACCCCCAGTGGTCTTCATTTAGTTTACTATTAACTTTCTTTCTACTGGACGTGGAAGCACTAAGAGATGCCTTAAGAGAATCCACTGAGTTCCACTGTGTCTTAGCAACTCAATTCCCTAATGTGATTGAGATCACCCCAGCCAATACAATGACCCCCTTCTTTGCCTGTTAATTGAATGGCACGTTAAAGTCCAAATTGGCCAATGGTAGTCTCAACTTATAACTCAAGGATGTTAATCAATTATGATCCCTAGTGGAAATATTCTTCTATTAGAAACTAAGACCTCTAAGCTAGCAAAAACCTATCATATTTGGAAGCAAAAATTTTGTGAGTGGGTTATTAGAAACACTCCCATTTCTATCCCTTGATTTCTAAACCTGAATATCCTGGCTATGGAAAAAATAGCACATATATTGATCACTGGTACAAGAAGAAAAGAAACACATTTCTTAGGATATACCCCAACCTTTCAGAGGTATTGTCTTCCAACTTACACTGTAGCTGTCTTCAGTAGGCCATTCTACTGTTCTCTCAGGCCAGCTGTTTCTGAGTGTGGGGGTCCATGGTAAAGCCAGTGAATTACATGAGCATGAGCTTGTTGTGATTCTCCTTTCACTGTGAAATGAGTTGTTTGGTCAGAAGTGATGTATGAAATACTTTCCTGGTGAATAAAGCATTCCATAAGTCCAGGGAGGGTGGTACTATCAGAAGCGTTGCAGATAGAAAGGGTAAATCCATATCCATAAATGATTATTCCAATGAGAACCAATTACTGCCTACTTCATATTATGGTATCATCATTGGCCTGTGCTGTTGGCAGGTTAGACATTCAGCTACGTCATCCTGGTGAGGTCTACGTGTTGGGCCCATTGCTGGTCTACGTGTTGGGCCCATTGCTGCCATCACGGCCACTTTGAATACGGAGCATTCAGCAAGCAGTAAGGTGGCTGGGAAAAGAGGCTTGCTGACCTCCTCAGATCATGTCTTCTTATCTACTTAATTATTTTATGGTAGATGCCCTTTGGTGAGCACCCACATGGGACATAAATATCCTTACACTCTGTGCCCGTTCAAGGAGGTCCATCTTCATATCTCTTCCCTAGATCTCCTTTTCACTCCAATATTGTTCTTTCCAAGACCCTGGCCAACTGGCCAACTCATAAACCTCTGCCAAGAGATAAATATAGATTCTCACCTCTAGTTATTTCATGTTGAATGAATTATCAGTGAAATGGACCACTTGAAGTTGTGGGAGGTGAGGGAATTTTTCTCCAATAATGTCTTTCAGGAATATTTCTAATTAAGGTTGGGGCTCGTTCCAATATGGTAACAATCAGTTGAAGCTTAGCATGACTTTCCCTTTTATAAGGGGCTCCCCAGTTTGCCACAGTCCTCACTACTGCTTATCTTGTACATAGTTTGTTTCAACCACTTCCATTTCTTGCCTAGCCCGTAGTCATTTGAGTATAGCCAGTCTATTGAGAAATCCAACTCTTATTTTTTTTAATTGAAGTATAGTTAATTTACAATGTTGTGTTAGTTTCAAGTGTACAGCAAATTGATTCGGTTATATATATATATATTCTTTTTCAGATTCTTTTCCATTATAGTTTATTACAAGATATTGAGTACAGTTCTCTCTGCTATACAGTAGGTCCTTGTTGTTTACCTATTTTATGTATAGTAGTGTGTATATGTTAATCCCAAACTCCGAGATTTATCTCCCCTGCCCCACTATCCCCTTTGGTAGTCATACATTTGTTTTCTGAATTTGTCTGTGAGTCTTTTTCTGTTTTATTTATTTGTATCATTTTTTTTTAGATTCCACATAGAAGTGATATATTTGTCCTTCTCTGACTTACTTCACTTAATATGATTATCTCTAGGTCCATCCATGCTGCTGCAAATGGCATTGTTTCATTCTTTTTTATAGCTGACTAGTATTCCATTGTGTGTGTGTGTGTGTGTGTGTGTGTGTGTACCACGTCTTCTTTAACCATTCATCTGTTGATGGACATTTAGGTTGCTTCTGTATCTTGGCTATTGTAAATAATACTGCTATGAAGGTTGGGGTACATGTATCTTTTTGTATTAAGAGTTTTCTCCAGATATATGCCCAGGAGTGGGATTGCAGGATCATATGGTAACTCTATTTTTAGTTTTTTAAGGAACCTCCATACTGTTCTCCATAGTGGCTGCACCAATTTACATTCCCACCAACAGTGTAGGAGGGTTCCTTTTTCTCCACACCCTCTCCAGCATTTATTATATGTAGAAGTTTTAATGGCCATTCTGACTGGTGTGAGGTGATATCTCACTATAGCTTTGATTTGCATTTCTTTAATAATTAGTGATATTGAGCATCTTTTCATGTGCCTGTTGGCTGCTGTATGTCTTCTTTGGAGACATGTTTATTTAGGTCTTCTGCCCATTTTTTGATTGGGTTGTTTGTTTTTTTAATATTAAGCTGTATGAGCTATTTGTATATTTTAGAAATTAATCCCTAGTCAGTAGCGTCATTTGCAAATATTTTCTCCCAGTCTGTAGGTCGTCTTTTCATTTTGTTTATGGTTTCCTTTGCTATGCAAAAGCTTTTAAGTTTAATTAGGCCCCATTTGTTTATTTTTGTGTTTATTTCCATTACTCTAAGAGATGGATCCAAAAAAATATTGCTGTGATTTATGGCAAAGAGTGTTCTGCCTATGTTTTCCTCTAGGAGTTTTATAGTAGCCAGTCTTACCTTTAGATCTTTAATCCATTTTGAGTTTATTTTTGTGTATGGTGTTAGAGAACGTTCTAATTTCATTCTTTTACACGTGGCTGTCCGGTTTTCCCAACATCACTTATTGAAGAGACTGTCTCTTCTCCATTGTATATTCTTGCCTCCTTTGTTGTAGATTAATTGATCATAAATGCGAGGGTTTATTTCTGGGCTTTCTATTCTGTTCCATTGATCTATATGTCAGTTTTTGTGCCAGTACTATACTGTTGTGATTACTGTCACTTTGTAGTATAGTCTGAAGTCAGAGAGCATGATTCCTCCAGCTCCATTCTTCTTTCTCAAGATTGTTGTGGCAATTCAGGGTCTTTCGTGTTTCCATACAAATTTTAAAATTTTTTGTTCTTGTTCTGTGAAAAATGCTATTGGTAACTTGATAGGGATTGCATTGAATCTGTGGATTGCCTTGGGTAGTATGGTCATTTTTAACAATATTGATTCTTCCAATCCAAGAACATGGTACATCTTTCCATCCATGTCTTCTTCAATTTCTTTCATCAGCATCTTATAGTTTTCAGAGTACAGGTCTTTTGCCTCCTTAGGTGGGTTTCTTCCTAGGTATTTAATTCTTTTTGATGTGATGGTAAATGGCGTTGTTTCCTTAATTTCTCTTTCTGATATTTCATTGTTAGTGTACAAGTGCAACAGATTCCTGTATATTAATTTTGTATCCAGCAACTTTACCGATGAGCTCTAGTAGTTGTCTGGTAGTGTCTTTAGGCTTTTTCTATGTATAGCATCGTGTCATCTGCAAACAGTGACAGTTTTACCTCTTTTCCAATTTGGATTCCTTTTATTTCTTTTTCTTCTCTTGTCGCTGTGGCTAGGACTTCCGAAACTATGTTGAATAAAAGTGGCAAGAGTGGGCATCCTTGTCTTGTTCCTAATCTTAGAGAAAATGCTTTCAGCCTTTCACCATTGAGTATGATGGAAATCCAACTTATTTATTCTTAACAACCATTTATAAAAAGTTTACTCTGTGCCATGTATGTTCCTAAGTGCTCTACAAATAGCAAGTTGTTTAATCCTCAGAATAACCTTGTGAAATACATACTCTCATCATCCCCATTTTACAGATGAGGTAACTGAGTCCCAGAGAAATTAAGTAACATGTCAAAGGTCACTCAGCATTACCTGAACCAACAAGTCAGTGCAGGTAGTAGTCTGGCTCCAAAACTTGTTTTTAACCACCACTATGAAATAGTTTTATTTATTATTTTCTTCTCTGGAGAAATCTTTTTCCTACTGCGGAGAGGGCTCTCTTAACCTCTCATACTAATTCCCTAAATTCAGTTACCTTTTCATTTTTTTTTTTAAGATTCAGTCCAGTTGACTTTAATGTATCAATTGCAAATGTGGTTTAAAGCTCCCTCTCCACTTCACCATCCTGACTAAAGTATAGAGTCATGTTGTAAAGTGTTGGTAGCAGGATAGACCTGTTCAACCCCCACCTCTTCCTGGTGACTTCTTCTCTCTCCAGGGCAGGAGAAGGATAGAAACCTGGGGTTCTCCACGTTACAAGCCTCTCTTAGCTCATTGTCTGTTGGTGTGGTGTGAACAATGATGAGGGGTTAGCACTGGTGCCATTAGGAGACTTGGCCACATCTTCGCCATGATTCCCCAGCTGGTGGTATGGTGTTGCATTCCTAGGATACCTGTACAATGTCATTCCCCCTTGTGGTGGCCCCTGAAAGACTAAGGATCCCTATATCATCTGCTCTCCATGGCAACCTGTGTGACTATAAACAAAGAATATCATCTGCCATATCAGAAAACAAAGAATGTTGTGGCCATCAAGCCAGCAGCCACTGCAGCCACCCACAACGGTGCACCCTGAGGGGATTCAAGATGGAGAAAAACAGGATCCTGGCCCTAGATAGTTAAGGTGCATATCAAAGGAATGATTTCATTAAGCCCAGTCTCTTGCATCTTCCTGTACATAGAAAAGTGTTAAATTCATTAACCTGAGGTATCTGGTTTTTCTTTAATTAGCAATCATCTTTTGATGCTCGATTACCTGATTTGTTTTGTTTTGTTTTGTTTCGTTTTTGCAAAACTTCCTATAGATCCTGGCTCCTCCCTTACCTCTTTGGAATAGTCCCTCAGAGCTGAGAGGCTGCATCCTGGTCTTAAATCCTCAGCAATGCCCCAAATAAAACATAATTCTCAACTTTTAGGTTGTGCTTTTTTTCAGTTGACAGGCCCTTGGAGTTCTGTGGGATCTCTCTTCCATATGTTTGGCTTCTGCGAAGTACAGGACGTGGTCCTGGCCCCTCGTCTGTCTTCTGCAGTGCTCTTTTCCCTTGCTCTGGTATCCCAGGGAAAGGTCAGCAAGTCAAGTGACTAAGCAAGAGCACAATCACAAATGGAAACCTCAGCCTCCCCATCTCACAGACTTTCCCAAATTCTACGAGTGATTCCCTTGGGGAATCCCTGACTTGGATTTGAAGAGGTAAGTGGAGGAAAGAGTCTCTTCTCAAACACTGCACTGCCCTGCGGGGTGTCTTCCTCCCCTTCCCACCACTTTGTGGAGAGGAAATCTTGTGCACTGAGGTACAACAGCATCTCCCAACCTCTGTTCCCTGGAGCACCCATCCTATAAGATGTTCCAAGAATAAAGGATCCTGAGGGTGAATTCATTTGACATGAGCTACATACTTTGTCCCATTTTGAAGATTAAAAATTTTGTTAGATTTCTCCCCATTTATTAGATTCTCTAACATATTAGAGGCTCTAAGAATCCCCACAGTAAAGATGGCTTAACTGTGCTTTAACTTAGCATTTGCCAAACTTAGGTGACTATGTAATTCTTTTTGCCCTACACTTATTACTGTACCAGTCACAGATCCAGACGAGAGGAATCCTTGCCCTGGGCCCTGCATATCACAAACGTTGTTCAGGACCCAGAGAAAGGCTTCTCTGCATCACTTTCCCTGCATCCTCAAAACCAAAGGTGACTGTGTCAAAACACAATGAAGGTTTGTGGGTGGCTCTGCTGCCAGTGTGAATGATCAACACCGGCTGGAGTCTGGAGAAGTTCTGAGTGGGAGAAGTGCTTAAGTAAGAGAAAGGAAAAATTAACATGTCAAATCCTTCTCTGATAGCTTGAATACATTTTTGCATAACAAAATATCTTCTCCAGTAGGACTGAGTTTACTTGTTTTCCTTTCTTTGTATTCCAATTCATCGTTCTGGTGTGAATTAGTAAGGTTTCAGCCAACAATTGCACAGGGTGGAGAAGAATATGTTGCAATACTAAACAATTAAAACTAATTTTAGGGGACTTCCCTGGTGGTCCAGTGGTTAACACTCCAAGCTTCCACTGTGGGTGGTGCAGGTTCAGTCCCTGGTTAGGGAACAAAGATCCCACATGCCACACAGCCAAAAAAAAGCTAATTTTAAATGTGTATACATATATATATTCATATAGGTATATCATATATATCATATACTATACAATACTGATTCTTTACCTTGGCATAAAATGGACATTTTATGCTCGAATGGTAAATGCTTTTATTTCCATGAAAATATTTTATGAAGTTTAATTGAAGTTAAAATTAAAACATTTTGGGGCTTCCCTGGTGGCGCAGTGGTTGAGAGTCCGCCTGCCGATGCAGGGGACACGGGTTCATGCCCCGGTTGGGGAGGATCCCACATGCTGCGGAGCGGCTAGGCCTGTGAGCCATGGCCGCTGAGCCTGCACGTCCGGAGCCTGTGCTCCGCAACGGGAGAGGTCACAACAGTGAGAGGCCCGCGTACCACCAAAAAAAAAAAAAAAAAAAATTAAAACATTTTGGTTTGGGGACTTCCCTGGTGGTACAGGGGTTAAGAATCCACCTGCCAATGCAGGGGACATGGGTTGGATCCCTGGTCTGGGAAGATCCCACATGCTGTGGAGCAGCTAAGCCCTTGAGCCACAACTACTGAGCCCACGTGCCACAACTACTGAAGGCCCAGTGTGCCTAGAGCCCATGCTCCACAACAAGAGAAGCCACCGCAATGAGAAGCCCGCGCACCACAATGAAGAGTAGCCCCCCACTCGCCACAGCTAGAGAAATCCTGTGCGCAGCAACAAAGACCCAACGCAACCAAAAATAAATAAATAAAATAAAATAACATTTTGGTTTTATATAAATTATGTAAGTAATGTCAAAAATTGTTGAGGGCTGTTTTTCCAAAGAAGATATACAAATGGCCAACAGGGAGAAGAAAAGGTGCTCAGTATCACTAATTATCAGGGAAATGTAAATCAAAATCACAGTGAGATATCACCTCACACCTGTGAGAATGGCTATTCTCAAAAAGACAAGAGACAACAAGTGTTGGCAAGAATGTGGGGAAAAGGGAAGCCTGTGCACTGTTGGTGGGAATGTAAAGTGGTGCAGCCACTATGAAGAACAGTATGGAGGTTCCTCAAAAAATTCAAAATAGAGTTACCATGTGATCAGCAGTCCCATTTCTGGGTATTATATCTAAAGGAAATAAAGTCACTCTCTCATATGTGAACTCATGTGTTCATTGCAGCATTATTCACTGTAGCCAAGATATGGAACAACCTAAGTTCCCATCCATCAATGGATGAATGGATAAAGAAAATGTGGGGTGTGTGTGTGTGTGCGTGTGGTATGTTGTCAACTGAAAGAAAAATGCACAATGCAAGAGTTGTGAGTTAAACTTGCTGAGGACTAACTACAGCCTGGGAGATCTGAAGAGGGTTCTGAGAAACTGCTCTGCAGAGGTGGTAGAAGCCTCGTTTATATATGACTCTTTTTTTTTGCCGGGGAATACACTCAGCCAAGCATACATCTTTGTAAAAGCTTGCCACTAGTCACAAAGAGAAGATATCACAAGGTAATGATTTTAGTGCTTTTCTATGTATGGGAAGATGCAAGAAGCTGGGTTCATTAAAATTCTTCCTGAGGTACATCTAACTATCTAAGGGGTCTGCTTGTCCAAAGCACAGAGCATCCTCTTATCGCCTTTAATTTCCTCTGTCTGAAGCACAGATTGCTTCATCCTGTCATCACCTTAATTTCTCTGTCTGAAGCACAGGGTGCACTGTCAGTCAGCGACTACAGTGGGTTAATCTTTGTAAAACTGGATGGTGGGCAAAACACTCAGCTCTTCTTTTTTGGGATCTTAGTTCCCCAACCAGGGATCAAACCCGTGGCCCCTGCAGTGGAAGCACAGTGTCCTAACCATTGGGCCGCCAGGGAATTCCCTGTTCTTCTTTTGTTTTATATATATATATATATATATATATATATATATATATATATATATATATATAAATGGAATATAATTCAGCCATAAAAAAGAAGGAAATTCTGCCATTTGTAACAACATGGATAAAACTTGAGGGTATTATGCTAAGTGAAATGTCAGACAGAGAAAAAAAAATACAGTTGACCCTTGAACAACGTGGGTTTGAACGGCATGGGTCCATTTATAATCAGATTTTTTCCAATAGTAAATACTATGGTACTACACAATCGGAGGTTGGTTGAATCTGCAGATTTGGAACTGTGAATATGGAGGAACCACATATGCAGAGGGCCAGCTATGAGTTATATGCAGGTTTTCAACTGTGAGGAGAGTCAGCACCCCTAACTCCTACACTGTTCAAGCGTCAATTGTGCTGTCTGATCTCATATATGGAAACTAGAAACACTAAACTTATGGAACAGAGAGTAGATTGGTGGTCGCCAGGGTACCAGGAATGGATGATGGTGGTCAACAGGTACAAACTTCCAGTTATAAGATGGGTAAGTTCTGGGGAATCTAATGCACAGCATGGCGACTATAATTAACAGTACTGAATTATATACTTGAAAGTTGCCAAGAGAGCAAATCTTTTTTTGTTGTTACATTGGAGTATAGTTGCTTTACAATGTTGTGTTAGTTTCTGCTGTACAGCAAAGTCAATCAGTTATACATATACATATATTCCCTCTTTTTTGGATTTCCTTCCCATTTAGGTCACTACAGAGCATTGAGTAGAGTCCCCTGTGCTATATAGTCGGTTCTCATTAGTTATCTATTTTATACATAGTAGTGTATATATGTCAGTCCCAATCTCCCAATCCATCCCTCCCCCCTTGGTAACCATTCGTTTGTTCTCTATATGTGTCTCTATTTCTGCTTTGCAAATAAGTTCATCTATACCGTTTTTCTAGATTCCACATATATGCGTTAATAGAAATGGTAACTACATGAGGTGACGGTTGTGTTAACCAACATTATTGTGGTAATCATTTCACTATACACATGTATATTAAACCATCACATTATGAACCTAAACGTATACAATGTTATATCTCAATAAAGCTGGCAAAAAACTGTCAAGGGTACTAACAGTTAAGAAAAGGGTGGATAAGCCAGAATTTTGGCCCTGGATATAGACGTATTTTTTGTGCCATATATGGCATATTTTTCGAATTTAATATTAAAAGATGGGGCCTCATCTGTTCTGGTAAGAGACATACTTGGAAACAGTTCAAAGGTTATGTATAATATTGTAGGAGATCAGAAGATGCCACCTCAAAATATGCCTCTTTGGCATAAGGATTATTTTGAGCTGAAGGCAATTAAGAAGGTGCAAATGAAAAAAGAAAAGCTTTTTCCCTAAAAGCAGGTCATAAGTTTCCCTTTGTGAAGGTGTTCCCCTTCCCCTCTCCTATACCAGGAGGAAAACGATTGTTATCACTGGAGACAGAAAGTCAGCACCAAGATGGGTGCTGACAAACAAATCTTACTGAAATCATCATTATCTTCCATTAGTTTCCTCCCTTCCCATAATTTACCACCCGTAGAAGCCCAAACCCCTTTTCCTTTGACTTGTCACTTCTCTGCATTGATTGTTCTTTGTTAACATGGTATACAAGCTCCTGGGTCTAACTGCTTGTTTGGGGTCCTAATTGCTTTTCTATGAAGGCCTCCATGCATGTAAAGATTAAGATGCTAACATCACACAAAATCTGTGTGCCTTTCCTTTCGTTAATCTGTCCTTGTCAGTTTAACTCTCAGGCCCCAGTCACAGAACTGAAAAAGACAGAGGAATAGTTTTTTTCCTCCCTTACAATTTTTCTAGGTCTGCCCAAAGATAGAACAATATTGATGAAAATGTATATAAACTGTGACCTTACAACCATTCTAGGACACTAATTATATCCAGCTGAATGTTGTTAAGTCTATTAGACTTAATTTAGACAAGATATGAAATGCCCAAAAAGAGTTCAGTGAAATCACAGAAAATCCTCAGATGAAAAACAAATCATGGTATTTGTTGGAAAATTAAAATAATTTTGAATTTGCATTATCCAGTTATCTGGTATAAACTGTTGCTTGCTACTAAAAGTATTAGCAGAAGTTTATTTTTTAAAACTATTTCACTTTTAAAAGGATTAATGCTTTTAATTTTTTGAGAACATATTTTTCTACATCAAAAGAAGCTACCTGTGAAATATGCAAAAAAAGTGATAGTCCAGGGGCTTCCCTGGTGGCGCAGTGGTTGAGAGTCCGCCTGCCGATGCAGGGGACGCGGGTTCGTGCCCCGGTCCGGGAAGATCCCACGTGCCGCGGAGCGGCTGGGCCCGTGAGCCATGTCCGCTGAGCCTGCGCGTCCGGAGCCTGTGCTCCGCGACGGGAGAGGCCACAGCAGTGAGAGGCCCGCGTACCGCAAAAAAAAAAAAAAAAAAGTGATAGTCCAATAAAATAGTAGGATATCAGAACATGGAAACAGACAATCTGCTTGATTCTGAAGGAGAGGATTTACTCACAAATGATTCTAAAACTAATTCTGTGGAGACCCCTTTCTGGTCAAATTAAATCAAGAAGTAGTCTTCTTTTAAAGAGAAATTTGCACCAATGAAGCAAGATACTGCTATTCTGGTTTTCTATAGAATATTTCAACATTGAAAAATATTTGAAAGTAACTGAATAAATACTGTATGTATACAGATAGTCCTTTAGAAGATGATAAAAATCATAATAAATATTAACAGTATATGATGAAATTAAAATATTTTTATAATATATTCTATAATAATCATTTTATATATGCAACCCCATTGTTGCATGATATACATGATATATAAAATATGTAAAATTCTTGGTTTCTTTCCAAATGTAGGTATTGCTTTGAGAATATTGGCAATTATAGTTGTTACTGCCCCAGCAGAGCAACATTTCTCCAAATTGAAATAATTAAAAAAAATTTTTAAATCATCCAAGAACTACAGTGTTATATTACAGACATTAGTAATGTCAAATTGACATCATTATCAATAAAATGCATGTTATGGAAATCTTGATTTTGCTGAAATGAAGGCAGGAAAATAAATGTTATGGAGTAAATATATAAACAATTGATTAACCATGTATACCTTTAATTTATTACTCACCCAAACATCACTGGACCATCAACAGAACAGGAAGACCTGCACGATAATAATTATATCCATCATCTTTGATTTTTGCCATGTTTCAATCACATAAAGATTATAGCTGCTTACACATTTTTCAGTTTTATCATTTTGAAAGTACGCTTGCCAAAGTTAAGTAGGCAGAACATATTTTATCTAACAGTATGTTAGCTTGACTTATAACTTCTAAATATTTTTGTATGATACCTGGCTTCAATTTACACTATCGGCCTGGGTCTCACAAATGTTAGGAAACCTGCTTGTGAATATCCTAAAAAAGCAGTATTTGTTTGGGAAAAGTTGATGTGTAGACACTGGAGGTCATAAGTACTATTTCTGATTCCCTTTCCATTTCACTTTGACTTACTGCCAACATCCTTTACTATTATTTTTCTTCCGATCAAAACTTAACTTCCTCCACAGTAATTATTTCTACAGATTGATTCACTGACTTTTCTCTAATATCATCCATTATTAGCTTAAAAGCCTTTGGTCCTATGGTGAGTTCCTGGGCAAACAATTCTCTTAATTGAGTGCTCTGCATCATCAACCAAGATCCCATGGTTGTGGCCTCTTTAAACCACAAATGACAGGTACGTGTTGTGTGTGCCATCATTTTTTATCTGGTACCTATGGCAGACGCTAACTGAACACAGAATCTTTCCCACTGATCCTGGATGCAGTTTCAATATACATTCTCCTACATGGTGTTCCAGGTAGCCATTATTAATAATTTGGAGTTGGCACAGTTAGTGAAATCTATTTGCCATCCCTGGCCTAAAGCTAGGTCAGACCTTGTGATAGATGCTGGGCATACAGAAGTAAATGAAATAGTCTCTCTTCTTGAGAAGTTCAAACTTTATTGGTAAGTGGTCCTTGATGATCTGGAAAGGATTCTGTATACTTTCTAAGAATTATCTCCCTTTCCTGAAGTCACTTTGGAAGTCAGAAATCCCCTTTATCCTTTAGGGATTTGTCAAGGAAAGCAAACATTAGACATAAAAGCATGTACATGGAGTTGATTTCAGAATTTTTAAGCCATAGTCCACCAATTTTTAATTTGAAGTAAACTTTATTCAAGTATAACAATTATAAAGATGTGAAAAAACATGCCTACCATGTGCACAGCGTGATTATCATAAAGTGAACACACCTGTGTAAACACCCCCCAGGTGGAAAAACAGAACATTACCAGCACCCAAAAGTCCCCTGTGCCCATTCCCAATTATTATCTCCATCTTCCTTCCTAAAGATAACCACTATCCTGACTTCTAATACCATGGATAACTTTTGAACTTTTTGTGAATGGAATCTCATAGTACTTATTCTTTCATGTGCCTGGCTACTTTTGTTCAACATTATGTTTATAAGATTAATCCATATTATTACATGTGGTAGTATTTATGGTATTTATGGGTATTGCATCCCATAAATTATTCTATTATGTGACTGTTCCATTATTTATCCATTCTAGTGTTGATGAACATCTGGACTTATTCCATGTTTTAACTATTATGAATAACACTTCTAAGAAAACCCTTGTACATGACTTTTGTTGTACTTATGTTCACATTTATAGGCCTACGGAGTGAATTGCTTTATATTAAACTTTAGTAAATATATTCAACTTCAGTAAAATAATGATAAATTATTTTCCAAATTGGTTATACCAACTTATACTTCTGCCAGCAGTGTTTGAGAGTTTCAATTACTCCACATTCTTGCCGACACATGGAACTGTTTGTGCTTTTAATTTTAGCCATTCTCTTAGGAAGATAGTGCTATTTCATTATTATTCTAATTTGCATTTCTCTGATACCTAATGATTTGAGAAGCTTTTCCTTTTTTTTCTTCCACAGGCCTAACATCTTTTGTGAAGTGCTTGTTCAAGATTTTTAACCATCTTTCTTTTGGATTGTTGCTTTTTCTTATTGATCTGTAGGAGTTTTTTGTATTTTCTGAATACAAGCCCCTCGTTGATTACATGTCTTGCAAATATTTTCTCACACTCTGTGTGGTTTGTCTTTTTACTCACTTCTATAGTGTTGTCTTGGCTATTGTTACCTCCTTGCATTTTATACAAGCTTTAGAAGCAGCTTGTCAATTTTCACCCCCCCTCAAAAAAATTGTTGGGATTTTAATTTGGTTTAATTAGATTCCATACATCACCTTGGGAAGGAATAACACATTTATGATATTGAGGCTTCCAATTTATGAAAATGGTATATCTCTTCATTTATTTAGTTCTTCTTTAATTTCTCTAAATAATATAGTTTCTGTGCAAAGTTCTAACAAATCTTTCATGAAATTTATTCCTAAGCAGTTGGTGTTTTTGATGCTATTGAAAATGATAGCATTTCTAAAATTTCATTTTCTAATTGTTTATTACTGGTGTATAGAAATGCAGTTGATCGTTTTTCTATATTGACCTTTTGTTGGTGACATTGTTGAATTCACTTATTAATTCTAATAGTTTATAGGTTCTTTCAGACTTAGTACATACATAATTATGTCATCTGCAAATAACAGTACATTTATTCTTTTCCAATCCTCATACTTCGTTTTTTTTCTTTTTTTATAAATTTATTTATTTTATTTATTTATTTTTGGCTGCGTTGGGTCTTCATTGCTGTGCACAGGCTTTCTATACCTGCGGTGAGCAGGTGCTACTCTTCATTGTGGCGTGCGGGCTTCTCATTGCAGTGGCTTCTCCTGTTGCAGAGCATGGGCTCTAGGCGCATGGGCTTCAGAAGTTGTGGCTTGCGGGCTCTCGAGCACAGGATCAGTAGTTGTGGCACATGGGTTTAGTTGCTCCGCAGCATGTGGGATCTTCCCGGACCAGGGCTGGAACCCTTGTCCCCTGCATTGGCAGGCGGATTCTTAGCCACTGTGTCACCAGGGAAGTCCCTGTTTTTTCTCTTTACCTTAATTCATAAGCTAAAGAATCTAGTACAATCGTGAACAGAAGGTGTTATAGCAGATATCCTTGCCTTGTTCACAGTCATAGGGAAAATTTTCAATGTTTCACCATTAAGTATGATGTTTGTTATAGATTTTTGTATATACCCTTTATTCTATTAAGAAAGTGCCTATCTATTCCTAGTTTGCTGTTGCTTTAAAAATATATGCTGAATTTTATCATTTTTCCTGAACTTCTTAAAAGGATCATGTGATTTTTCTCCTTTACTATATTAATGTTGTGAATGACATTAATTTTCAATGTTAAACAATCTGCACTCTGGATTAGATTCAAATTTGTCATGATATATTATTCTTTTTATGTATACCAGCATTTGGTTTGCTGACATTTTGGTTGAGATTTTTTTATCTGTGTTGTGAGAGTGATTGGTATGTAGTTTTCCTTTCTTGTATTATATACTTGTCAGATTTTGATATTAAGATTGTGCTGGCCTCATAAAACAACTTTCCAGTCTTCTCTCTTTTTCTATTCTCTGAAAGAGTTTCTGTGAATTGGCACTATTTCTTCCTAAAATGTTTGGTGTAATATATTAGTGAAGCCATCTGGGCCTGGAATTTTCTTTGGGGGCAGATTTCACTTACAGATGGAATTTCTTTCGGTAGTAGATTTAGGACTAGTCACAGTTCTCTTTCTTCTTGTTTGAATTCTGGTAAGAAGTGTTTTCCTAGTGTGTTGTCAGTTTCATCTAAATTTCCAAATGTAACAGCACAAAGTTGTCTGCAATGACTTTTTTATTATTTTAAATATCTGTAGAACTTGAAATGATGTCCCCCTTTTCATTTCTCATTTGTTATTTGTTCTTTCGCTATTTCTTTTGATCAGTCTTGACAGAGGCTTATCCATTTTATTAGCCCTTTAGAAAACAAGCTTTGTTTATCCTGTGATATATTTTTATGGTTTATTAATTTCTGCTTTTTGTTATTTCCTTCCTTCTCCTTTTTTGGGTTTACCTTTATGTTCTTTTCCTAAGTTGTTGAGATGAATGCTTGAGATCATTGCTTTTCATCCTTTTCCCCCTGGTATATGCATTTAAGACTCTCTACACAGCTTTAACTTCATCTCACAAGTTTAGATACATTGTGTTTCCAATATTATTCACTTCAAAATATATTTTGATCTCCATTGTAATTTCTTGACTCATGGGTTATTAAAATTAGACACTAAAAATGTTGTTTAATTTCCAAATATTTTGGAATTTCCAAGTTTTCTTTTTGTTACTGACTTCACAGCTTAATTCCACTGTGGGCAGAGAACACACCATGCCTAATTTTATCCTTTGGAAGTTGTCGGGATTAACTCTAAGAACCAGCATACGGTACGTTTTGGTAAATGTTCCATATATATTTGAAAATGTGTATTCTATAGATATTTGGTACTGTGTTCTAAATGTATCAATAAGATTGTGTTTATTACTTACGTTACTTAAATCACATACATTCTTTTTTTTAAAAAACATCTTTATTGGAGTATAATTGCTTTACAATGGTGTTTTAGTTTCTGCTTTATAACATAGTGAATCAGCTATACATATACATATATCCCCATATCTCCTCCCTCTTGCATCTCCCCCCCACCCTCCCTATCCCACCACTCTAGGTGGTCTCAAAGCACTGAGCTGATCTCTCTGTGCTATGCGACTGCTTCCCACTAGCCATCTATTTTACATTTTGTAGTATATATAAGTCCATGTCACTCTCTCACTTCATCCCAGCTTACCCTTCCCCCTCCCCATGTCCTCAAGTCCATTCTCTACGTCTGCATCTTTATTCCTGTCCCGCCCCTAGGTTCTTCAGAACTTTTTTTTTTTTTAGATTCCATATATATGTGTTAGCATACGGTATTTGTTTTTCTCTTTCTGACTTACTTCACTTTGTATGACAGACTCTAGGTCCATCCACCTCACTACAAATAACTCAATTTTGTTTCTTTTTATGGCTGAGTAATATTCCATTGTATATATGTGTCACATCTTTATCCATTCATCTGTCGATGGACACTTAGGTTGCTTCCATGTCCTGGCTATTGTAAATAGAGCTGCAATGAACATTGTGGTATATGACTCTTTTTGAATTATGGTTTTCTCAGGGTGTATGCCCAGTAGTGGGATTGCTGGGTCATAGTGTAGTTCTATTTTTAGCTTTTTAAGGAACCTCCAAACTGTTCTCCATAGTGGCTGTATCAATTTACATTCCCACCAACAGTGCAAGAGGGTTCTTTTCTCCACACCCTCTCCAGCATTTGTTGTTTGTAGATTTTTGATAAATCACATACATTCTTATTCTTTTTTTTGTCCACTTCTATCAGTTCCTAAGAGAACTTTGTTGAAATATCCCACCATAAATGTGGATTTGTCTCTTCTTGTAGTTCTGTAAACTTTTTGCTTTATATATTTTAGGGCAATGTTATTAGTGTATGCGTTAAGCTTTTGATTTTTTTCTGGTGAATTTACCCTTTTATTTTTATGTCATGTCCCTTTATAGCAGCATTTCTCAACTGTGGTGCTATTGACATATTGGGCAGGAGAATTCTTTGTTGAGTGGGTATGGTGGTGCTGTCCTGTGCACGGTAGGATGTTTAGCAGTATCCTTGTTGTCTACCCACTAGATACCAGTAGCATCCTGACCCTACCCATGACAATCAAAACTATATGAATAGGGACTTCCCTGGTGGTCCAGTGGTTAAGACTCCAAGCTCCCAATGCAGGGGGCCCAGGGGTTAATCCCTGGTCAGGGAACTAGATCCCACATGCTGCAAGGAAGATCCTGCTCACGGCAATGAAGATCCATCATGTGACAACTAAGACCCGGCACTGGGACTTCCCTGGTGGCTCAGTGGTTAAGAATCCACCTGCCAATGCAGGGGAAACAGGTTCAATCCCTGGTCCGGAAAGATCCCACATGCCACGGAGCAACTAAGCCCGTGTGCCACAACTACTGAGCCCACACGCCACAACCACTGAAGCCTGCATGCTCTAGGGCCCGTGTGCCGCAACTACTGAGCCCGCGCACCTAGAGCTTGTGTTCCACAACAAGAGAAGCCACCCCAATGAGAAGCCCATTCACCAAAATGAAAAGTAGTCCCCACTCACCACAACTAGAGAAAGCCCGCGGGCAGCAACAAAGACCCAGCGCAGCCGGGGGGAAAAAAAAAAAAAAAAAAAAGGGCACAGGCAAATAAATAAATGTTAAAAAAAAAAAAGTCTAGACATTCCCAAATGTCCACTGGAGGGCAAAATCGCTCCTACTTGAGAGCCACTCATCTATAGTAATGCTTTGGGTTGTAAAGTCTATTTTGTCTGATGTTAGTAAAGCCATTTCTATTGATATTTGCAAGGGTTTTGTTGTTGTTGTTAATCATTTTACTTTCAGTACTCTTACAGTACCTCTCTTGAAAGCATAACGCTGATGTCTTTTTAATCCAGTCTTACAATCTTTTAATTGTAATTGGAGTATTTGTTCCTTTTACCTTTAATGTGATCACTGATATATTTGGGTTAAAATAATTATGAATATTTATCTCATATTTAATCCGCTATTCTATGTCCTTTTTCTCTTCTTTCTTACCTTTTTGGGTTCTGTATTATTTTACTATTTTGTTATTGCACCCATTAGTTGAGAATTCTTTTATTATTCTTAGTTGTTATCCTACAGATCATAACATGAATCTTTAAATTATTAAAATGTAATATGTTTTTCCCACTTTCTGTACTATCTTAGGATCTAGGCCCTTTTTATTCCATGCACCTCATCTCACTTTTTGTGAATTTTTATTTCTCCATATATATAACCCAAGTAATTCATCATTCAAAATACGTTTTAATCCATGCCCTGATAGCTTTAATCAGTTTTAGAAAATTCTTGTCCATCATGGCTTCAAATACTGCTTCTATCCCATTTTCTCTCTCTCTCCTCAACATTTGAGACTTCATATTAGACTTTCTCACCATATCTCATAGATAGAAAATACCTTAGAAATACTAACCAATAGAAAGCTGGTGTGGCTATACTACATTCTTTTCTGTTTTTTCCTTCCTTTAATCTCTCTGGGCTTATGTCTGAATATCTTTCCTTTTGACCTATCTTCCAGATCACAAGCTCTCTTTAGCTGTATCTAATCTGCTAATTAAACCCTGTTTCAGTTATCTGTTGCTACATAACAACCATCCCCAAATTGTGTGGCTTAAAACAATCATCACCATTTACTTGCACATGATTCTGCAATTTGAGCCAGGCTCAGTAACGACTGCCTGTAGCTTACAGGGGTTGGAGGACCCAAGATGGCTACACTCACATGTCTGGCACCTCAATTAAGTAGGGAGATCAGAAGAGTTGGGGGCCGTCTAGGTGTCTCTCTCTCTCTCTCTCTGTAGTCTTTCATTCTCCAGGGCCTGTCTCTCTCCACGTGCCCCTTCCCCTTCCATACCAGCAGGGTATTTGTAATTACAGTAACTCCCCTTCAAGTTGTGAAATTTCAAAGACGCGAACGTGCACCTGGTTCCAGCAAGGAACCAGAACCTGTGCCAGCAACGTCAGGAGTAAGTGACATTGCAGCTCGCCCTCCGTCTCCTATTGCTGACGATCCTTCGGCTCTACCATCTCCCACCTCCTCCTCGCCCTCCTCCAGTCAGTAACTCTTCTTGCCTGCTCACTCGATGGCAGCCCCTGGACGCCAGCTCTTGTACTGTACTACTGTACTTTTCAAGGTACTGCACTGTAAGAGTCAAAATGTTTTCTTTATTTTTTGTGCTTGTTTGTTTTTTATGTATTTTTTGTGTAAAGTATGATAAACCTATTCCAGTACAGTACTATAGAGCCGATTGTATTAGCTGGGTACCTAAGCTAACGTTTTTGGACTTACGGACAGATTGGACTTCTGAATGCGCTCCAGGAACAGAACTCATTTGTATGTAGGGGACTTACTGTATTTACACGGTGGGCCAGGATTCCAAGAGGGTGAAAGTGGAAGTTACTACACCTCACAATGGCTAGGGCTAGAGCTAGCAACACATCATTTCTCCCACATCCTTCACTCCACACAGCAGCCCTTCAGATGGATACCATTAGATACACTGGCCTCTCGTAACTCCTGCAACACTACTTCATCTGACATGTTTTTGATTCCCTCACCATCCTCCTTGTTGTCCATGACTTCTAGTCCTAGAACAATGACTGACACATAGCAGTACTCGACAAATATTTGTTCAATAAATCAATGAAGAAATGAATGCTAACTGTTGATCCAAGGCTCTCTTCAGCAGCATTTACACAAATATTGGAACAATACTAGCCAAAGTGGTCGCTAAATTTGCAAATTCTTCGTCTTTAGTACTTCCTACATATTGAATCACCTCTTCTCCCAAATAGCTGATAACTCACTAAAATTCTCCAGTTTGTTTCTCAGCCTGAGACAGGACAGTGAAGGCAGAAGAATGAGAACAGTCTTAATAGAAACAGCCTTGGACTCTCAGTATCAGGGAGGAAGATTCCCAGGACCTAAACAATATCCCTTTCCTTCCCCAAATAAGATCCAGGTGACTCAAGTATGTCTTCAGAGAACATTAACATGCATCTAGGGTTATTATTGGGGGGCTCTCTGTTTCTATACATTGTGGCCTGAGTACAGTTGCTGCTGTTACCCACCCTCCCTCCAGCAATGCTGACCCCAACCTTTGACCCCTACCCTGCCCCATCGTGGCCCATGCTGAGTTTATGATGCCTTTTGCCAACCTAGAACTTCCTGGCGCTCACACTGAGGTGGGAGTTCCCTCTCTCACCACAAGTAGTATATTACAGTCCTTCTATTTGACTGTCACAAAGGTGTCAATACCTTATGATCCTTTCTCTTTCAAAGAATATGAGACCCGTTCTTCTGGGACTGGGTCAAAGGACATTTGAGAGATAACCCTAGTGGCAAAAGTAATAGAAATGAACTCTGATGCAAAGTCCAGGGAGTGCCCTTCTGACATACTGAGTGTGTAACACCAAATTTTCCCAACTCCCTTTCCATAATTCTTTTCACCACACCATGTTAACAACAAAGACAACAATATAAACTAACATTTAAGGAGTACTTAGTATGTGCCAGGCACTGTTCCGAGTGCTTTAGATATATAATCTCATATATAATTTGGGGTGGAGGAATAGATTGTAGGTAATTGAAGCATCGTGGAATGGTTGAATTGGGAGGCAAGATTTGAAGGAACTGTTAAAAGAGTTTTTTCAGTAAGCTGAGCCAAGATATGAAAGGGGAAGGTGAAAACAGGACAGGGTTGACAGCATGTGTGGATGTGTGAGTAAGGAGTGGCAAAAAATAGATCAGGTAGCCAAGGGCAGGGAGATGTAGTAGCCCATCGGCATTTGAGGATGCTGAAATCAGGTGATCAAAGGAAGTTGATATTATCCCCATTTGTGAATGGAGAGCCTTTCAATTTTCAGGTAAAATTAATGTATTCTATTTTGACATAGCAAATAGACCAGCTCTTGGGGCCACATTGATTAAAATAAAATACATCAGATTCTTTTAATGGTCTTAGTGATATCTCTAAAGGGTTACTTATTATCTGTTAAATATTTGACTAGAGCATTGTTCTGGAATAGCCATAGGAACAATCCTTTGCATAAAAGCGGAGGACCCAGTCTGAAAGCTCTGTCTGCAGTGAAAGCCACAAGCAATGCTTCATCCCTGGCAAAACTGTGTTGACAAGGTGGTCTGCATCCAACCTGGCTGCAAAACAGATGGGCTCTTAGCCAAGCACATTAGGAGATTCCCAATGACCAGTCAGAGGGAGCCTGTAAGGGGATCCCATGTGCGTGTGTCATTAAGTGTGACTTGGTACGGCAGGAGAGGCAGGCAGAAAATGTGTGCTGAGCAGTCAGGCCGAGGCTCAATTAAAAACCTGAAACCAAAGCCTAGACTGGGAGAAATCTCCACAGTATCGATATAACCAAACCCCCATCAAGTGTCCCTTCTTTGGACTCTGTCTTCAACCACTCTACTGGCTCCTTCTCCTAATAACAAACTCAAATTTCTCCAATCTTTAAAATCCAGCCAAATAATCACAACAGAACAACTCTCCCGGCATGCTTTTGGGCTATTCCTTCTCCACGGCTGGGAATGAGCTGTCTACACTTCCTGCTTCCACATGTTCACCTTTCATTCCCATCTCAAGCCACTGCTCTCTGGTTTCTTCTCATCACCATTTCAGTGACACAGTTCCCAACAAGGACACCAAATACTTCTCAATCACCAGATTAAATGGAGCCATCGCCTCCCTTATCTTAACTTGACCTCCCTGTGGCATGTATCTGGACATCTCCCTCCTTCTGGAAATTCTTTAATTCTTTGGTTCCTACAGGACCACACTCCTCGTCTTCTTCTGCCTGACCCTTAAATGTTGGTGTTACCTGGCTCCATCCTCACCACCGCTTTTTACATTCTACACGGTCTCCTAGGAACCTCCCTCATGGTTTCAGCCACCACTTATCTACTGAAGTCACTCAAGTCTCTATGTTCTACCTTGACCACTCTCCCTACGCTGTGTATTCAGCTCTCCACTAAAGCATCTCTCTCTGGACACCCCGGGAAATCTCAACACACAAAACCACTCATGATCTCATCTCCAAATTGCCCATTGTTCATGGATTTCCTCATCTCAGTGAAAGTCAAAACTAATCATCCCGGGCTTCCCTGGTGGCGCAGTGGTTGAGAGTCCGCCTGCCGATGCAGGGGACCCGGGTTCGTGCCTCGGTCCAGGAAGATCCCACATGCCGCGGAGCGGCTGGGCCTGTGAGCCATGGCCGCTGAGCCTGCGCGTCCAGAGCCTGTGCTCCGCAACGGGAGAGGTCACAGCAGTGAAAGGCCCACGTACCGCAAAAAACAAACAAACAAACAACAAAAAACTAATCATCCCATTGCTTAAGCCAGAGACCAGGGAAGAGTTTTTGACTCCGCCTTCTTCCTTGCTACATACGTAGCTCAGTGAGTCAGCAAGGCCTGTCTCAGCCCTTGTCTTCTCTCTTCTGGAGACAGCCCCCCACCCGCCAGCTGAGCTCCTGCCTCCAGACTCTCACCCTCAAATCCACCTCCACCCAGGCCCCCAGAGTAATCTGTCTAAACCCAAACTATGATCGTGCCCCTCCCCTATTTAAAGTCCTCCCATGGCTTCCAACTGACCACCTTTCCCCTCTCATTTCTCTCCTCTCCCCTGTCTCTAATTTGTGCCCAGAGGGAGGCGGGACCATGTGGGGAGAGCAGCCAACAGCTAGGGCTTTGGCAGCTGGTCAGAGGGATCTGGTTTTGGCATAAGAGGATATAGGAACCATTCACAGGTTCATGAGCAGGGCATGATGACATGATGACAGGTATACATGGCAGTCCTAGAGGTGGGAGACACATTAGCAGGCTGCTATAGACTGAATGTTTGTATCCTCCCAAAATTCATGTTAAATCCTAATGACCAATGTATTTGGAAGTGGGACCTTTGGGAGGTGATTAGATCATAAGGATGGAGCCCTCATCAATGGGATTAGTGCTCTTATAAAAGAGATCCCAGAGAGCTCCCTCACTCTCCTCCCCTTTACCCCTTACCCCATGTAAGGACACAGAGAAAAGACTATTTTCTGTGAACCAGGAAGCACACCCTCACCAGACAAATGAATTGTCTATGCCTTGATCTTGGACCTCCCAGTCTCCAGAACTGTGAGAAATAAATTTCTGTTGTTTATAAGTCACCCAGTCTACAGTATTTACAGTATTTTGTTATAGCAGCCCAAAGGCACTAAGACTTACACAGGCTCTTGCAACAGAGGCAAAAGGACCTAGACTAGTCTACAGTGAGAAAACAGGAAAAGGTGAACCTGTAGGACTGGTGAGGAAGGGTAAATATCTAAAAAGGAAAATCACCAGATGCAAGTAGTAAGGAGATGCATTAGTAGATAATGTTAAGCACTATTAAAGGAAACAATCCACAGGAAGCCTAGAGAATTTAAAGCGCCATTAGAGGAACACGAGCAGGGGTTAAAACACAACACACAATTCTACACAGCAAGTGAGGAAGGCAAATGCTGGGAGGAACTGTAGCTTCTATAAAAGGGGGAGAGGGCAAGAAAGCCTAGAAAAGGGGACAGACACAAACAAGGAGACAAGATGAGGACCACAGAAAGTCCGTTACGCTCAGGAGCTGCATCAGCTGATCTCTTAAAGATGAGCTTCAGAATGATGAGAGAGGCAGCATTCATTGGGGAGATTCAAAAAAACTTTGTCCAAAATGTTGCCAGGACTGGAAATGAGTGACCTGCCAGAATAAGTCCCTTTCACAAAACTACAGGCCTGTAAGGCCCACGCATGGAAAAGCATAACCGCTTCCGGACTTTGGAGTTACGGAGATCCGTGTTCGAATCCCGACTGTCCCCCTTGGCAAATGAGATAACCTCCGGTGACTCTGGTCAGCTTGCCCTGGGTGGGTCACACCGCATTGTGAAGGGCAGGCCTAGGGTGAGACCCCAACAAGGTCGCTGACTCCAGAGCGGTGCTCTTTCCAGCAGCCTGATGCTCTGGGCAGCGGGTCCCCTCGCGCGGCCGGCCCCCGGCCTGGAGCGCCTTTGTGCCCCACTCACCCGAGAGCACTCGCAGAAGCGGCCCGCGGCGGGGAGCCGGGAGGGAGACCAGTCAGCAGGAGGTGGCCGTGGGACTGGGGACGCCGGTGGGAGTGCCCCCGATGTGGCGCGGACTGGTGGGGAGGGGGGCGGCCAGGTGGTGATTGGCTGGGCTGCGGCTGGCAGCTCCGGGCCAAGAACAAAAGAGAGCGGGCGGCGGGCGGCCTCTGGAGTAGGCGCTCCCGCCCGCCCGGCGCGGGCTTCGGTGCTGGGGGAAGACGCACCCATCGCCCGCCCGCCGAGCAGCCGGGCTGGCGCGCTCGGTTTCTGCGCGAAAGCCGGCCGTGTACCTAGGAATTAACCGGCCGGCCCTGGAGGGGAGGGGTGGGGAGCGGGAAGTGGTGGTGGTGGGGGGGGAATGTTGAGCGCGCGCGAGAACAATAATAAGATCGTGTTTGCGGTCGCTGCCCGAGGAGGAATTCGGAGGAGGCGCGAGGCCCGGTGCTCGCGTCGCGCCCGGGAGCCCAGGAAAGAGGCCGCCGGCGGCGGCGGCGGCATGAGGCAGGCGACGCGGCGCCTGTGAGCAGCGCGCGGCGGCGGCGGCGGGGAACCTCAGCGCGGGGAGAGCCGAGCGGCCGGGGGCTCCCCTCCCCCGCTGCCGGGCGGTGATTTGCCGGGCCTGCTGCGCCCCCCGCCCACCCCTCGCCCCAGCTGCCGCCTCGCCGCTTCCCTTCGTCGGAGCGGCCGCTCGTCCGCCCGCCCGCCCGGCTCGAGGCCCGCGGGGAGCGCGGCGCAGTCTGTTGGCCCGCGGGGGGGCGGCCTCCCGGCATCTTCGCGGCGCCCAAGGACGACCAGGAAGGGGAGCGGCCGGGATGGCGCGTCCGCGGCCCCGCGAGTACAAGGCGGGCGACCTGGTCTTCGCCAAGATGAAGGGCTACCCGCACTGGCCGGCCCGGGTGAGTACGGCGGCCGCGCGCGGGCCCGCCCGCCCACCATTTTCCCCTTCATGATGGCGCACCCGCCCCCTTTCCCCATCGCCTCAGCCCGGAGCGCGGAGCCCGCCGCGAGTGGCCGACTGCGGCCGGGGCTGAGGGCGCGGGCGGCGCTGCGCAGGGAGGACGGGGCCGCGCCGGAGGCGAGGGTTCCGGGCCGCGCCCGCACCCCGCGAGGGCCGCCATCCTTCCGCCCACTTTCGAAGGCGGCTCCGGCCCCGGCAGGCCCGCCGCTGCCTTCCTCCCGGAAAGCCGGTGGTGACCGGGAGCCCGCGCCGCCGGGGAGCGGGCCTGGAGTGGAGCCATCGCTCCGGGCAGGGTCGTTGGTAGACACCGCGGTCCCGGGCGAACGTCGGGGTACGTAGGGGAGCGTAGTGCAAATGGCTGTCGGAGAGCCGGCGGGTGCCCGCGGCGCAAATCCTGGAAAGGGGTAGTGGTCATTCAGAGCCAGCAGGAGCCTCTTGGCAGTCATTCATCCGTCTCTCGTTGCATCCTTCGCCTTCCAGACTTGTTGAGTTTTCCCGGAGCGCGATTCCAGGTGCCCCGCCAGCCCTATCCTTGTCCTGGGGTACGTGCATCCTTGGTGCCCATGGTTCTTTTAAACCGACACCAAATAGCCGGGAGCTTGCAGCTTGGCACTGGCTGGTGTGTCCTGTAAGCTCCTCGTGCCTTTTCACCTCCATGTTTGTTTTAGGTCAGATCCCAGACCTTATCCTCGGCCTCCCACAACAGTCCACAATAGCGCTCTCTTTCTGTGTAGCAGGGTTTTCGCTGGGCTCTTTCTCTAGAAAGCATCTGCGTGTAATACATAACATTAAATTTTATTAGGTTCTTTGCTAACATGTGTGCTTTGTGTCTTAAAATAAATCCCTTTTACTTTTATAACAGTTGGCAGTTAATTGCTTGAAATAAGAAACAGTGAAAAGGAGGGTCAAAGCATGTTGAAGATTATGTTAGTAAACTTGAGGAATAGAAGTAGACATGGGAAATAGTGGCATAAATATGAGTGCAGGCTCTAAATATGTTGTATTATATGCAAGTGAAGGTACTGAGATTCTCCCCTCCCCCAAATACACCCATTCACAAAAGGAAGTGACATCATGGGTGGCCAGACTGAAATTTAGTGAAGTTGAAGTAATGGATGGACATAATCACTTTTTTTGTTTTTAGTTTGTCATGATTGTAAAATGGAAAGAACACTGGGTCAGGAATTGGGGGACCCTGGCATCTGGTCTGGGCTCTGTTATGGGCTAATCATCTCAACTGTCTGAATATCCATTTCTGCAGCTGTAAAATGATCATCTCTAGGATTCCTTCCAACACTAACAACCTCAGATTTCAAGGGGAAAAAACAGTCTTATTCAGATTTCGTGAGGCTGTGCAAATAACTTTTCTCCACATCTGAACTGTAGGTTTTCCTTAAGTAAGGCAAAGTTTTCATGGTGGAATAATGGGTTATTTTTCCTACTACAGTGCCATAATGTTTTGGGGCAAGATTTGTTACTTTAGGAGTCCTTTAGGGAACCCCTTGAGTATATTCATCAAGTAAGAAATAAACAGCTATAGGGCACATATGTTTATACATAGTTAAAAGTGAATTGAAAGTTAGCATCACCAGTTGGTCATTTTCTTGTAACACAATGGCTTTCTTTAATCTTACCTCTGAAAAATATCTCCTGAGGGTCAAAAAGAAAATAGACTTAAAATTTCATTAACATGTTGCTTGCATATGTTGGCCACCTGTAGTAATTTTGAAACAAAAAAGTGCTGCAGAAGTAGTCATAGTTGTGTATTTGATTGTACATAAAATTCCTAGGAGTTATAATTCCAAACCAAGGCAAAATGGAAAATAGAATGAGGAAATAAAATCAATTACATTGTTAGATAAGATACAGTAAATACAGGGGGAAAAATGTGTGTCTGTTCACATTTAATGCGAGCTTCTCAAGGGAAGGCCCTAAGTCTCTCTAATTTTTAAAAAATATTTTATAGTGAGTGGCATGTTGTAATTTCCAAAGAAAGGTAAAGGTTAGAAAAAGAAGAAAGATATTTGAGTCCCTACTCTTTGTTACAGTTGAATGTGTCAGTGTTCTCGTTTTATTTTCATCCCAATTCTGTGAGATAGTATCCCCACTTTACACCTAGCTATAGCTTTGTAGATGATGATATTATCAAGTATGGGGGGGGAATCCTACTTATTTAAATTTCAAATATTATCCCTTTATATGAAGGCCAGCCATGTTGGGATTCTATCAATATATGGCCATAAGGAATGAAACATAGGAGGGAGAACATGGAGGAAACATTTCTTCAGGCTATGGGGAGGAGCTTTCTGATGGTCAGAACTGGTCCACGTGGCATGGAGAAGTGACTTCTCTGCTGTAAAGAAGACATTTATTTTGGTCCTAGGAATCCCCTTGTGAGGAATGTGAGCCTAGAGGATTCAGACATCTAGTAAATTTGATCAGGTTGGTTTCAGCTTTTGGCTGAGCTGCACACTCTGTGCCCAGGGTGTGTTCTGTAATCTAAGTTTCAGTTTACTAGTCTGTAAAATAGGGATAATTCTCACCTCACAGATTTAGTGTATGTAAAAGCACTAAGCAGCAGTACTTGAATACTCCTATCTTTTTTGCTTTTTGAATTTCTAATTTTTCCCCTGTATCACTACACTATTTAAAATTTTCAGCTATTACATAGATTTGTTATTTGTCCAGCATTTTATCATGAAAAATTTCAAACATATAGAGAATTTTAAAAATTGTATAGTGAACAGCCATATATCTACCACCTAGATTCTGCACTTAACATTTTGTTATACTGTCTATATCACCTATTTGTTCACATATCCATCCCTCTATCCATACAGCAGTCCATCTTTTTTTAATGCATTTCAAAGTAAGTTGCAGATAATTTACTCCTAGACACTCCAGAATGTATTTCATTAACTAGAGATCAATATTTTTAATAGATTCTTTTTTTTCCTTTTGAGGTAAAATTTACATAGACTGAAACGCACTTACCTTAAATGTACCATTCAGTGAGTTGACAAATGTATACACTGGTGTAATGCTAGCCCCTACTGGGACAGAACAGTACCAGTACCCAAGAAAGTTCCCTTATGCCTCTTCCCAGTTGATTCTTGTCCTTCTCCCTTTTCAGATATATTATTTTAACATTAAATAGCAACTGGCTGTTTCTAATGGAGTATACTTGCTGTATATGACTTTAAAAATTAGAAGTTCATTTATGCCTAAGGATTAACTAGCTTAATACTAAAAAATACTTATGCTAAAACAAGAGTCTGCGAAGCTTTTTTTTTTTTAATTTTAAAAAAATATTTTATTTATTTTTTATTTTTGGCCGCATAGGGTCTTAGTTGCGGCATGCAGGATCTTTCACTGTGGCATGCGGGCTTCTCTCTAGTTCTTCTCTCCAGTTGTGGCGTGTGCGCAGGCCTAGTTGCCCCATGGCATGTGGGATCTTAGTTCCCTGACCAGGGATCGAACCCGAGTCCCCTACATTGGAAGGTGGATTCTTTACCACTGAACCACCAGGGAAGTCCCTCTGAAGGCTTTTGATTGTGTACCTTGTTGGTAAAGAAAAAAGAAAAATAGAGCATGCATCTCTAATATGTGTAAATTTACTTTAAAATTACATCTACATGTACTTTGTACTATTATATATATTATAAGATAAATACAAAAAAACTAATAGGGATGACAGATGATATAGATGATATTTTATGTTTTAAAATTCTTATTGGCAAAATGTCATTAATAGTACTAGATTAAGTTTATATTTTAAAAAGTACTAATTTTTGGAATTTTTTTGCCTCCTTGTGAGATCTGACTAGATTGTCACAGTTTTTATCTTTTAAAGAGATATTATAGAAGAGAACTGTCAGCTTGGCCATTTCCTTGTTTGCTTGTGCTTACATTATTAGCGTCATCTTTGTAGGACTCCTTTAGCCACTTGTTCATTTAGCGAGAATTCTGTTAGAAGTAGATGTTCCATAATTCTACTCAACCAGGCACACACAAATGGCAATAAGTCACAGTATGCCTAAAGTGAATAAATATAATTATGTAAATAAGCACACTAGTGTTAATTGATGTATTGGATATTAGTAAAATTTACTTTTTAGGCGAAAGAATAAGAATCTAAGATAGAAGTTGTACTATTTTCTTCACAGACCCCCTAAAATCATCTTGTGTATCCCCCGAGGTGTGAACACTCTGCTTATGTTACCCCTACTCTAAAAAATGGAAAAACAAAAAACAATACAAAAACCAAAGTCTTAAAGCCCTTGTGTTTCAGTTAAAGAGCTTTTTAAAATACAACTTTATATGAGAACTCTCAAGCATCGTTAATAGGAGAGTAAATCGATATAACCACTTTAGAAAACTGGCCTGATCTACTGTAGGTAAATACACGCCTGCCTTGTGACTTGGCAGTCTGTTCTAGGCATATACCCAAGAGAATGGGTGTTTATGTCCACCAAAAGACTTGTACAGTAATGCTCATATATGGCGGCTTTATCCATAATAGCAGAAGACTGAAACAACCCAGATGTCCATCAATGCTAGAATGGATAAGCAAATTTGTAGTATGTTTGTATAGTGGAGTACTACCCAGCAATAAAAAGGGGCAGACTACTGATGCCCACAAAAATATGGATAAATCTCAAAAATACAAGGTTGAGTGAAAAAAAAGCCAGACACAAGACAGTACATTCTGTATGATCCCATGATGTTCAAAAACAGGCAAAGCTGATCAATGGTGACCAGTTTGTGGTAGGTGGAGGTGGTGGTGGGGTTACTGACTGGTAGGAGGCACTGGAAATGTTCTGTATCTTGATGTGGGTTTGTACGTATGTAAAAATTTATCAGGCTTGCACTTGGGGATTTATGCACTATTATGTATATAATGCCTCAATTTGCGTATATAATGCCTCAATTTTAAAAACACACACTTTGTATGAGGTGGGGAAAAAGAAGAATCTAATACTCCAAGTTTCTTCATGGATTCAATTTCACCATTCTTAGCTTTCAGTGAGAAATTTTTTCCTTTAAGGCTTCAGTCCTACAAAGTTGCATCTTCCTTTGACTATTTTAGAAGCTTCATTTACTACTTCACAGCTTTCTCTTGAGGCTTCTTTGTAGTTCTGGATTCTGCCTCTGTCTTTTGCTTAACTCTACTAGAGTCTTTCTATTCCTTTCATGCTAAATCATTCATTGCTCATCATATTTTTGATCTAGCTCTCCACCTCTCACTTGTTAAAACTTAAGAATAAAGCATTTGACTTACCCCTCTATGACAGTTCAAAGATCTGAACTCTTATTGAACTTTTATTGAGTACCTACCGTATGTAAGGCACTGTACTAGGTGTATTTTTTCGTTTTTCTACCAACAGATTAAATTTGCAGCAATTTAAAAACATTGTAATTGAATAAAGTGTTTCCCTATCCTCTATTAATGTAAATACTGGTTGGGAATCCTCAGTTTCTGACCCATAGCACTTTCCTTTTTTTTTTTTTGCCTTTGACAGTAAACTGCTAGACTGTGAACCTTTATTTCTGCAGACCAGGCTACATATTTTCAGAGAATCAGTTGACACTTAAATTCTTTTTAATCTCGACATAAAGTAAGATGTTTATAATCTTTATTACTTTGTCCCGAGTCCACAGAAATGCATCATTGGTTCATTCCTCAGGTAGAGTGGCACAGGCTCACTCAACCTTTCTCCAAGAGACTATATTCACATTGCCAGTTTGAGACTGGCAAACTGTCTCATTTTCTTCAGCTTAACCCTGGGAGCAAACAGGCAACTTAAACTCAATACCAACATTTACATTTTCCGTCAGCCAGGTGCATCTGTGTATGTGGCATATCCCCTTTGAAATGCCCTAATGACTACTTGTTGCCCCATGATTTGAAGAATATTAATTCTCTTAATTCCACTATATGAGGTTGTGTTTGATTCTTTTGGAAAATGATGGTTTAAAATGATATATGACTGTTGAAAATGTCTATTAGCATTAGAAAAACGTTATAGACTAATAAGTATAGTAGAGCAAGAGCCCAAATATTCCTGTTTATTAGAGAAATATCTTCTATTGCAGAAGAGCCTCCAGATGTCTGATCAAAATATAGTCCACTTAATAGGGTTGTTAGTCCACTGCAAAAAGATTTCTTAATCATTTCAAGCAGTACTGAAAGCATGGTCTGTGGACTGTTACCTGTCAGTGACAAGATAGATATAGAAATTGAGAACAAGAGTTTAGAAATTTTTTTAGCAACTTGATAGAGTAACTTTTTGTTTGTGAATCTGATTTAAAATTGAGGTTTGTATGCCTTTTAATTTTAATTTTCTAATAATTCATCTTTAATCTATTTTATTAAAATGTCTGTAACTAATTAGATTTTTTTTAGTTGCTCCTTCACCACAGAATAGAAGTACTGACTATATAGGATCCTAAACAGTCAATAGTGTTCCTTGCACCGAAAACAATTTGCTCATACTGTAAACTGTTTAAACTATGCTTATTTAAAAGAGAGAATGGACTGACCTTCATGTTATATATTAATTTCAGCTGTGTAACAGAGTTACAGTTATTACACAAGTAATAATGTCACTGTAGAAAGATTAACATCCTAGACATAATTACAAGCATCATGAATATCCACCTATATGTTTAGGTACATAATTTTTGTAGTATATATACATTTTGCAACCTTTTTTCCCCACTAAACACTGTATCTTTAGAAGACTTTCAATGGCAATGCATATGTTTTTATAACATTATTTGTAATAGCCATCTGGTAATTTATGGCGTGGACTTATTTTTATAAATTATAACTACTTGCTATTATAAGACATTTATTTTATTTCCAGTTTTATACTATAAAAGAATACTCTGAGAAACATTCTTTTGGCTTAATTGTTATTTCCTTAGGACAAGTCTCTGGAAATTATATTTCTGAGTCAAGGGGCAGGTGCATGTTTTAAAGCTTTGTATTACAAAGATTTAACTATCTTATCTTACCCACTACCAGAATAAGAGAATACTTGTTTTCTCACATATTCATTAAAAGTGGATGATTCAAACTTTTAAAAATCTTTCTCAATTTAATAAGCACAAATATTTAATAGAATTAATTTCTTTGGTTACAAGTTAGGCAGAATATATGTATCATATATGACATTCTATCAATAATGTATATGTGTCTTGAATATCAAGTTAGAATGAGTATATATAATAACACTACTATGAGGTAGATATCCCCATAAGAGAACCAAGACTTAGCTTAAGAAATTCACCTAAAGACAACTTAATTGTCTTAATCCCCGACTATTAAGAATGCCACAAGAACATAAGAAATGTGATATCAGATTAGGTAAAGGACTAAAGAAGCATTTGGCAGTATGTAAAAAGAACATACATGTATGTGTGTTTGTAGGGCTACAAGTTTCTGTGAAGCTGGAAATCTTCAGTCAGAGAACATTTACTATTGTAACATTTATTATATTATCTTTAGTCTATATCTCTTTGAAAGTCCTTTGACACAGGGCAATATAAAAATAAGTATTAGCTGTGCATTTAAAGAAAGCAGAGACCCGTTAAAATCAATTCTGAATGAGTAGCATGATGTTGACTTAGTGTAAGTTCTAAAACCTTTATGTGTGAGAGAACACATCTACTTTGAACCTCAAGTAGGGTAGTTATGAGAGTTACTGGTTCAGTAGAGCCTAGAAGCTAAATCATAAGAACTACTACTACTAGCCTGTGTAACTTCTTGCCAGTTTACTGCATTCCCAATCTCTGTAACAGCATTTTTCTATGTACAGTATATCACTGCCATTTGTATATGTAATCTCCTTTCAGCTGATTAAAATGGAGGTAGTAATTGAATTTTTCTACTATATCTTCTTACTTGATAAGAATTTGCTGTAGTCAGTCAGGTAAGTACCATCTGTAGGGTCACAGAGAGCCACCTAGAGGTTAAAAAGAGTGAAATAATCCAATGATTGGTGAGCTCAGACATTTAGAGTGACATCCTCCAGATTTCTGAGCAAGACTTCCTGCCATGTCCGGAAAGACAACTAGACCAGGAGTTAAAAGATAAGCACCTCATTCTACCACTCTCTTGGTTTGTTAGGTTTGGGCATCTTTTTTTTATTACAATCTCTTTGTAAAACAGGGAGAGTGATAATTCTTAGTCTCACCCTTTTTCCTAGTAATCAAATGTGAAAATATACATGAAGAAAGTGTTTGCTAATTAAGTACCTAATAATTAACCTCCTAGAAACACCGGACCTAGTAAAGTCTCAGTAAATGTTTTTGTGGTTTGGCAAGTGTGTCTTTCAGCAGTTTCCTTGTGACTTTATAATAGTGAGTTGGCTTTAGGCTCTGGGAGTTGTAGGGACTTCCCATTAATATTACCCCTCCAGATTTATGAGTGTGATGAGCCATCTCTAGAGGGTCCACATAGCTTCAGGATTTGGGGGCAAACTAAGCTGGACTTCGTTGGCAGTTAAATGGTGCCTATGAATCAACTACTCCTCCCACTTGATCACTGAAACTCAAGCTCTGAGTGGATTCCCTAAGCCTGATTATAGAGTCTCGAAGGCTCTCCAAAAGTGGACTGGGTAGTTCTTACTAACATATTAGTAACTTCTTAGTTTCTATCAAAATATGTTTAAGACGAGAGTTGTTGTAAGTGATGGGTTCATTTAGGTTCAGTACTGGTTAGCAAATATAAAAATGAGTTTCACAGAGATTGAAAAACTTTTATGTAGGGAAAAATGTCAAAAAATAAACCCATGCCTTTAGAGCTTTTCTTCCTTTTTGTCACTGAAGTAGACTTTTGTACTAATGGCATCTTTAATTTTGGAGGAAATGCATATTTAGAGAGAGCAGTGTTATGAATTCTCAGTTCATTTTTTTTTTGGAGTTAGCATATGTTAAATGGATTGAAAATTAATTCCCTCAAGACTTCTGTTTGACTTTCAAAATGAGACCAGCTATTTTCAAACAAGGCATAACTGTTCTTATCTCCTTCACTAGACTGCTACATGAGGATTAAGTCAATAATTTTGAAAAAGTATTTAGACCTTGGAAATGAGTCATGGTTGCTGATTGATTCTGTTGCAGTCTAGTCTAGTGGCTTTCAGACTTTTTTTGGCTGTAACTGACAATAGGAAATAAATATTAATTTCATACACACACACTAGAAAAAGATTTCACCACATCATACTATATGTGATGCATCCTGATGTTTTTATATTTCATTTTATATAAAATCAGGTTGTAACCCACAAAATCAATTTCACTACCTGTAGTTTGAAAAGTACTGGTCTGGTCTGTTAGGCCAAAGGGAAATTAATCTATGTGAGTTATATATGTTTATATAGAACAGTAGTTGGATTTTTGAGCTGAGTTAATAGTCCTGAGCTTTTTATTCTGCTGTAGCCATAGTCCTACATGGAGGTCACATGAACATAAGAAATGAAAGTTATGTTAGGACACTTAACCACCCTGGCCATTGTTTTACTTGATCTCCAAAGGTATACAGATCAACTATTTCTACTCTCATTTTCCTTCTATTCTTTGAACTGCAAATATACCTACTACTTTCTTAGCTTTCTCTATGAAGCTAATTATAGTTTCATACATATGGCTTGTTGAGGGTAATAAGCTTCATACATTTGCTAACTAGTTAGTGATAAACACTGACTATCTAGTGTTCCCTGGCTGATAATATTGAGGTTCTGGGGTTTTCTTGGGTTTTTGAGACTAGACTGTGGAGGTATCAGGCTATCTATGACTGGTATTGATATGGGCTTTTGTTAAGTCCAGAAAACCTATAGGTGGGGTAGGTTTGTGGTACCCTCTGAGGTGGATGTAAAGTCATGGGACTACCACATTTCTAATGGTTCTGTATTTTCTTTACAATCACTTTTGTCCAATCAAAAAGATTTCCTTGCTACTATTTAGATAACAGCAATCTTAGAAGAGACAATCTAATATTGATGATAGTAAGACACTTCAATTTCTGAAAAAGATATATTTCTGAAAAGTTATAGTAAGCACAGTTTTATATCTCACATCTGGCTGACTGACTCACACAAAATAAGTACACTTCTATTGGAAAATAGCCCCACTATACTAAGTGGAAGTATCTGGAAACAAAAGGGTTAGGTTAATCTTTGTGTTAAGTCAGGTATTCAAGAACTCTCGTGGTTTTCCGCTCAGCTTTTTGTCACTGCTGTTGTTCACTGGCCCTGTCTAGTGCTAGGTGGGGTGGCGGGTGAAGGACAGAGCCTTTGATAGAGTTATGAAATTTGATGGTCTCCATTGTTCATTTTTAATAAGCTCCTTGTCTGGGGCAAATATTTATTTAACTACAAGGGATCAGGTAACCCAGAACAAATGTGTCCCTTGTTTTTAATATTGTCATAAAAGCAAATTACAGAAGTAGGGCAGCTCAGCAAGAGCGGGTGGTTAGAGAAGTTTGTTGAAGTGAAATAGAGATGATGGTGATTGAAGACCCCTCCTTTGCGCCACTAAAATTGCTTCTCATTCAGTATTGTAAAATCCAACTACTGTGACCTCTCCGTTTCCTCTGGGTATCCCAGCTACCTCCTGGCTTCACTCCTTCCTTATCCAAATTAGACCTACATGATTACTTGAACTGCTCTCACCCCATGCACACTTTCATGCATTCACCCTACAAACTCCTGCTGAGACCAACTAGACATAATCACAAAGGCATGCAGACTGGGGCTGCTCCAGGATTAATTTCGTTAGGTCCTCAACACTGCTCATCACTCCTTTTACTTGACCTGGGTCAGTTACTTGTCTATCCTCCTCAGGTGTTAGTAGATATTTTTACTACCCTCTTCCAACTCAACCTCTTTCCCCTTATTTTCAGCAAATTATTTTACTTTCATATTTTATATGTTCATTTTCAAGGTGCAATGGAAGAGCAGGAGCTTTATGTGCAGATAAAGCCGTGTCTGCTGTCTCTATCCCTCAACAGATGAATGACCTTGGGTACCTAATCTCTTGGCTTTGATGGACTGTAAAATGGAGACAATAATGCCTTCTTTTCAGGGTTATTTCAAGGATTTTAAACATAAAGAATCTGAAGTTTTGTGGGGTTTTTTGTTTTTTTTTTTTTTTAAGAATCTGAAGTTTAACGGATGATCAAAAAATGTTTTTTTCCCTCTCCATCGCCTCTTCCCCATCCTCCTTACTAAGACCCTCCCCTTCTTGCTTGACCCCACCCTTTTCCTTTCTTCATTCAACATTCAGCAAATATTGATATTTTTGAGTGTTTGCTATGTCCCAAACACTAACACCCTCATAGATGCTGGGGGTAGAGAGGTAACCTAAACAAAGTTTTGTTCTCATAGACTTGAAGTCATCAGCCTCTTCCCCTCCACTGACTTTCTCTCTACAGACTAGAAAGAATAATCTCTCCTATCTTCCAGGCACTGCTCTCTCTGCTTTCCTTGGTAGCCATGCTTCTTTAAATAACTGACCTTACTGTCTCTTTCTCACCCCTCTCCCAGAAGTCACCATCACCTGCCAATTAATAGAATTCATTTCAATCCTAATTGTTGCCTCTGTGGAAATTAACACTGCTATTAAAAAATTCTCTTCTCTTGACTTCCCTCCTGTGTTTCTTTTGAAAGATTCTTCTGCTTCTCTAACTATACCTGTACAGGTTCTTCTTTGGCTTCAAGCCACCATTCTTCTAAATTTCTGTTTCAGGCCCAGACTTAACTATTGTGAGCTTCAAATCCATACATCCGTTTACCTACTAGACAGCTCCATCTAGCTGTCCCTCAGGTACCACAAATTCATCATCAAAAGTAATCTAGCCACCCCTCCCAACCCAAGTATTCCTGTTTTACTTAAAGATTACTATTTAGCCAGTCACCCCCAAAAACAAAGACCTCAAATTATCCTACATGCTCCTTATTCTTTGCCTCTAACATCTTATTGATCACCTAATGATGTCAAGATGGGCTGTGCAAATGGAGGCCTGGTGGTAGTTCTGATAGAGAAAAATACTGTGAAATTTGATTCATTATACAGCCCGGGGCAGCGTAAGAGTGCTAAACACAAAAGAACCTGAGGCGTATTCATGTTGTAAACAGGATGTAATTCCAACAAAACAGTATGACATTAAATTATTAATTTAGATTTTTTGGTGTCATTTTATTTCTACTTAATAATATATAAATTTATCTTGGTTTTATAATGTATTGTTATAATAGTACTGTTATATTTGTGCACATTTCAGAACATGATAAAATTTTATGACAGCTGGGGTCCACATCATGTTGATATATTCCTTTTTTTAAAATTCATTTTATTGAAGTATAGTTGATTTATAATGTGTTAATTACTATACAGCAAAGTGATTCAGTTATACCTATATATACATACTTTTTCATATTCTTTTCCATTATGGTTTATCACAGGATATTGAATATAGTTCCCTGTGTAGGACCTTGTTGTTTATCCATTCTATGTACAATAATTTGCATCTGCTAACCTCAAACTCCCAATCCATCCCTCCCTAGCCCCCCTCCCCCTTGGCAACCACAAGTCTGTTCTCTAGGACTGTGAGTCTGTTTCTGTGTTGTAGGTAAGTTCATGTGTCATATTTTAAATTACACATATAAGTGATATCATATGGTATTTTATCTGACTTGCTTAGCATGATGACTTACTGAGCATGATAATCTCTAGGTCCATCCATGTTGCTGCAAATGGCATTATTTCATTCCATTTTATGGCTGAGTAATGCTTCATTCTATATATATACCACATCTTCTTTATCCATTCATCTGTCAATGGGCATTTAGGTTGTTTCTATGTTTTGGCTATTGTAAATAGTGCTGCAGTGAACATTGGGGTGCATGTATCTTTTTTTTTTTTTCTTTTTCCCGGTACGCGGGCCTCTCACTGTTGTGGCCTCTCCCGTTGCGGAGCACAGGCTCCGGACGCGCAGGCTCAGCTGCCATGGCTTACGGGCCCAGCCGCTCCGCGGCATGTGGGATCTTCCCAGACCGGGGCACGAACCCGTGTCCCCTGCATCGGCAGGCGGACTCTCAACCACTGCGCCACCAGGGAAGCCCGTATGTATCTTTTTGAATTACAGTTTTCTCTAGATATATGCCCAGGAATGGGATTGCAGGATCATGTGGCAACTCTATTTTTAGTTTTTTAAGGAACCCCCATACTGTTTTCCATTGATGTATTCTTTTATTCTTATTTTTCTAAGAATTATCAAGAATGGAAGTTAAATTTTGTCAAAGTTAAATTTTGTCAAATTGTAATAGTTTTGTAAGTTTTCTCTTTTGGCCTTGTTATTAATTATATATTTTAAATATTAAATTGTACTTGTATACCTGGAATACACCTTACTTTGTTTCAGTACAGTAACCCCCCCTTATCCATGGGGATACATTACAGTACCCCCAGTGGATGCCTGAAATTGCAGATAATACTGAGCCCTGTGTATACGTTTTTTTCCTATACCTATGTACCCATGATAGAGTTTAATTTATAAATTAGGCGTGGTAAAATATTAAATAAATAATAAAATAAAACAGTTATATCAATACACTGTAATAAAAGTTACGTGAATGTGGTCTCTCTCAAAATACCTTATTGTATAAATTTAATGCCTTTTCCATCTTAACTAAACACTTATAATGCACTATGGCCATAACTTTTGCAGTTTGGAGTGCAACAGCAAAACTAGCATGAATTTCTTTTTCCTTCACAATTTCATGGATAGAATATTCTTTCATACAGTAGATCTTAGCAACTTCAACAAATGGTATTTTTTCTCTCCTTATTAAGTCGAGAACTTTCACCTTTTCACTTAATGAAAGCACTTCACAGCTTCTCTTTGGCATATGCAAATTGCCAGCATCACTACTCTTACGCTTTGCAGCCCTCATTAAGTAAAATCAAGGCTACTTGAACACAAGCACTGCAATACTGCAACAGTTGATCTGATAACTGAGATAGCTACTAAGTTATTAACAGGTAGGATATGCTGGACAAAGGGATAATTCATGTCCCACTCCAGGATGGCTTGAGATTTCCTAACACTACTGAGAATGGCGTGCAATTTAAAACTTATGAATTGTTTATTTCTGGAATTTTCCATTAAATATTTTTGGACCATGGTTGATCACAGGTAACTGAAACCACAGAAAATGAAACTGCAGATAATGGGGGACTATCGTACATACATTTCTCTTTTTGTTGAGATATAATTTCGGTAACATAAAATTCACCTGTTTAAGTTACACAGTTCAGTAGTTTTTATTATATTCACAATGCCGTAAAACGATTGCTAATTCTAGAACATTTTTATCACCCCAAAAGGAAATGCATACCCATTAAGCAGTCTGTCATCATCCATCCTTACCCCCAATCCATGACAATCACTAATTTACTTTGTTTCTAAGAATTTGCTTATTCTGGATATTTCATTTGGAGGTATCATAGAATATATGGCCAATTGGACTTCCCTGGTGGTGGACTTCCCTGGTGGTGCACTGGCAGGTGGATTCTTAACCACACAGGTTCGAGCCCTGGTCCGGGAAGATCCCACATGCCATGGAGCAACTAAGCCCATGCACCACAACTACTGAGCCTGCGCTCTAGAGCCCGCATGCCACAACTACTGAGCCCACGTGCCACAGTTACTGAAGCCCACGCACCTAGAACCCATGCTCCACAGCAAGAGAAGCCACCGCAGTGAGAAGCCTGCGCACTGCAATGAAGAGTAGCCCCTGCTCGCCACAACTAGAGAAAGCCTGCGCACAGCAATGAAGACCAAACATAGCCATCCATAAATAAATAAATAAATAAATTTTATTATTTTTTTTGCAGTACACGGGCCTCTCACTGCTGTGGCCTCTCCCGTTGCGGAGTACAGGCTCCGGACATGCAGGCTCAGCGGCCATGGCTCACTGGCCCAGCCACTCCACGGCACGAACCCGTGTCCCCTGCATCGGCAGGCGGACCCTCAACCACTGTGCCACCAGGGAAGCCCAAATAAATTTATTTTTAAAAAAAGAATATATGGCCAATTATGTCTGGCTTCTTTAATTTAACATAATATTTTCAAAGTTTATCCATGTTGTAGCATGTATCAGTAGTTTATCCCTTTTATTTATTGTTTATTTAATATTCATTTATTTATTTGGTTGTGCCAGGTCTTAGTTGCAGCAGGTGTGCCCCTTAGTTGCGGCTCGCTAGCTCCTTAGTTGTGGCATGCGAATTCTTAGTTGCAGCATGCGTGTAGGATCCAGTTCCCCGATGAGAGATCAAACCCAGGCCTCCTGCATTGGGAGCACGGATCCCCAACCACTGTGCCACCAGGGAAGTCCCAGTAGTTTATTCCTTTTAATGTCTGAATAACATTCCATAGGTACTCCACATTTTGTTTATCTGTTCATCAGTTGATGGGTATTTGGGTCATTTCCACTTTGGGCTGTTATAGATAATGCTGCGATGAACATATGTGTACAATTTTTTATGTGGATTTAATGTTTTCAGTCTCTTGGGTATGTACTTAGGAATGGAATTGCTGGGTCACATGGTAACTCTTTGTTTAACCCTTTGAGAAATTCCCAGCCTCTTTTCCAAAACTGTTATACCATTTTACATTTCATATAGCCTAATGACCTTGACTAGAACCTCCAGTACAATGTTGAATAGAAGTGGTCAAAGTGGACATCCTTGTCTTGTTCCTTATCTTATGCAGGAAATTTTAGTCTTCCACAATTAAGTATGACGTTAGCTGTGGGTTTTTCATAGATGCCCTTTATCAGGTTGAGGGTGTTTCCTTGTATTCCTAGTTTGTTGAATGTTTTTATCATGGAAGGATGTTGGATTTTGTCAGATGCTTTTCCCACATCTATTGAGATAACCATGTGATGTTTTGTCTTTTGTTCTATTAATATGGTGTATTATATTGATTGATTTTTGTGTGTTAAACCAATCTCACATTCTTGGAATAAAACTTCTTGGTCATGGTGCATAATTCTTTTTATACATTGCTGGATTCTGTTTGCTAATAAGAAATAGAATCCCTGACACATGACGGTTGAACTTATAATTTTTCGACTTCATGATGGTACAAAAGTGATACACATTCAGTAGAAACCACACTTCAAGTTTTGAATTTTGATCTTTTCTCAGGCTAGCGATATGCAGTAAGATAACTTTCTCCTGATGCTGGGCAGTGGCAGTGAGCCGTAGCTCCCAGTCAGCCACACTGTCACTAGGGTAAACAGCCAGTACACTTAGAACCATTCTGTATCCATACAACCATTCTGTATTTCACTTTCAGAATGGTATTCCATAAATTACATGAGATGCTCAACATTTATTATAAAATAGGCTTTGTGTTAGATCGTTTTGCCCAACTGTATGTTAAGTGTTCTGAGCACATTTAAAGTAGGCTAGGCTAAGCTATGATACTCTGTATGTTAGGTGTATTAAATGCATTTCTGTCTTAATGATAATTTCAGTTTATGATGGGTTTATTGGGATGTAACTCCATCATAAGTTGAGGAAGATCTATATTTTTGTTGTAGATTTTTGCATCTGTAGTCATAAGTGATACTGATCTATAGTTCTGTTTTCTTGTGATGTCTGTTTCTGGGATCCTGGTATCAGAGTAATACAGTCCTCAAAAAATGAGTTGGGGAGTGTTCCCTCCTCTTCTGTTTTTTGAAAGAGTTTGTGAAGGATTGGTATTAATTCTTTAAATGTTTGGTATGATTCACCAGTGAAGCTATCTGGACCTGAGCTTTTCTTTGTGGGTGTTTTTTTTTTATTTTAAACAGCTTTATTGAGATTTAACTGACTTGAAATATTGTGTAAATTTAAGGTGTACAATGTGTTGATTTGATACACTTACACATAATAAAGTGATTACGCTAGTAGGGTTAGTTAGCACTTCAGTCACCTCACATAATTACCATTTCTTTTGTAGTGAGAACTTTTAAGATTTACTCTCAGCAACTTTCAAGTCTATACAGTATTGTTAATTATAATCACCATGCTGTATGTTAGATCCCCAAAACTTATTCATCTTATATAACTGGAAGTTTGTATCCTTTGACCAACATCTCCCAATTTCCCTTACCCTCCAGTCCCTAGCAACCATCATTCTACTCTTGTTTCTATGAGTTGCGCTTTTTTAGATTCTTTGTGGTAGTTTTTTTTAAATTATTTATGGTATTTTTTTATAATTCAATCTCCTATTATAGCTCTACTCACATTTTCTATTTCTTCTTCAGTGGGTTTCAATAGTTTGTGCCTTCCTAGGAATTTGTTCATTTTATCTAGGTTATCTAATTTGTTGGCATACAGTTACCCATACTATTCCCTGATAGTCTTTTTTATTTCTGTAAGGTCAGTAGTAATGTTCTCTTTTCATTCCTGATTTTAGTAATTTGAATCTTCTCTCTTTTTTCTTAGTCATTCTAGCCTAAGATTTGTCAATTTTATTGATCTTGTCAAAGAACTAACTTTTGGTGTCATTGATTTCCTGTATTTTTCTATTGTCTATTTTACTTATTTCCACTCTAATCTGTATTTTTTTCTTCCTTTTATTTGCTTTAAGTTGGTGCTATTCTTTTTCCAGTTTCTGAAGGTAGAAGGTTAGGTTATTGATTTGTGATCTTCCTTTTTTTTTTCTTTAAATTACATGAATGAATCAACAGTTTAAACTTTATTTATTAATTTATTTATTTTTGGCTGTGTTGGGTCTTCGTTTCTGTGTGAGGGCTTTCTCTAGTTGCGGCGAGCGGGGGCCACTCCTCATCGCGGTGCGCTGGCCTCTCACTATCGCGGCCTCTCTTGTTGCGGAGCACAGGCTCCGGACGCACAGGCTCAGTAGTTGTGGTTCACGGGCCCAGTTGCTCCGCGGCATGTGGGATCTTCCCAGACCATGGCTCGAACCCATGTCCCCTGCATTGGCAGACAGATTCTCAACCACTGCGCCACCAGGGAAGCCCCATGATCTTCCTTTTTAATATAGGTGTACATAGCTATAAATTTCTCTCTAAACATTGCTTTCACTGCATCCCATAAGTGTTGGTATATTATGTTTGTTTTCATTCATCTACAAGTAATTTTAATTTTCCTTGTGATTTCTCCTTTGCCAATTGTGTATTTAGTAGTGTGCTAATTTCTATATATTTGTGAATTTCCCAAATTTCCTTTTATTAGTAATGTCTAATTTCATTACCTTGTGGTCAGAGGACATACTTTGTATGACTTCAGTCCTTTTAAATTCATTGAAGCATGTTTTATGACCTAATGTATGTTCTATTCTGGAGAACACTCCATGTACACTTGAGAAGAATGCGTATTCTGCTGCTATTCAGTGAAGTGTTCTATAGATGTCTGTTAGGTCTAGTTAGTTTATAGTGTGTTCTGTTTCCTTTTTGATCTTCTGTCTAGTTTAGTTGTTCTATCCGTTATTTAGAGGGAGGTATTGAAGTCTCCATCTATTATTGTTGAATTGCCTATTCTCCTTTCAGTTCTGTCTGTTGTAGTAAGTCTTTTGTCTGATTTCTTTCGCAGCTTTGCTGATTTGGTAAAATGTGTGGTAAGCTTTCCAAGTTTTAGGTGCCCTAAAATAATTTCTATTTTTAAAAAAATTATTTTTGTTTATTTATTTTTGGCTGCATTGGGTCCTCACTGCTGCATGTGCGCTTTCTCTAGTTGTGGCGAGCGGGGGCTACTCTTTGTCGCAGTGTGCGGGCTTCTCATTGCGGTGGGTTCTCTTGTTGCAGAGCACGGGCTCTAGGCACACGGGCTTCAGTAGTTGCAGCATGCGGGCTCAGTAATTGTGGCACATGGGCTTAGCTGCTCTGCAGCATGTGGGACCTTTCCGGACCAGGGTTCAAACCCGTGTCCCCTGTGTTGGCAGGCGGATTCTTAACCACTGCGCCACCAGGGAAGTCCCTAAAATAATTTCTGTTAAGCAAGCAAGTCTATTTCCAAGACTTGAAAGACCTTAAAGCCACTTCAGGCCTGGAAACTTTTTGAGGGTTTTTTCGGGCATCTTTTAAATCAATTTCATGGTTATTGGTTTATTCACATATTACACTCTTCTTGAGTCAATTCTACCATTTTTATTTTCCTAGAAAAGTGTCTATTTCATAGATATAGTAAACCTTCTAGTGTAGATTTTATATATATATATATATATCTCATTCTACTATAATTTTTAGTCTCAGTCACTATAGTTACATCTCATTACTAATTTTATATATTTTAAAAAAAATTTTGTATTTAGATTTGCCAAAGGTGTGTCAGCTTTATTGTCATTTTTTCACCAAAACTCTAGCTCTTGGTTTTTATTTCTCCCTTTTTTTTTTTTTTTTTTTTTTGGTTAATCAGTTCTCCTATTTTTTTTCCCCTACATCATGAATTTCTGATTTCATCTTCACTACTTTTCTTTGCTTCTATTTCAAAAGTCATGAAATTTCTTTGAAATTTTTTTTGAAAATGAAAATTTTTAAAGCTAGTTTTCCTAAGGTCAGATTTGGCTTCAACATGTAGATTTGGGTAATTGGTGTTTTATAATCATTTTCAACATAGATTTTAATTGTGATTTTCTTTTCTTTTTTGGCCTAAGAGATGTTTAGGAGATAATTTTAGAAATTATCATTGGTTAAAAATTTTTATACAGGGCTTCCCTGGTGGCACAGTGGTTGAGAGTCTGCCTGCCGATGCAGGGGACACGGGTTCGTGCCCCGGTCTGGGAAGATCCCACATGCCACGGAGCAGATGGACCCGTGAGCCATGGCCGCTGAGCCTGCGTATCCAGAGCCTGTGCTCCGCAACGGGAGAGACCACAACAGTGAGAGGCCTGCGTACCGCAAAAAAAAAAAAAAAAAATTTTATACAATGTTTAAATTTGTTTTTTTAGCATGATTACCTTGTTATCAGAGTATGTAGTCTTTTAAACTATTTTTTAATTTGAGTTTTCTTTTAATATGTGATCAACTTTTTAAAAAATATTTATTTGTTTACTTATTTGGCTGCACTGGGTCTTAGTTGCAGCATGCAGGATTTAGCTCCCTGACCAGGGATTGAACCCAGGCCCCCTGCATTGGGAATGCAGAGTCTTAACCGCTGGACCACGAGGGAAGTCCCCGTGATCAACTTTTTAAAAGTGCTCTTTGTATTCCTATAAAGAAGGCTTCTGTAGCAGTCAATATTTAGAGATGCAGAAGTATAGCTACCATATCTATTATATTTCTACATATCTCTCACAATATTTTTGACCATTCAGGAAATTTCAGGGCTTCACTTGCCACATAAATGTTTAGGACTTATAACTCCAGGGTAGTTACCTTTTGTCAGAATATAATGATCCAAGTGGGCGCCTCTCTGTGCACGGGAAGATGGCCATACAGGTGACCAAGTCAGTGCTGTTCGTGTGTCTGGGTAACATCTGTCGATCACCCATTGCAGAAACAGTTTTCAGGAAACTTGTAACTGATCAAAACATTTCAGATACTTGGAGGATAAACAGTGCAGCAGTGTCCACGTATGAACTAGGAAACCCTCCTGATTATCGGGGGCAGGCTTGCATGAAGAAGCATGGTTATCCCCATGAGTCACGTTGCCTGGCAGGTTACCAAAGAAGTCTTTGCCACTTTTGATTATATACTATGTATGGATGAAAGCAACCTGAGAGATGTGAATAGGAAAAGTAATCAAGTTAAAAACTGCAGAGCGAGAATTGAACACTTGGGAGCTAGGAGCCACAGGAACAACTCATTATTGAAGATCCTTATTATGGTAAGGACACTGACTTTGAGACCGTCTACCACCAGTGTGTGCGGTGCTGCAGAGCCTTGCTGGAGAGGGTTCACTGACCCAGGTCCAGTCCTGCTGTGGCCCAGGCTTGTCCCCATAGGCCCGCATTCTCAGTGGAGCGACAAGTGTCACCATTCCCTCGCCAAGGCCGCAGCCCTTTCTTCAGTTGACTCACTGTTTCCTACCTTAAAAAATAATTGTAGATGGAAATCAGTTGTTGTCTTTGGTGGAAGAATAAATAAAAATTTTGATTCAGGCAGTTTATGGGGTAAATGTTCTTAGACTAGATGAACCTCCCACTTCACCCCAGTTACAAAAATAGTGGAACAAACAAAATAGTAGAGCAACAAAATAGAACATAATGAAGTAAAACATCACTGTAAGGCCCATTAGCATCTGAGCCCATCGACACTTCCAAGAATCTGCACTACATCTTCCCTCTGTGTGGACGGGGCCCCCTGCCCTGCACTACCTCTTGATGCCAGGGCCTGGTGTCCAGTGATATTGGTGAGAAGTGTTCATACACGCTCACAGTGCACACTTGTGCATTGACAAGACAGGAATGAGGAAGGTTTGTGGGATTTATCTTTAGCACCTTCACTCCTTAGTTTGTGTCTGTCTAGTTTATTTCATAAGGAAGTTAGCTTATTTGTTCCCATTTGAACCACTTTGCCTCTGGAAATGTAATTATGTCTGGGAAGAAGGACACTTGTGTGCTGGTTTACCTTAGGTTAGTTTGAGGACCGCACCTGCTTTTACATGCAGATAATTAACCTGAATGTCAAATATAGATCAGCTTAGGTGGGAAAAAAATAATAAGTTGGAAAAAGTCCTTTTATATTGGAATGCTTAAATATTGATATGTTAAGTATTCTTTTATCAGTGGTTAGTTTATAGTCAAATATAGGTAATTTCTGTACACTTGGAGATGACTGATCTAAAATTTGTATGAATATATGTCAGAAAAGATGGTTTTCAAATAAACTGGGGAAATTACAAAAAATATATGTATAATGATCCACTCTACCACTTCATACTTTTTTAGCTTGTAAGTTATGGTACTTGTAACTTGTAACATGCTTTTATTTTTGTATAGATTTGGCTGTTGTGTCTTTATCCAGCCTTTTACTCATAACTTTTCTTTCCTGTTTTAAGATGTAAATTGTATAAACAGTATATATGTAGCTTAATGTTTTTTGACCACCCCTGAGAGATTTTCCCCTATTCCACTCTTTGTTAACAGACTTCCTCAAGATTTTATCTAATTTTTTTGGTTAGCAGAAATGCTTCCTGGTTTTAAACAGTTTGTTGTGTAACATTCTTAATTTCTGTCATTGAAACTTTCATCTTTTTAATTTCCAGTTATTTCCTTGTGAAGGCGGGGCTGTGTGAATTGGGTAACACTAGTGTTCCATCATCATATTCCCATTAAGTGTTCATTGAGTATATACTCTGGGTTAGTCTCCATGATAGACTTGATAGACTTAACATTACAAAAATGAATGAGACATGACCTTACCTTGAAAAAGCTTGAGATAGGTTAAGAAAGAGAACCATAGATGCATAAAGGAAAAGAATAAAAGTGAGATGTGTGCAGAAAGTGATGAGAAGGTTTTCCTATCAACAAGGCAGCTAGACTAAATGAACAAGTAATAAAACTGACCAACCCAGAGGAACATGAAAACGAGAATAGAGACATTTTTTATTGGCATTTCCTTACAAAAAGGCTGGGTTTCAGCCCTTTTTTGGTTATAGGACATTGAAATGTAGTTTTTAGAACTATTTATTGTCCTATTATTTGTAATAGGACTTAACACAATTTAACTGTTATAGAGAGAGAACACTGCATCTTGAATGGACCTTCCTTTACATTTTGTGCTATTGCTTCCTGCCTCCCTGCAGTCAGTTTTGAAGTCGTTAATGGAAAGTTTAGTGATAGTACCTTCTGAGAAATAAGATTTAAGATAACTTCCAGTGTTGTTACTTTGAGGGGAGGGATGAGAAAACTAAAATGCATTAAACTTCTTGACCAAGTGACTTTCTCAGAGTTACAGAGCAAGTTAGTAGGAAGAACTGCAGTACAATCCATTGCCCTCTTTACTCACCTGCGTAGGATGAGAGGGAGAAGTGAAAGAAAATACGGAATTCACTCTAACCATTTTGACAGTTAGACAGAAACCCTTATTTAATTTAGAAAATTTAAGGCTCAGCTAAGAAAAGGGTTTAAAACCAGTCTTAGGATGAGCTATTTATGTGCTAATTGTAATTTTTTCTTTTTAATTGTGTTAAAATATACATAACATAAAATTTACTATTTTTAAGTGGACAATTCATTGGTATTAAGTACATTCACATTGTTGTGTAACCATCACCATCATCCATCTTCAGAAATTTTTCGTATTGCAAAACTGAAACTCTGTACCCATTAAACAATAACTCCCCATTCTCCTCTACTCCCAAACCTTGTCAGCCACCATTTTACTTTCTGTCTCTATGAATTTGACTTCTCTGTGTACCTCATATAAGTGGAATCATACAGTACATGTCTTTTTTGTGACTGGAATATTTCACTTAGCATAATGTCCTCAAAGTTCATCCACGTGGTAGCATGTATTAGAATTTCTTCCGTCTTGAGGCTGAATAATATTTTACTGCATGTATATCCCACATTTTCTTTCTTCATTCATTCGTTGATGAAAACCCGGAATGCTTCCACCTTTTAGCTGTTGTGAATAATGCTGCTATAAACATGTGGGTACACATATCTCTTCTATACCCTGCCTCTAATTCTTTTGGGTATATACTCAGAAGTAGAATTGCTGGGTCATATGATAATCCTATTTTTAATTTTTTTTAGGGAATACCGTAATGTTTTCCATAGGGACTGCACCATTTTACATTCCCACCAACAGTGCACAAGGGTTCCAGTTTCTCCGTATCTTTGCCAACACTTTATATTTTCTGGGGTTTTTGTTTTTTGGGTTTTTGTTTATTTGAAAGTAACCATTTTAATGGGTATGAAGTGATATCTCATGGTTTTGATTTGTGTTTCCTTAATGATTATCCATGTTGAGAATGTTTTCACGTGCTTTATTGGCCATTTGTATATCTTTGGAGAAGTATATCTTCAAGTCCTTTGCCCTTTTTTTTTTTTTTTTTTTTTTTTGCGGTACGCGGGCCTCTCACTGTTGTGGCCTCTCCCGTTGCGGAGCACAGGCTCCAGACACGCAGGCTCAGCGGCCATGGCTCACGAGGTCCATCTGCTCCGTGGCATGTGGGATCTTCCCAAACCGGGGCACAAACCCGTGTCCCCTGCATCAGCAGGCAGACTCTCAACCACTGCGCCACCAGGGAAGCCCCTGCCCGTTTTTTAATTGGGTTATTTGGAGGGTTTTGTTATTGAGTTGTAAGAGTTCTTTATATATTCTAAATATTATTAACTCCTTATCAGATATATGATTTGCAAATATTTTTCCCACTATGTGGACTCCCTTTTCACTCTGTTGATCATTGTGCTTGTTGTTATTTGTTTATTTATTTTTAAGTCTTTATTGAATTTGTTGCAGTATTGCTTCTGTTTTATGTTTTGGTTTTTTAGCCATGAGGCATGTGGGATCTTAGCTCCCAGACCAGGGATTGAACCCACATCCCCTGCATTGGAAGGCAAAGTCTTAATAAATGGACCGCCAGGGAAGTCCCTGTAATTTATTTTAAAATAAGCAAAGAACAGGACTCTGAACAAATATTCCTGGGACAGTGAGTTTTTATGGACATCCATATGCAGCATATGTGGGGAAAGCAAGAGCAGTGAAATATGAGGTCCTGGGGTCATTGTGATCTTATCAGAAAGATGAAAAGGTAAGAATGAAGACAAAGCACAAGTTTGCCCAGGCCTAGCCTTATATGAGGCAGTTGGGTATAATTGAGAACAAGGAAAATGAGATACAGTGTTCAGAAAATGCCTGTGAGTGATTATTTAAATGTTTAAATGAGCTTTTGCATAGATGAGGCAGTCAAGATGGTTTGGCTAAGCTACCACCTTTATTTGTCAAAAACAGGCACAGTTTAAGACTATCATATGCTTTAATTTTGTTTTATGTGTAGAATTATTCAAATTTACAAGTGATGAATTTCATCCCTGAGACATAAACTGAAGGAAAGAATCTCTGAGAAAATCATCCTGTGGAATTTTTGGTGTTTCTTCCTACTGTCTACTTCCTATTATCAAATATTTGTTTAGCAACCCTGTCAGGAACACAGTCATTACATTTTTGGGGGGTTTGTTTTTTTCTTTTTTTTTTTTTGGTCGATTGGTGCTTTTGGCAGAAAGACAAAACTAATTTCACATCTTTATCCTTAAAAAGAGATAAATTACAATTGGATACATTTAGCAGATGGTTCTAAATCCTTAGAATATTATTAATGCTGCTATAGGTTAAATTTCTGAGGCACTTCATGGATTATCATACCTGTACTTTGCTTCTGTGATTTTGCCTTTTGTTTGATATCAGCAGTCTAGGGCATAGGTCCCTGTTTTCAGAGCCATTCAGGATAATTGCTTCTATACTAAATTAGAAAGTATGCAAAGAGTATTTGCTTTTTCCAAGCTTTATGCTGTTTCTTCCCTTTCTCGCTGGCTTTTTTAAAGTCCTTTTATGCTATGCCTTATGATTGTCCAAAGCCTTTCTTTATGGTACTGTAACAAGTCTGTGTTCTTTAAATTTTTTTTTTTTTCGGTAAAGAACATTAGGATGTGAACAATGACTATTAAATAAGAATAGCCAGAGTAGAGTATGTAAACACCTCAGGTAGCAAGCAGAATCAATAAATTAGTCAAATAGAAGACAGACTTTGAAGAACATATCTAGAAAGCAAAAGAAGTGTTTGGAGACAAATATAAGGGAAGAGATGATAAACAACAAGTATATTTCAGAGAGAGTCAGCTTGCTAACAACATGAACTCTAGAAGACAGTACAGATATTTCAAAATTAATTATCTGAAGTATAATAAAGGAAAATTTCTAGACTTTGATTAAGGAAGACCTATCATCAGAAATAGATAAGGCTGATCACATTTTAGATTCTAATACATATTTTGGTTAAAGTTTTATATCTTATACTAAATTTATAATTCTGTATGCTTCCAATCAAGCAGTGAGGGTTAAACAGTATATTAGCTTGTCAAGATTCACAATAAACTATGTTGGGATTTTGATTGAATTTGAATTATATTTATGGATTAATATGGAAAAATTTGACATCTTATTAAGGTTTCTAATACATGAATGTGGTCTATTCTTCATTTATGTGGGCTTTCTTAACTGTTTTATAAATCTCTACATTCTTAGGTATCTTATACTTTTTGTTGCTGTTGTAAGTGAGTATTTGTTTTTAAATTATGTTTTTGTTTTGTTGTCCTTTAAAATATATATGGAAGGGTAGATAACGAAGACAAGACATTTCTGAACAGTAAGAACAAGATGGTGGGACTTGTCCTATCAGATATCAAAATGTAGAATTGTTCAAGTAGTAGTTAATAGTAAATTAAGACAGTGTTTGGCTCAGGGAGAGTTGTACTGACCAGTAGAACAGAATGGTTACCCAGAAACTGGTCCACAGATATATGGACAAGGGTGGCATTGCAGGTAGGGGAGGGGGGATATGGAGAGAGTATTTTTAAACAATGCTAGCATGATTAGTTATCCATATAGTATCCATATGGATCCCTATTTCATACTATATACAAAGATCATTTCTACATAGATGAAAGCGTAAAAAGCTTTTAAAGCATATGGGGAGAATATATTGTATCCCTGGAGTAGGGAAGAATTTTCCATGACAACACAGAAAAAAACTAGCCATGGAAGGAAAAATTGATAAATTTTAGTATGTTAAAATCAAGTGCTTCTGTTCAGTTAAAAAATCCTTTAATGAACTTGAAAATATAAGCCACAACCTGAAGGAAGTTGCTACATACAGAACCAGCAAAGCTTTAGTATACAGAATGAATCAATAAGAAAAAGACAAATAGCTGGATAGTAAAATAGGCAAAAAGACATGAACAGCCATTTCATAGAAGAATTACATAAGGCCTATAAATATAGTTAAAGATGCTCAACCTTATTAGTAGGGAAATGCAAATTAAGATCATAATGAGATTGCCAAAAATTAAGAGATTTTCCAGTATCATATGTTGGAGAGGATGTGGATCAATAGGAATTGTTTTTTGGCCATTATCTGTGTTTTATTAGACTCTGTGATTTTTTATTTTGAGTGTTTTTTTTCTTTTTTTTTATTGAAGTATAGTTTACAATGCTGTGCCAATCTCTGCTGTGCAGCAGAGTGACTCAGTTATACACATACAGACATTCTTCTTTAAAATTCTTTTCCATTATTGTTTATCCCAGGAGATTGGATATAGTTCCCTGTGCTATACAGTAGGACCTTGTTGTTTATCCTAATAGGAATTCTTTTATTAATTGTTTTTAAATTTTTTTATTTATTTTTGGCTGCGTCGGGTCTTCGTTGCTGACCGCAGGCTTTCTCTAGTTGTGGTGGTTTCTCTTGTTGTGGAGCACGGGCTCTAGGCACGCAGGCTTCAGTAGCTGTGGCTCGCGGGCTTAGTTGCTCTGCAGCATGTGGGATCTTCCCGGACCAGGGCTCGAACCCGTGTCCCCTGCATTGGTAGGCGGATTCTTAACCACTGCACCACCAGGGAAGTCCAGCAATAGGAATTCTTATACACCACTGAAGGAGTATAAATTGGTCAACCACTTTGGAAAACAAATTAGCTTTATGTTGTGAAGTTGAATTTTGCATACTTTCTGACTCAACATCTGTAATCCTAGAGAAGCTCACATGTGTGTACTAGAAGATGTGTACAAGAATATTCACATCAACATGATTCATAATAGCAAAAAAACTTGGAAGTAACCCAAATGTCCTTGACAGAGAATGGAAAATTAAATGGTGGTATATTGATGTAAAAATATTAAACATTAAAAACGAATGAACTACAACTATATATTGGTTCCTTTCAATGTAATTAGGCTAGCTTTGCAATGATCAGTGTCAAAAAATAATAAAGCAACACTTAGTCATTCTTGAAAAAAAAAATTACACTGAATTCCTGCTATGTGCCAGGCACTGTTTTGGGTGCTAGGGATTTAGTAGTGAATGAGAATGGACGTGTTTTCTGTCCTCATAAAGCTTATGTTTTAGTTTAGAGTGGGACAGATGACTAAGCAAGCAAGCAAAGCAATCTGTAATTTAATGTAACCATAAGAGATATGGAAAAAGATGAAGCAAGCAAAGAGGATAGCATATGATGTGATGCTGTGTGGGTGGGTGTTTCTGCACAATCAGGGAAGGGTTTTCTGAAAATGTGACATTTGAGCAGAGTCAAATGTTCGAGAGGAAGGAGTCATACAGCTCTGGGGTAAAAGTTGGAATGAGCTTGGCATATTCAAGGAAGAGCAAGAAGGCAAATGAGGCTAATACAGAATGAGCTAGGGCTAGGGGCAGAAGGGCGGGAGATGAGTTCAAGGAGGTAGACAAAATTCCTATCATGGGTCTTACAGCTTTAGCAATGAGTTTAGAATTTTTTAAAATATGGAAGGTCATGGAAGTGTTTCGAGCAGAATGACATGATCTGACTTACGTTTAGGATCTGAAGAATTGATTGTTGGGGGCAGAGGTAGGGGCTAGGGAGGTGGATGCGAAGGGCCCAGTTAGGAGCCTTTTGTAGAAGTTTAGGCATTAGATGATGGTAGAGTAGACCAGAGCAGACAGAATTGGATGTAGAAAGAAATGGTTAGTTTGTTGATATATTTGAGGGGGTATAATTGAAAGAAATTAGTGTTATTGAGACATATCTGTATGGGAGAGAAGTAAATCAATAATGACTTCCAGTTTTCGAATAGGAGCAGCTGGTTGGACAGTGATGTCATTTACTCACATTAGAGAATACTGAAAGATAAACGGATTAGGCCATAAGATTAAGAGTTGAAATGCCTATGAGACACTGAAGTAGGTGAGTGTGACGCTCAAAAGGGAGGTCTGGATTTTGGGGGTAGAAATATGAGACTCATCAGTGTATAGATGGCATTCAGAACCATGAAACTGGATGAAATCACCAGGGGAGTAAGTCTGTGTAGAGAAGAGGAGCTGTGAAAAGAAGACTGAAAAGAAGTGGATGGTGAGAAAGGAAAAAAAATATATCAGGAGAGTGTAGTATCCTGGAACTCAAGAGAAGAAAATGTTTCAATGGGCATATTATATAATAGAGAAATACATTTACAATGGAGAGTATAGATATCAGGTTAATATATTACAAATGAATAGTAAAAACACAGAAGCCTATAGAGAAATGCAAAAGTGATATGAATAGGCAATTCACTGAAGGGTAAATCCTAATAGCCGATACACCTATGAAAAGATGCTTAACCTCACCATTAATCAGGGAAATGCAAATTTAAAAGAGCAGAAATGCCTAATGCTGTCAAAGATTGGAAGGGAGGTCATTTTCATATCTTGGTGGAAAAGTGAATTATTATAACCTTTTTTGAAAGCAGTCTGGCAATATCTATTAAAATGAAAAATACCTCTAATATATGATCCAACAGTCTCACTGCTGGAAATCGTATCTCATGGAAATAGAAGCATCAGTGCATAAAAATCTAAGTATGTTTGCTGTAGCCTTTTTTAAGGGCAAAAACACTAAAAATAAGGTAAATTCCTTATTTAACATTCCTCAGGAAAAAGTTGGGTAAATTATAGGTTATCTAATTACTGGATTATTATGCAGTCATTAAAAATAAATGAGTTAAATCTATGCCAGTTGACTTCAAGGACTTTTAATAATGCAGAGAATTTGATAAAATGTGATTCATTTTGTGTACATGTGTGTGTGAGAGAGAAACACCATAGTCACCCCCCCAAAAAAAAAACACTTCTGCCTGTGTATAAAATATTTGTATATTGGGCTTCCCTGGTGGCACAGCGGTTGAGAGTCTGCCTGCCGATGCAGGGGACACGGGTTCGTGCCCCGGTCCGGGAGGATCCCACATGCCATGGAGTGGCTGGGCCCGTGAGCCATGGCCGCTGAGCCTGCGTGTCCAGAGCCTGTGCTCCGCAATGGGAGAGGCCGCAGCAGTGAGAGGCCCGCATACTGCAAAAAAAAAAAAAAAAAAAAATTGTATATGAACATGGAGAAAAGCATACTTTGCTATGAATAGCTATGTCTCGATATTCTCAGGGGGATTGGTTCCAGTACCTCTGCATATACCAAAATCTGCAGACACCCAAGTCCTTTATATGTAACCTACACACATCCTCCCATATACTTTACATCATCTCTAGCTTACTTATAATACCTAATACAATGTAAATGCTGTATAGTTACCAGCACTTGGCGAATTCAAGTTCTGCTTTTTTGGAATTTTCTGGAATTTTTTTTCTCAAATAATTTTCATTCCACGGTTGGTCGAATCAGCAGATGAGGAACCATGACTACAAAGGTTCCAACTGTAATCATTACCTTGGGATAAGTAGGTCTGAGAGAGGTTGTAGAGGTAAACCTCCACTCACCTACCACTCAATATGTGTACACACACACACACACACACACACACACACATCTCTATTTAAAAGAAAAAGGATCTCCATGATAAAACAGCTTCTGTGACATATCCCATTTATGTAAAATATATGTGCATGTATATAAAAGACATGAAAAGATAGTCACCAAAATGATAATCTAAAGTATAATTCATTTTTTTAAATAAAATGCTAAATTGGGATATACTTGTCATCATTTTTTTCTCCTTTCAATACTGGTTCAGATGGAGAATCTTGATATTGATCAGATAAATTCAATTTTCAGATAGAATAAAGATAATTTTGAAAAAAAATTTACAAGATTATTATCATTTTGTGCTCTTTACTAACTTCTGTTTCAACATCCATATTTCTTTTGCAGTCTTAACAAACGGTTTGTTTTGGATATAAGCTAAATAATATTGAGACAAAGAATAAAAATTAGAACAGATTAATGGTCAAATCCAGAAGCAGCTAGCTGTGTTCAGTTGAGTGATAAACCTAACTGAATATTTCAATCGTGAACACACTTACCTACTATTGCTACACATATTTGCTCAGTAGATACGAAGAGGCTCTCATACTTTTTAGAAAGAAAGTATTTAAATTATTGTATTTATTGATTTTTAAATTGAAATTGAAACAGATACCATGACTGTCAATAATGCAAACTTCTCAGAGCACTGTGAAGACCTGTGGGTTTGGAAACTACCATTTACAAAATGTTGGATTCTAGCCTAGCTGATTTTCTCTTGCCTTGTCTTCATGCATTACTCAGTATTCATCTTGACCTACCCCCACCTTTGCTGTTTCTCTCTATGATTTAGCTGCTCTGACTTCTTTCTTTCCTCATTTTGCTTTTTTGAAGCTTTGTTTTGCCTCTACTCTGTTCATACCCATTTTGTGATGCTAACATTGCTCCAGTCCCTTTGGATGAAGTCCTATAACTTTTCTGATCACTCTCTGCTAATGAGAAGTCCTCAAAGCAGTTCTAGTACAAAAGCAGACTAAGTTCAATAATTAATATGGTCAATTCTGTTTATTTAAAACTTCAAACTTTATTTAAAGCCAAAATTTCTCCCTACCAAAGGTTGGCCTACTGTATTAAGAGGGGGGGTCAACTAATTTTTTTGACCTTACTTAATGTATTGACTGCTCATCCAACATTCTTCAGCCCTCTAGGGTTGAAACGGGTAGAAGGTAGCAGGAAAGTTCTTATTAGACTAATAGCTGTTGTGAGCTGGTGTTGATGCTGTCTGGACTGGGCAGCTGTTTAGGGCTGATTCTTTTGCTAATGAATTCTTTTTTTTTTTTTTTTTTTGCGGTACGCAGGCCTCTCACTGCTGTGGCCTCTCCCGCCGCGGAGCACAGGCTCCGGACACACAGGCCCAGCAGCCGTGGCCCACGGGCCCAGCCGGTCCGCAGCATGTGGGATCCTCCCGGACCAGGGCACGAACCCATGTCCCCTGCATTGGCAGGCGGACTCTCAACCACTGCACCACCAGGGAAGCCCCATGAATTCTTTTGTACTTTGTTTAGAGCTGCCCTGTTTTACCTTTTGCTACATAACAGATTACTCCAAAATTCACTGGCTTAAAACAATAAACATATTATTTCACAATTTCTGTGGATCAGGAATCTAGGCATGGCTTACCTGGACCTTCTGCCTCTGTCTGTCACAGTCATCTTACGGCTTGACTAGGGAATGGATTTGCTTCCAAGCTCACTCCAGGAGTTGTTGGCAGGATTCACTTCCTCATGAGTTATTGACTTTAAAGGCCTTATTTCTTCATGAGCTGTTGGCCAGAGCCATCCCTGTGTTCCTTGCCACATGGGCTTCTCCACAGAGCAACTCATGATATGGCAGCCAGTTTCCTCAGAGCAAGCAATCAAGAGGGCAAGAGTCTGCAAGCTGGAAGTGACATCCCATCACTTTTACCATATTCCATTCATTAGAAGTAGATAACTAGATCTAGCCCACACTCAAGAAGAGGGGATTACACAAGGCCATGAATACCAGGAAATGAGGATTATTGGGAACCATTTTAGAAGCACCCTACCATCCCACCACCAGTAATCCTGGGATTATCTCATCTTCACTTCTTTTGATACAGGCAAATGTATCTCCTGTGAATAGTCACTTAGTCCAGTCCCTCCTCCCTAGACATGTCACGGTACATTTCTGCCTTCTTTCTGCCGTGGTCCCCTCACCTCCACATGGCCCTCTTGGATAGGATTTAAGACAACTTTCATGCTACAGTAAGTACCCTACATACGTATAACAAGTTCTGTTCCAAGAGCGCATTCATAAGTCTAGTTTGTTCATTAAGTCCAACAAAGTTAGCCTATGTCCCTAACTAACACAATCGGCTATATAGTACTGTACTGGAACAGGTTTATAATACTTTTCACACAAATAATACATAAAAAACAAACACAAGAAAAACATTTTGACTCTTACAGTACAGTACCTTGATTGATTTTATTATTTTTTTTAAATATTTATTTATTTGGCTGTACTAGGTCTTAGTTGCAGCATGTGGAATCTAGTTCCCTGACCAGGGATAGAACCCGGGCCCCATGCTTTGGGAGTGTGGAGTCTTAATCACTGGTCCACCAGGGAAGCCCCTCAGTACCTTGAAAAGTACAGTAGTACAGTACAAGAGCTGGCATCCAGGGGCTGGCATCAAGTGAACAGGCAAGAAGAATTACTGACTGGAGGAAGGAGAGGAGGTGGGAGATGCTAGAGCTGAAGGATCGTCAGCAATAGGAGACGGAGGGCGAGCTGCAATTTCACTCACACCTGACGTCGATGGCACAGGTTCTGGTTCCTTGCTGGATTCAGTTCTATCTACCCTCTTGAAAAGAACCCAGTGATGTCTGGGTACTAGCTCTTTTTCTCATCATAGATGACACGGTAGCACTGGATTGCATTCTGAATGGCTGCTGCAAGCTTTGTGTAGCATTCTGCGTTCGGGTCCTGTGCCTCAAATACTAACAGTGCCTCCTCAAAAAAAAGAAAATCCCCTTGCCATTTCCTGCGTCGTGAATCTCTTTGGTTCTTCAGTTAATTCTTCCTCTTGTCTCTCTTCGTCCTTTCTCTGGGCCTCCAGTTCCATCAGGTCCTCATTAGTAAGCTCCTCATGTTGCACAGCAAGGAGTTCAGTGAAGTCATCCTCTTGGAGATCAAGCTCCAGCTTCTCGCTGAGGGTCACTAAGTTGCTGAAGACTTCTTTGGACTCCTCATCCACCTTCTAAAATCCATAAAAATCGTGAACAAACTGCGTGAACAAAGGTTCTTCCAAACCCCATTCATGGTGACGGCTGTAACCTCACGCCAAACAAAGTCAGTGTTTTTTCTGGCCTTGTAGATGTTACAGTCCTTCCAAAATTGTCTCAAGGTTGTTCCTAATCTGTCACTCGTCTTTACTGCCTGATGAAAAGTGTGATGCAAATAATATTTTGAAAGTCGCTGTAACTCCCTTGTCCATAGGTTGGATAAGTGACGTAGTATTTGGTGGCAGGTGCACTACTTTGACGTTGGGATGAAAGGGATCCATGAATGGGGGATGGCCTGGAGCACTGTCAAGCAGCAATAGAATGTTGAATGGGACGTCCTTCTCCATGCAATATTTCTCTACCTCTGGGATAAAGTAGTGGAAAAACCAGTCCTGGAAAATGGCCTGTGTAACCCAGGCTTTGGGGTTACTCTTCCACACAACAGGAAGAGCCCTTGGCTATATTTTTAAGGGCTCTTGGGTTCTCTGAATGATAAACTAAGAGAGGCTTCAGCTTCATATCACTGGAAGCAATGCCACCAAACAACAAGTGTTAGCCTGTCCTTTGCTGCTTTATAGCCTGGCATCAACTTTTCCTCCTTACTGATGTAACTTCGGTCTGGCATCTTGCAGTACAGTCCTGTCTGATCCACATTAAAAACCTGCTTGGGTAAATATGCACCTTCATCAATAATTTCTTGAAGCATTTCAGGAAATTCCTGGGCAGCTACCATATCTGCACTCACTGCCTCAACACTTAACTTTTACATTGTGAAGGTTGGCTGTAACCTTGAACCAATGAAGCCAGCCATGGCTGGCATTAAAAGATGTGCCCTCTGATTCTTCGCCGTGTTTCTTCTTCAAGTCTTCATGAAGGCTTTTAGATTTCTCTTGAATCAGCATTAAGCTGAGCAGGACTCAGCGCTGATGCTGATCCTGCATCCACACACTGAGAAGTTTCTCCATGTCCTCCATCACTTTTCCACGCTTCTTCAATATTATTGTCAACATCATCAGCACGGCAGACTTCACATTTTTCATGATCGTCCTTGTTCTTTAGAATCATGCTGATGGTTGAACGAGTCGTAAGAACGAGCAACGCCTACCATCTTTTCTCCTCGTTCCACTCTCAATTATTTTCACTTCTGTTTACATCATTACCGCTTGGCGTTTCTTAGCGGTACCAGCTACATCACTGCTGCTTTTATGCTTGCTTCCAGACATCCTGACTTGAAATAAAGATACTGTACTACCGTACTCTCTACAGTGCTGTACAGTAGAGTACACAAAAGCACAACCACTTGTAGAGGATGCATGCATGTGACAGTGTATACCAGACACGTGAACTACCTTACGTGGTTGGACGTGCGGATGCATGTTTGCATCTTTAAAAGTTCACAACTTGAAGGTTTGTATGTAGAGGACTTACTGTATCTCTAGCTAATGGTCCATGGAAGACTTGCATTCTTACCACAAGAAACTCTTGAAGTGCAAGCCAACCTCAGTGCATTCATCACCCATTTCACTCTGCCATCAGAGGAACTAACCAGGAAGTCCTGTACTCTTTCTCAGGATTTCTCTGACTTGAGTCAAACACCAGTCTCCTGTGACTCCCAAGCTCTAGAAGATATATCTTAAGCTCTCCAAGTAGTCTTCTTGAAACTTATTTCCCTAGGTCAAGGTACTTGGGGAAAAGAAGCTTTTTCCAAAAATCCTCTCCAAATCTCTATCTCTTTTCTTGCCTTCTCCAACCTTTCTTTGTTTTGTTTTGTTTTCTTATTGTGCTAGAGCTAAAGTTTACAAGGTTTTTTGCCCACATTCTTTGCAAGTTTGGCATGGTGGTTACTCACCTCATTTTGGAATGTATTATCTGTTGTCTTAGATCTTCAGCTGAAACTGACACTCAGGTAGTTCCATATCAACATCCTGTTTTATATGCTTTTGCCTTCTTCCTGCTCCTTCTTTGAATGCGTCTCCCTTGGATAGTTGCCTACAGTCACTATAACAAGAAAAGTGATTAGTAACTAATTTATTAAACCAAACAGTAAAACATAATAGAGAAAAGATGGAGGGAAGATTAATAAAGATTGGGGAAGGGAAGAAGTGAGGGGAAAGCACTAAATATTTTGTTTCAGATTAGAATAAATAGGTAAATATTATCTTAATATTATTTGTAAATATTATTTTAATAGTGTTCTTGAAATATAGGAAGTACTTAGTGAATTAAAAATGAGGTATTTGAGTTACAATTCATGTAATAAAAATAAACATGAAGAGAAAAAACAGAGGCATAAAAAGCCAGACATTGTTACAAACATAAATGGTTCTCCATTTGGATTGATAAATAAAACCCAGCAATGCAGTGTTTAAAAGAGACCGATCTAATAACACAGAATAGTAGAAGACAAAAATTTGCCCCAGTTGGAAAGATCTATTTATCAGATTTGAATAAAACAAGTAATGGCAGTAATTTATATCATATAAAGTAGAATTTAAGGGGAAAAAAACAGATATTGTATATCATTTCTTGTTGACAACATAAAGCTTGATGAGTTGACACCAAAAATAAAAGATGTTCCCAAATTGGTACAAATACTGTGAATTAGATTCACAAGTGTCTGAATTTAGTTTAACATGATTGTTTTTCTTTACATTTTTTTGATGGGGGAGGCAGGGTTTGGAGGATATGAGTAAAGCAGTGAATTCTCTCCCCATTAAAATGTGCTATATAAAATCTTGCATATAATTAAGGAAATTTTGCTGGAGGAAGACCAGCTAAGACTCCTTACTAGGGAAATAGAAAAGGGAAGGCTAAATTCTGCAAATATAGTGTCCTTAGAAATTCAAACCAAGTATATAACTGGAGACTCATTCCAAACCCCCCTTGTAGTGGGAAAAGGTGCCTGTATATCTGATCAGATGAGGTTCTCCTTGGTTCAGAGGGGCTGAACCATAGAGGGGCTGACGTTTAAAGGAAAAGTTTAAAGGAAAAGTCATCCAGCACACGTAGACAGTAGAGTCTGGAAGCTTAATTGTCCATTTGTTCTTTACCTAATAAAAATTCCATTCTGCTATTATTTTTTTAATCAGACTTGCCAGGGAAAGCCCTAAGCATCAATATTTTTATTGGGTTACTCTGACAATATTTTTGTTTATTTTTAATTTCAAAAGAAATGTTTTATAGTGCTACCGTTCCTACCCTATTGAGATAACTAGCATTGATAGTTTGGCGTGTACCCTTCCTAATGTTTTCTTCCACTTACATAAGCATTCACATGCACGTATGGTTTTATGTAGTTAACATTTTTTATCCTGCAGCTTGCTCTTTTCACTTGTCCTTGCTATATTGCTAACTTTCCAAGTCAGTGCACATAGATCTTGGCTATGAATGTGCCATACTATGACTGCACCATAATTTAGTTAACCATTCCTACCATGAAGGCCCGTTAGTTGTTTCTTCTTTGGCAGGAGAGCCTCAGTGAACATATTGGTTTGTTTATGTTTACATACTCACTCATGTTCTTATTTCTGTAGGATAGATTGGTTCCTAGAAGTGGAATTGTTAGGCCATGTGGTATGTATGTTTTAATTTTATAATATATGCAATCATATCAATTTCTTAAACGTTTGTAGCAGTTGATAGTCCTTGTAATTATTTATGTGGGTGCTCATTTCCCTACACTTACTATTAGGCACATTTATAGCTTAAGAAAATAATTCATAGAATTATTTTGTGACTTGTGAAATCACAAAAGTAATACAAGAGAAAATATGGGATAATTTTTGGGTAATCTTAAAGTAGGAAAGGCCTTTTAAGCAAGATACAAACCCATAAGGCACAAAGGAAATGATTAATAGCTGTTACTATATAAAAATTAAGAAATTTCTGCTAGCAAAAAAAATTTTGCAGATGAAGTCAAGACAAACGGTAAATGGGTAAAAAACGTAACAAATGGTAGGAAAAGGGCTGACATAGATAGGTAGACAGACAGACAGGCATACAAACAAAATGAGCTTCTACTGATCAGTAACAAAACTAGACAACAACCCAGTAGAAAAATGGGCACGGGATATGAAAAAGCAGTTTATAGAAAACATAATACAAATAACTTTTTAACATATGAAAAGATGTTCAACATCATCTATAATTAAGAAAGTACAAATTAAAACAAAACAGCATTTTTCACATAGCAAATTTAGATAAGATAAAAAGATAATAAATTATTCATTATTAGTGAAGATGTAGGGATTTAGGGACTCACATGATTGGTGGAAGTGCAATCACTAATTGACAATTTGGTGGTTTTAAAAACTTAAAAAAAATTTTAAAATTGAAGTATAGTTGATTTACAATGTTGCGTTAGTTTCAGGTGTACAGCAAAGTGATTCAGTTTTATATATATATTCTTTTTCAGATTCTTTTCCATTATAGGGTATTATAAGATATTGCATATAGTTCCCTGTGCTATACAGGAGGTCCTCCTTGTTTATCCATTTTATATATAGTAATGTGTATCTGTTAATCCTAAACTCCTAATTTATCCCTCCCCTGCCTTTCCCCTTTGGTAACCATAAATTTGTTTTCAATGTCTGTGAGTCTGTTTCTGTTTTGTAAACAAGCTCATTTTGTATCTTTTTTTTTTAAGATTCCATATATAGTGATATCATGAGATATTTGTCTTTGTCTGACTTCACTTAGTATGATAATCTCCAGGTCCATCCATGTTGCTGCAAATGGCATTGCTTCATTAAAAATTCTTTTTTGAATTCAGTTGTTTTTAGCTTAAGTATTGTATGTACACAGTTTTAAAAACCAACTTGGCTTATAAGAAAGCACAACAGTTTCCTGTCTCTCTCTCTTTTTTTTTTTTTTTTTTTTTTGGCTGCACTGGGTCTTCGTTGCTGCACATGGGCTTTCTCTAGTTGCAGCGAGTGAGGACTGCTGTTTGTTGCGGTGCGTGGCCTTCTCGTTGTGGTGGCTTCTCTTATTGTGGAGCCTGGGGTCTAGGCAGGAGGGCTTCTGTAGTTGTGGCACACAGGCTCAGTAGTTGTGGCGCACAGGCTTAGTTGCTCCGCAGCATGTGGGATCTTCTGGACCAGGGCTCGAACCCATGTCCCCTGCATTGGCAGGCGGATTCTTAACCACTGCACCACCAGGGAAGCCCCTCCTGTCTCACACTGATTTATTGACTAAACAATATCAGTTGACTCCATTTTAAGAGCAAGGTTATAACCAACTTGTTATACTACCCTCATCCTCTCTCCCCTCTTCTCCTATTTTTACCAAAATATTATTATGAAATTTTTGAAACGTATCAGAAGTTGATATAAAAAGTGAACACCATAACCCACCACACCTAGAGTCTACAATTAGCATTTTGCTAGGTTTGTTTTATGACATTTGTATCCATCTAACAATTTCTATCCATCCATCAATTTATTTTTATGTATTTTAAGTTAATTTACATACATTATTGTATTTCATTCCTAAACACTTTAGCATGCATGTAATTAACTAGAATTTAATGTTTATTTACATTTTTGAGGTGAAAGTTACATACAGTGAATATTCCATTTGATGAGTTATGACAGATTTATACACCCATATAATGCAAACCCCTATCAAGATATGAAATATACCATCACCCCAGAAAATTCTCTTATGCCTCTTCCCACAGTCAGTTACCACTCCCACCTTCCCCCAGAGGTAATCACTGTTTAGAGTTTTTTTCCATCACAAATTAGCTTTTTCTTTTCTGGAACTTCATATAAATGGAATCATGCAATATTCCATTTATGCAATATTCCAGTATTACTCTTTTATGCAGACTTCTTTCATTTACCATAATGCTTTTGAGATTCATCCATGTTATTGTATGATTAGTACTTTGTTCTTTTTATTACAGAATAGTATTCCCTTGTGTGAATACACCACAGTTTGTTTAACCATTCTCATGTTGATGGACATCTAGACTGTTTCCAGATTTTCACTATTATGAGTAAAGCTGCCATATACATCCTTGTACAGATCTTTGTATGGACATAAGCTTTCATTTCTCTTGGGTAAATGTGTAGAGCACTATGACAGTTTGGTATGTTAAAAGATATCCACGGTAGATACCACTTCACACCTGTTAGAATGGCTAAAGTTAAAAAGACTGGCCGCACCAAGTGTTGGTTAGGATGTAGAGCAACTGGAACTCATGTATTGTTCAAGGGGGTTTAAAATGGTATAACCGGGCTTACCTAGTGGTGCAGTGGTTAAGAATCCACCTACCAATGCAGGGGATACGGGTTCAAGCCCTGGTCCGGGAAGATTCCACATGCTGCGGAGCAGCTAAGCCCGTGTGCCAAAACTACTGAGCCTGCGCTCTTGAGTCCGCGTGCCACAACTACTGAGCCCGCGTGCCACAACTACTGGAGCCTGCGTGCCTAGAGCCCGTGCTCTGCAACAAGACAAGCCACCGCAATGAGAAGCCCGCGCACCACAACAAAGAGTAGCCCCCGCTAGTCGCAACTAGAGAAAGCACGCATGCAGCAACGAAGACCCAACACAGCCAAAAATAAATAAGTAAAATAAATTTTTTTTAAAATGGCATAACCACTTCAGAACACAGTGTGGAAGTTTCTTACAAAGTTAAACATATCCCTACACTATTACTCACTAATCCTTTTCCTGGGTATTTATCCAAGTAAGATGAAAGCATATATTCCCCCCAAGAAAGGTACAAGAATAATTTTAGCAGATTCATTCACAATAGTCAAAACTGGAAACAGTAACAAATGTCCATCATCACATAAAGAGAATGGATGCAGTAGAATACTACTTGGCAATATAAAAGAATGATATTAGAATTATATTACTAATATAATATGAATTCATCTCAAAAAGACATGGAGCAAAAGAAGCCAATGACCAAAAACTTGTTGCTTTTTTTTTTTTTTTTTAAGTTCAGGAACAGGCAAAACCGATCTGTGATGATGGAAATCAGGAAGGTGGTTGCCTGTAGTGGATGAGAGCCAGTAGGGAGTAGGAGGAAATGTTCTGAGATAACTTAAAGTTCTGTACTTGATTAGGGGTTGGTTAAATGGGTATATGCATATATCAAATTCTCGTTAAATATATTCAATACATTTAAGATCAGTATATTTCATTATAAATTTTACTTCAAAAAAATGCAGATAGAGTGCTTCCCTGGTGGCACAGTGGTTAAGAATCCGCCTGCCAGTGCAGGAGACATGGGTTCGAGCCCTGGTCTGGGAAGATCCCACATGCCGTGGAGCAACTAAGCCTGTGCGCTCAACTACTGAGTCTGTGCTCTAGAGCCTGCGAGCTACAACTACTGAGCCCACGTGCTGCAGCTACTGAAGCCCGCATGCCTAGAACCCGTGCTCCACAACAAGAGAAGCCACTGCAATGAGAAACCCGCACACCGCGATGAAGAGTAGCGCCCACTTGCCGCAACTAGAGAAAGCTCGCGCAGCAACGAAGACCCAACGCAGCCAAAAATAAATAAATTAAATAAGTAAAATTTTTTAAAAATGCAGCTAAACCCTAAAAATGAGTTTATTTATACCTGTTCAAGATTGAACCTGTGTGGACAATTGCTTAAGACTGAGGGAAAGTTGGGGGAATAGGCCAGATTTTTTATACATTTCAATTTAAAATGTGCCTGCTATAATTTAAAAAAAAAAAAGAGGGATCTGGCAATATAAATGAAGATCTTATATGAAGATCACACCAAATCCCTCACTTTTTACTATTCAGCCTGAGTTTTTCCATTTGTCAGATTGGCTCTCCCCAGGTATACTGTGAGGATGTGTTAATGCCCCATATATGCTCCTCCTCCAGAATCAGCAATGTAACATATGAATGAGGGACCTCAGTCAGTCATCTCGCCTATCCCCTACATAAAGCCTACAATAAGTTAAAAGCACTGTGTTCTAAGTGTAAGTGTATTGTGACCTCTCAAAATTATTTATAATCTTCTAAAAATGAAAATGGCGAGGTTTTTGAAAGTTTAATTGAGTGAAAAACAAAATGTCTTTCAATGTGAAATTGCTCTGTCAACTAACAAGTGATGATTTTTATATTCTTGAAGATAATTACGGACTGGTTTTCAACAGATTTTTTGAACTCTTATTTTGGAAGTTATCTCCTTATGTTTGGAGTCCTAACAAAGTGTTATTTTCAGATATTAAGTTGATCAGTTACCTGTTTGTTAATCCAGATATACTCAGATTTTAAAAATTCTTTCCCCTTCCTCTTGTATACATTTCCTTTTTCCATAGTGTGCTTTCCCTTTCTTCCCCTACAGTAAATTTGTTGACTCATTTATAGACTTCTCTTTATCTAAAGCCATTTTATAATATCACAAGCGTTTTTCCCCTCTGTAATTTAACCTCACCTCATAAACTTTAATAGGTAAAATGGTCTTTTTTTCCTCCGCATTCTTAGTCAGCTAGCCCCCAAAGTTCTTCTTATTGGCATATTCAAAGAGACAAGTTTGTTCTTCTTATTTCCTTTTCTTAAGCATAGAGACTCCTTTATACTATAACCCCATAATAGTTTTTCTTAGTAATCTGTGATTGAAAGTGGTCTGTGGTGTACCTTTCTCTTCTTCACAGCCAGGGTCACTGATTCTCATCATGTAAGTATAGGCTTCTTCAGGTCCTGAGTCAGTAAGGAAACTTTGGTCCTCGAGGAATATTTATTATGCACCAGTCATGTATCAGGTGCTGCTTTAGGCAGTAGAGCTATTGTGGAGAACAAAGCAAGTTTCCCTCTCACAAAGATTATATTCTAATGTGAAGAAACAAACAAATACTCAAGGGCAGGGAAATTCTTACAATAAAAATAAAGCAGAATAAAAGAATAGAGAATGACAGGGTAAGAGGTATTATTTTAAGTTGGGTTGTAGGGGAAAAGCCCTCTGATGCAGTGCTATTTGAGCAGAGATTTGAACAGAGTACGGGAATGAATGGGCCATGAGCATTTCTGAGAGAAGAGACACTGCCAAGGGAGGGACCTTGGTATCTCTGCCTAGCCCTCTGGCCCTCAGGACTTCCCTTCCTCCACTCAACCCCACCCCCAACTACCATCTGGACTCGGTACCTCTAAGCTACCACACATAATAAATTTGAGCCACTGTGTGGAACCTCTTACCCCAGCATTCTGATAAGATTCCCCTGGTGTTGGTGCCTATCTGTATTTTAATCACTTCCTATTCACCCTATTGGTGAGAGAGAGGATTCCCACCATATGTTTTTGGGAATGGCTCAACACACAACACTGGGCAGATAAGATAGGCAACAATGTATTAGTTACATAAACTCACATCCCAGAGGAGGAGGACACTGCCTGCCTTACAGGGCGACCTGGAGGTTGCACTCAGAGACAGTGAACAACTCAGGCAATGGGAAGAAGACTTTGTAGTATCAAGAGAGTGGGGTTCCCACAGGAGGATGTGATTGGCTTGTCTGAATAATTCCGAGGCTAGCAGGGAACCAAAACCGGGGATAAAGGCTAGCAGGGATTAAAAAGAAACTTTGCTTGGTGCCTTTAATGAAGAGGATTTTTTGACTAGGGGACCTTATCCACAGGAGCAGAGCGAGGAAGAGAACTTGCAGATAGACCATTCAAGACCATCCCAATTTTACAAAATGTTGAGGCAGCACGTAATACTGCACTTTGGGTCTTACACCACAATCTGAACCAAATCATTTGTTACACAGTGAGTTCTCTGAACTCAGCAGCATCACAAGAATTATCAGACTTCATTGCTTGATTAAGATAGGAGCTTAGATATCTGAAGATAATGAATAATGACTTAGTCAAAGTAACAATATAATGTTTTAAATTAACATAGAAAGTGGTGACCCAGTTTTTTTAAAGAACTTTAACTCTTTAGCAAGGAACTTTTGTTGTTTGTTTTAAAACAAATTTAAAGATATGACAGAGTCAGCACAAAGTCCAAGAAGTTATTCTAGTGAGATATGGCTATCTATGCAGATTACAGGAGGTAAAGAATAACCTTTTACCATATTTTGTTAAGAACAGAATACTCCAAGACCAATTTCTTATTTTAACAGAGAAAACCAAATTCTGGTTTTATATTAATAAATATTTGACATTAATGGATTTAGAAGCTTTCCCTTTTTAACCTTATGAATAAATCCATCAAAACTGAGCCAGCTTTGGAAAAATTTTAATATTTCATTGCATATTTTAGACTGTTATTTGCAGTTATTATAGTCCAAGGCAAATAAATTTCCCTTTCCACAAATCTACAGCTTTCAATATCCAGGTTTGTCCTTCATTATCCTCTTTCACATTTTGGAACAACCTAGATACTTCACTTCAAGTACAAGACTAATCTTTTCCCATTAATAAACAAGAACACATGCCATTCATTACCTTTGCATACATGGTTGTATTTCTGTGTCACTGTTGTTCTTAGTATAGTCTCAATCTGCATATCAATTATAACTTAACCAAGGTAACTAACTTCTGTTTCACAGAGAAACTGGGAAATTTCTGTTATATACAAGTGTTTTAACAAACCAACAGAGCTCATGGATATACCTAATACACATATCCTTTCCACTACATAACATATAAAAATTAAAATCATATATATGTTAAAACTACACTTGCTGACCAGTGTTTCAGTATTCTGTCTTACTTAGGAATTATTCAGAGATGCAAAGATGATCCTTTAACTCAATTTAATATTAGTCCAAGGTCTTAAAGTTAACTGTTGGAAATTATGTTTAATCTTAACATACCACAGAACATAATTACTGTTGATATAGAAAAGTTTGTCAGAATTATAATTTAAGTTTACGTTTTCCTTCATCTTAAACATTATATGGAAGTAATATTAGCTTATCAGTAGACCCTTTTTTCCTTTTTTTAATGTCCATTTTATTCTTTTTTTAATTATTTTCTTATTTGTTTTTATCTATATGATGATGCCTTTTTTTTATTATTATTTATTTTTGGCTGCATTGGGTCTTCGTTGCTGTGTGCGGGCTTTCTCTAGTTGCGGTGAGCAGGGGCTACTCTTCCTTGAGGTGCGCGGGCTACTCTTCCTTGAGGTGCGCAGGCTTCTCATTGCAGTGGTTCTCTTGTTGCGGAGCTCGGGCTCTAGGTGTGTGGGCTTCAGTAGTTTGTGGCATGAGACCTCAGTAGTTGTGGCTCGTGGGCTCTAGAACGCAGGCTCAGTAGTTGTGGTGCACGAGCTTCATTGCTCTGCAGCATGTGGGATCTTCCTGGACCAGGGATCGAACCTGTGTCCCCTGCATTGGCAGGCGGATTCTTAACAACTGCACCACCAGGGAAGTCTACCAAGGGAGGTTAGGTAAGAACTTCAGAACTTAAGGAATTCAGATGTAAATTAGTATCTTCATGAGAAACCCCAATTTTATTTTCTTAAATTTACTTATATTACACTCTACAATGATTAAATCCAGATAAAGAGAAATAGTTATTTTTAAACCAAAATTGTAAACCAGTCTGATTTGTTCAAAGATTCACTTTGATTACTTTAATTTGGATTCTTGTATAAGAATACTTACGAGCTAACAGTTCCTGTGAGAAGGGTTTTTCCTTAAAAAGCCACCACATTTAATATAGTGTAGCACTCCTTTAATTAAAAAATAGAAAATTGGACATTTTTTAAAATATTAGGAAAATAAACATGCACTGATGCAATTTTGCAGTCTCAGGGCAAAAATCCCACAGATTTAAGCAGACTTAATGTTTTGTTGTTGTTGTTGTTGTTTTTATAACATCTTTATTGGAGTATAATTGCTTTACAATGGTGTGTTAGTTCCTGCTTTATAACAAAGTGAATCAGCTATCCATATACATATATCCCCATCTCTCTTCCCTAAGCAGACTTAATGTTAATCAGAAGAAACAAAGGCAACTCATCCACAGGAACCACAGCAGGAGGATGGAATGCTTTATAATGTATATCAAAAACAGCTGGAGGCTTCTTAAAACCCTGATTCTTGGGCCTAACCCTCATTAGGGTTCTGGACTGAGAACTAGCATTTCTAATGAGTCCGCAGGTGACACTGATGGTGAAGGCCCAGGGATGAGCTCTGAGAACAAGTTTTCTAGGAAATGTGAGGCTGCCTGCCTCCAGGCCCCAAGTCCAGCCTCAGTTCTAACTGACATTGCCTGTGTCTCTGCAGTGAACAAAGCAGACAGATAAACAATGAACGATAACAAAAAGGCCACCGTATTTGAAGTATTCTACATTCACTTTTTAATTTCTTGAGGATTCTTAACGTTCCTTTATATTAGATTTTTGTAATCTTATTAGTGTCTGTAAATCAGTAAAAACAGAGCTCTTTCATTTTAAGAAATTTATATCTAATTTGTTAATACCCTTCCCAGAAACAGGAAAATGTTTCAAACTCACACAGGGAAGGGTAAAGACTCTCAAGTATGATAGGCACACAGAGAGCCTACGGCTTCAGGTCTACTTCAGTTACAGGTTAAAGGAAACACAAAATACATGTACTCACTGATCTAGATCTCAAAGGGCTTTTCTTCTTTCCAGTAAAAGCAAGACTTATTCTTCTACAAACCAAAAGACTGTTGTACCAGATTATTTGCCCTGTCATACCCAAAAGAGAATAGGTCCCCATCCTCCTATTAACGGGGAATAACACACTGGCTGTGTGCAAACCAGAATCAGAACCAAACATAGCCAAGAACCAGAAATAAAAGTGAAAATAAAAGTCAGGAAAATAGAAACAGTAGAAAAACAGAAACTCTGAAGTTAAAGTTCTGTTGCCACTTGGTATTCACTCTAGAAGCCAAAACAAACAAACAAAAACCAGTGCCCCAGGAGGTACACTCTTTAATTGGTTCAAGAAGGCATATATATCCACTTGAACAACTTCGTATAATTCCAAAACTGTCAAAGTGTAATTTTCAAAACAAGACTCAGTAAGATATAGTGAGTGCATGTCAACATTTAACACCTTTATGAGGGAACCAGCGTGATGGTAAAGCCACTAATTTGGCATTATTTATTACAGGGGTGTGAACTCAGATATTCAGAGGGGCCAGGCAAGCAATTGTAAGTAAGGGAAGCAGGCATTAACAACGTTGCCTAGAGAGTGGTGGGGAATGTAGCAAACTTGAGAGAACATACCTTGTCTGAAGGCAGCTGTTGATCATCTTCAGCTAATTGTTGCCTCCTGGGAATGCAAGCTTAGTGTTGCTTATTCCTATCTTCCATATTTTTTCACGGAGGCTATTGTTCTGGGTTTAAGATGAATCTTCCAGTTTTAAAGTGTTGATACCTAATTCAGTTTTTTAAAAACACTGTATGAGCCAAACAAAACATTTCTTCAGGCCAGACATGGCCTAAGGGCTGTCAGTTTGCAACTTCTACAGTAGATGTTAGTTATATAACACAGTGAAGGAAAAGTTTAGCCAAAAGTTGTGTTTTATTTGAAAGAAAAGTTTTTTTAAAAAGATACACTTTCAGTTTTCTCACAAGAGTGAAAAAAAAACATGATGGGATAGTGTTTTGTCGGCTAGCAATTCAGTGCCTCCCACATACATAAACATACATTTCCATATTAAGTTCTATTTTTTGTCCATTTAAAATATAGTTATTCATTTTCTGGAGATCTATATCATAGCGTGAATATTCTTAACACTACTGAACTGTAAATTTTAAAATGGGTAAGATAGAAAATTTTATGTTATGTATTTTTTACCACAATAATATATGTATGAGAGAGAGAGTGTGTGTGTGTGTATAATTGAATTTTATTCAAAATGAAATTACTCATTTTAAATTGTCTTTGTAGGGTAGTGTATTGAATGTAAAACATACAGGGTTTACCCAGAAGTTGTACAGTCGGTAACGGGAAAGCCCAGAGGCAAGGAGATACTTTGACAGGCTGCTGTGGCCTTGTCAAAAGATCTTGAGAACTTTTTTAGGGAACTAAATTTAGTAGTGGGAATGGTGTTCAATTTGGAGACATTTCAGGAGCCAAATTGGGGAATTTGGTGAAAAACTGAATGTGGAGCTTGAGGAAATAATAAAAAGATTAAGGTTTCTTTCTTGGTACTGAGTGTACCAGTACTTAAGATAGGAAACAAAAACAGATTCAGAGAAAATTAGTTCAGTTTTAGGCAAGGCATGGAATTTCAGGACTTGAAGGAAACCTAGAGGTTACCTAGTGCAACCGTCTCATTTTACAGATGTGAAAGTCATTAAGTGATATCTTCGATATCACAATTGAAGTCAGAAGCAGGACTAAAGTTTCTAGACTGAAAGTCCATCTTTTCTCAGTACACCAGGGCATCTGTTCTGTGACACATGGTTCTTTCAGTTCAGAGATGAATGTTGTGATGCTGTAGTAATCCTCAGGCTGTCGCCATATGTTAGTTCAGAAGGCCTGCAGATATCTTCAGGACACAGGATACCAGACCCTTTTCCTTGCTCTATAAACTCCAAGTATGCCTCTTCTGAAGAACTCCAGGCCTTTTCTTCATTTTAAGTTGCTTGTAGGACATGTAAATGGAAATGGTTTGTAGATGTTTGTAATTTCATTCCTGGAGTTCAAAGGAAAGGTTGGAACTACAGATGGAGATTTAGGAGTCAAGGACCATTTCTTGAAACATTCTAGGGAATGATGTTTATATAACTATGTAGCATTCTAAAGAACTTAGACTTTATCCTATGAGAAGTTTTCAACCTCAGCTGTACATAAAAATTGCTGGGTCTGGGGAAGGATTGATGATCTTTAGTTTTTAAAAGCCCCAGAGGTTTCAGATGCACAGCTATGACAAGCTGTTGAAGGATTTGACACAATCAAATATGCATTTAAAAAGGTAATGTGAGCTTCAGTGGATGGGGAGAGACTTGCACTAGTCCAGGCAAGAGATGATATCTTTCAATGACTACATAATATTTTGAGTTAATGTTCTATAATTCTCCTATCTTGTAAGGGTGGGATATAAAAATTTGTTACTATCCCCCAAAAGTGCATCTTCTGTTTCTTTTTTGTTATTCTTTTGAATTATTTCACTAGGACACATTCCCAAGAGTAATTCTATTGAGTTGAAGGAAATGAGTAGTTTTGGCTCCTGATTATGTATTACCATAATAGTTATAATCAATTTACAGTGTTACTCTCCATATGGTGTGCCAAATACGACCTTTAGAATCATTTTATAAGGTTCAAGGAAAGGAAAACTGTTGGGATTTTTATTAGAGTGATTTTATTTTGAAATTAACAATAAATTATTGGAACAATGTTTATATCATGTTTATGCTATTTTACATGGTTTTATCTTTAATAGATTGATGAACTCCCAGAGGGAGCTGTGAAGCCTCCAGCAAATAAGTATCCTATCTTCTTTTTTGGCACCCATGAAACGTAAGTCAACAAAACAACTTAAATTTTCAACAATTCTAATTTGATTCTGCTAGACTACATTATATGTTGTTAAAATCACTTTATATTATTTTATATGTTGTTAAAATCATTATAATCAATTATATAAAATTGCAAAGATAATATATTTTTTTCTTAATGTAAAGATTTTTCATTTATTTGGCTTTTGAATATCATTTCTGTTTCTGCTTAAATGTTGGGCATGACCCAGAAGTTTCCTTTAGGACACTTTTAAGACCTAGAGAGATGTCTTCCATTCATATTTCACAGAACAAAGTTATGTTCTCTCAGTCTCCTTCAATTTGTCAGACCCTGAAGGAAACATACTACCTTTCTAAGTTTTTGTAATTGTGTTGGTCAGAATACAGATTAAGCTATTGAATAAAGGAAACTGAAAATACAGTGTCTCAAATAATATAGGAATTTACTTCTTTTTTTGGAAACAGTCCAGGGATGGGGGATCTAGATAGATAGATAGATAGATAGATAGATAGATAGATCTGTCTATCAAGGTAGATAGATCAAGGTGGATGTTCCTTCCGCTCTGCTCTAGGGACCCAGGTTTCTTCTGTTGTATTGTCCTACCATTCCTAGGGCATTGCCCTTGTCTGCTTATTTAAAAAAAAAGCAAAACCTGGCTCAGCAGTACCTGTGCATCTTCCAGGTAGAGGGAAGGGGGAGAGAGAAGAGGTAAGGAAATGACACAGCAGTTGAATATGTGGCTTACAGTTGCATTTATACCAGTGGCAAGAACTTGGACATATGGTCACATCTAGCTGTAAGGAAGCTGGAAGCATAGTCTCTAGCTAGGCAACTTTGTTGGGGAAGCAAATTGGGAGGAGTATCCATTAAAAGAAAGACAATGATAATGGATGCTAGGGAACCATAGGCAGTCTTGACACACAGAACCTGACACACTGAGAACGTATATGGTTATTTACAACAAGGACACAAATGGAATAGAAACTGCAAATGGGAGGGAAAGCTAAAAACTAAGATGAAATCTTATATTCAGGGTCACCCCCTATGTTCGTGTGAATGTTAGTAGAGCCAGGCATGAACTTCTTTTCTTTTTTGCGTTACGCGGGCCTCTCATCGCTGTGGCCTCTCCCGTCGCGGAGCACAGGCTCCGGACGCGCAGGCTCAGCGGCCATGGCTCACGGGCCCAGCCGCTCCGGGGCATGTGGGATCCTCCCAGACCGGGGCACGAACCCGTGTCCCCTGCATCGTCAGGCGGACTCTCAACCACTAAGCCACCAGGGAAGCCCTAGGCATGAACTTTTTTTCTTTGCTTGCTGTCTCTACCACTCTGACATCTTCCTCATTCTCGTATTGAAAGAGAGCTAGCTGGGAGAGGGCCGTTTAAGGCATATTTCTTTCTTGTCTTCATGTGAGAAATTTATGTTTTTTTCAAGAGGTTAGTTTTATTTTCTTTGTTTTATTTTTATCTAATAGACACTTGTGGACTATGCAACTTAACATGTTTTTCTCCTTGAAGAGGTTGCTCGAAGCTTAGAAATAAATGTTTTACCTATAGTAATAAGTGCGTAGGGCTTTGTGATACCCATTTTTGTATTTCCCTCATTCCTGCTTCCCTTTTATGTCTGTACCATTATTTTGCTTTTCCTTTAGAACCTAAGTCCAAGTGATCTGATTGTACATCTAGAAAAAGGCAGGATTTGATAAACAAGATTATCACGTTTCCATTGCATACACCAAAATCAACCATTTACTAATATTATATGGTAACTTTCATTCACTTAGTAAACATTTTCTAGATATTCTTTAAGGCACCGAAAATAAAAGTTGCCCTTAAAGAATTTGCCACCTAGTATATTGCTAGTACAAGTAACAGAATCATTCCAGTAAACAGTGTGACGGATTTTATGGAGTTATTTCTTATAGCATCCTTAATATAAGTCAGTGGCATAATTCCAAGTCTCAATTCAGTAAAAGCAATTCTACCAAGGAACAGTGTGATACAGTCCATATGTGAGTTTTTTTGCTGGATTAGAAAACCTGTTATAACATTGTTTCAGCTGATCATTTACTAAGTATTGGGTGTCCTTAAACCTGAGATTATATGCCCTGGCAAGTACCTAATACCTGAGATTATATGCCCTGGCAAGTACCCTGTGAAGGCAGAGATTCTGTGGATGTTGCTAAGCCCTATATACACAGTGCTTTACACAGTGCCTGGCCCATGGTAGGTGTTTTTTTGTTTCTTGTTTTTTGAATTTTATGTTATTTATTTTTTTATACAGCAGGTTCTTATTAGTCATCAATTTTATACACATCAGTGTATACATGTCAATCCCAATTGCCCAATTCATCCCATCCCCACCCCCCGCCGCTTTCCCCACCTTGGTGTCCATAAGTTGGTTCTCTAAATCTGTGTCTCAATTTCTGCCCTGCAAACCGGTTCATGTGTACCATTTTTCTAGGTTCCACATATATGCGTTAGTATACGATATTTGTTTTTCTCTTTCTGAGTTACTTCATTCTGCATGACAGTCTCTAGATCCATCCACGTCTCAACAAATGACCCAATTTCGTTCATTTTTATGGCTGAGTAATATTCCATTGTATATATGTACCACATCTTCTTTATCCATTCGTCTGTCAATGGGCATTTATGTTGCTTCCATGACCTGGCTATTGTAAATAGTGCTGCAGTGAAAATTGGGGTGCATGTGTCTTTTTGAATTATGGTTTTCTCTGGGTATATGCCCCGTAGTGGGATTGCTGGATCATAAGGTAATTCTATTTTTGGCTTTTTAAGGAACCTCCATACTGTTCTCCATAGTGGCTGTATCAATTTACATTCCCACCAACAGTGCAAGAGGGTTCCCTTTTCTCCACACCCTCTCCAGCATTTGTTGTCTGTAGACTTTCCGGTGATGCCCATTCTAACTGGTGTGAGGTGATACCTCATTGCAGTTTTGATTTGCATTTCTCTAATAATTAGTGATGTTGAGCAGCTTTTCATGTGCTTCTTGGCCATCTGTATGTCTTCTTTGGAGAACTGTCTATTTAGGTCTTCTGCCCATTTTTGGATTGGGTTGTTTGTTTTTTTAGTATTGAGCTGCATGAGCTGTTTATATATTTTGGAGATTAATCGTTTGTCCATTGATTTGTTTGCAAATATTTTCTCCTATTCTGAGGGTTGCCTTTTCATCTTGTTTATGATTTCCTTTGCTGTGCAAAAGCTTTGAAGTTTCATTAGGTCCCATTTATTTATTTTTGTTTTTATTTCCATTACTCTAGGAGGTGGATCAAAAAAGATCTTGCTGTGATTTATGTCAAAGAGTGTTCTTCCTATGTATTCCTCTAAGAGTTTTACAGTGTCCGGTCTTACATTTAGGTCTCTTATCCATTTTGAGTGTATTTTTTTGTATGGTGTTAGGGAGTGTTCTAATTTCATTCTTTTACATGTAGCTGTCCAGTTTTCCCAGCACCACTTATTGAAGAGACTGTCTTTTCTCCATTGTATATCCTTGCCTCCTTTGTCATAGATTAGTTGACCATAGATGCGTGAGTTTATCTCTGGGCGTTCTGTCTTGTTCCATTGATCTGTGTTTCTGTTTTTGTGCCAGTACCATATTGTCTTGATTACTGTAGCTTTGTAGTTTAGGCTGAAGTCAGGGAGTCTGATTCCTCCAGCTCTTTATTTTTTTTCCTCAGGACTGCTTTGGCTATTTGGGGTCTTTTGTGTCTCCATACAAATTTTAAGATGATTTGTTCTAGTTCCGTAAAAAATGTCATTGGTAGGGCTTCCCTGCTGGCGCAGTGGTTGAGAGTCCGCCTGCCGATGCAGGAGACGTGGGTTCGCGCTCCGGTCCAGGAAGATCCCACATGCCGCGGAGCGGCTGGGCCCGTGAGCCATGGCCACTGAGCCTGCGCATCCGGAGCCTGTGCTCCGCAGCGGGAAAGGCCACAACAGTGAGAGGCCCGCGTACCGCAAAAAAAAAAAAAAAGAAGAAGAAATGCCATTGGTAATTTGATAGGGGTTGCATTGAATCTGTAGATTGTTTTGGGTAGTATAGTCATTTTCACAATATTGATTTCTCCAATCCAAGGACATGGTATATCTCTCCATCTGTTGGTATCATCTTTAATTTCTTTCATCAGTGCCTTATAGTTTTCTGCATACAGGTCTTTTGTCTCCTTAGGTAGGTTTATTCCTAGGTATTTTATTCTTTTTGTTGCAGTGGTAAATGGGAGTGTTTCCTTAATTTCTCTTTCAGATTTTTCATCATTAGTGTATGGGAATGCCAGAGATTTCTGTGCATTAATTTTGTATCCTGCAACTTTACCCAATTCATTGATTAGCTCTAGTAGTCTTCTGGTGGCATCTTTAGGATTCTCTATGTATCTATGTATGTATCATGTCATCTGCAAACAGTGACAGTTTTACTTCTTCTTTTCCAATTTGTATTCCTTTTATTTCTTTTTCTTCTGTGATTGCCGTGGCTAGGACTTCCAAAGCTAGGTGGAATAATAGTGGCAAGAGTGGACATCCTTGTCTCGTTCCTGATCTTAGAGGAAATGCTTTCAGTTTTTCACCATTGAAAATGATGTTTGCTGTGGGTTTGTCATATATGGCCTTTATTATGTTGAGGTATGTTCCCTCTGTGCCCACTTTCTGGAGAGTTTTTATCATAAATGGGTGTTGAATTTTGTCACAAGCTTTTTCTGCATCTATTGAGATGTTCATATGTTTTTTATTCTTCAATTTGTTAATATGGTGTATCACATTGATTGATTTGCGTATATTGAAGAATCCTTGCATTCCTGGGATAAACGCCACTTGATCATGGTGTATTATCCTTTTAGTGTTTTGCTGGATTCTGTTTGCTAGTATTTTGTTGAGGATTTTTGCATCTATATTCATCAGTGATATTGGTCTGTAATTTTCTTTTTTTGTAGTATCTTTGTCTGGTTTTGGTATCAGGGTGACGGTGGTCTCGTAGAATGACTTCAGGAGTGTCTAAAACTAGCTGTTGAATGAATTAAAATTGATTAAATGAAATAAATGAAAGGGGGGGAAGGTATGTGGAAGGTGAGGAACTTAACAAAAAAACTGTCAGCAGGAGCACCCTCAGGCAGGACCAGAATTTTCCTCAGAACATGGCTTTGAATCTGTTGCTCAGACAGATAGGTGATTGGAGCCCCAATTTCTTCTGCTCCATATAACTTTACCCCAGTAGTTTTAGTCCGGACAATTTTCAAGGCAGCCTTTGTCAGGAAAAAAAATAACATCCTTAGAGCTTGTAACTTTGAACTATTTTCTGGCCTACCCTTTAAAATTTATAAAACATACAGCAAAGTTAACCAGTTGAGAGGGGATTTGATTTGTGGAATTATCTATAATCCAGGAAAAACCAAGATTGTCTGTCAAAAACAAGAACTTGTTTTAGAATAGCTCATTCAGTGTCCCTCTTTCTGGCAGCAGCTAACATGGCCAGTTGAATCATTAACCTTGACTCCTGAGGCATAATTAAAGTACAGACAAGCTCTGGTTAGCATCTATAGCTGACGTGAACCTCAGGCAGCTTAGCCCACAATTCCTATACATAGAGTCAAGGACTGGAGAAAGGTCACAAGCCACAGTCTAATAATTCATGTCAAATTGCTCTAAAAGTGAAATCACCATACCCAAAGCCACATTTCCTTCTCATGCTCAGTTTGTCAGGCATTTGGTTAGAATGTCCAGTATCCTAATAAACTATCTCTGGATTCAGTGAAATGCAGTCATGCTGAACAGTTAAAGGTGAACAGTCAAGGAAAGTTTGGTGATTGGGGTCAGAAAGCTTCCTCAGGTGATTTTATCAACTTGAATTCTTGACCAGCTGGGCAGTGTAAGGAAGGGATCAGTACTAAGATCCAGCCAGAAAATGGAATTTATAAAAATCAGCAGTAAACTGTTAACCTATCGTCTCAAAGCTTTCAACATCATCTCTGCAATAAGTTCCAAATATTCATCTCCAGCACAGACCTTTCCCCTGAATTCCAGAATCACCTGCCCAGTTGCCTACTTGACATCTTCACTAGGATATCTAACCAAGTTTTCAAATTCAACATCCAAAACTAAGCTTTTCACCTTCAAATCTTGTTCTCTCAAAAATCTTTCCATTTCAGTAAATACCAACTGCATTCTTCTAATTGCTCAATCTAAAACCTTGGAGATAGCCTCAGTTCCACCCTCTCTCTCACGTGCTGTATCTAGCCCATTAACAAATACCTTGGCTCTTTCTTGAGAGTGAATTCAGAATCCAGCCACCTCTCACCAACTGCACTGCTTACAACTGGTCCAAGTCACCACTGTTACTTCAATAGCCTAATTAGTCTCTCTGCTTCTACCCTAGTACCCAGCTCTTCAGTGTGTTTTCAACACAGCAGCCAAAGTGGCGCTGTTAAAACACAAATTGTCACTTCTCAAAACCTTTAATGGCTTCCCATATGACTCAAAGCCTTTGTAGTGGCCTCCAAGGCCTGACATAATCTGTGCTCCCACCCTGTTACCTCTCTGACCTCATCTCACACAGCTCTCTCTTCAGTCGTTTCAGTCTAGCCACACTGGCCTCTTAATTTTTCAGACACACTAGGCATTCTCCCACCTCAGGGTCTGTTGTACTTGCTCTTCCTTCAGTCTGCTCTACTCTTCCCCAGATAACTGCATGGGTTCTTCCTTCACCCCCTTCAGTTCTTAGCTGTTCCCTTTTCAGTGAGGCCTTCCTTCTTGATCTGTATTTCTAAAACTGTAAAATCCACCCCAGTCCTTAACCATCCTCCTCCTCTGCTTCATCTATATATTTATTGATTTATTTTCAGCACACAGTACTATGTATTTTATTTATTTATCTTCTTTATTGTCTGGTCCCCTACCCTTGCTAATAGAATGTATGCTCCATGAAGGCAGAGACATTCATCTCTTTGTTCCCTGAAGAATCCCCAGCACCTCTGGAATAGTGCTTTACACATTAGAGATGTTCGATAAAATTTGTTGAGTAAATGAATCTTAGTTTGAAATGAGTCTCAGCCAGCATGTGGGCCTCCACCATCTCATTCACCAGGTTAATATCATAGATAGTAATGCTGAAGACTCTAGTTTAAATGCTCAGATCTGTTAGCCAGCCCCAGGATTTATTCTAACTCATTTTCTTTTCATAATTATGACTAATTTAGGATAAGGTTTAAATTGGATAATATTCTATCTACTTTGCCACTTCTGATTTTTTTCTTGTGTGCCTCATTAAACACTAATGCTTTTTTAATTTATAGAAATAATAGTGAATAAATACACTAATGTGGCATAAAGAGTTAAAATCATTTTTTAATCCAGTGTTTATGTTTTTACTGTGAGTCTTACAAAACCCTTACCTGTGAAAGATTAGCTTAGGTAAGTCTTAGTTTAAGATGATGATTTAAGTGGTCAAAGTAGACATCTTTAAAACTACTTTTAAAGTAGTTTAGCTAAAAATCAATTTCAAAACAAAAAAGAAATTAGTAATTTAAAAGTAAAATCAAAGTAGCACCGTTCAGTGTTGCTGGTTTGCATACCTAGCTGTCTATTTTTTCTACCTTGAAATATATGTGCAAAACATCTTGTGATATGTGTCTAACTGAGAGGGTTTATATATACTTTTAATGTATTTACTAAAATATGCTCTGACACTTGAGTTGATATTAAAAATATCTTATATTTGAAGGTCAGAATATCAAATCTCTTTCTAATATATCTCTGCAGTGCATTTCTAGGTCCCAAAGACCTTTTCCCTTATAAGGAATACAAAGACAAGTTTGGAAAGTCAAACAAACGGAAAGGATTTAATGAAGGATTGTGGGAAATAGAAAATAACCCAGGAGTAAAGTTTACTGGATACCAGGTGATGGTTTACTTCATTATCACTTGCTGCATCTCATTTTTTATTTTAACTCTTTTTTGGATCTTTCTTATATGTCCTTTGTACTAATGATTACCCACCACCCATTTGAAGTCAGAATTCTTTCTGGTTCCAGTAGCACTTTGGATTAAATGTACAGGCATACCTTGCTCTGTTGCACTTCACAGATACTGCATTTTTTACAAATCAAAGGTTTGTGGCAACTCTGCATTGAGCAAGCCTGTTGGCCCCATTTTTCCAACAGCATTTGCTTACCTCATGTCTTGGCATCACATTTTGGTAATTCTCTCAATATTTCAAACTTTTTCATTATTCTTATATTTGTTATAGTGACCTGTGATCAGTGCTCTTTGATGTTACTATTACAATTGTTTTGGGGCACCACAAACCACACCCATATAAGACAGTAAACTTAATTGATAATGTTGTGTGTGTTCTGACTGCGCCACTGATCAGCTGTTCCCCTTTCTCCCCCTCCTTGAGCCTCCCTATCCCCTGAGACACAACAGTATTGAAGCTGGGCCAGTTAATAACCCTGCAATGGCATCTTAAGTATTCAGGTGAAAGGAAAAATCACACATCTCTTACTTTAAATCAAAAGCTAGAAATGATTAAGCTTAGTGAGAAAGGCATGTCGAGAACTGGAATAGGCTGAAAGCTAGGCCTCTTGGAGCCAAGCAGTTAGCCAAGTTGTGAATGCAAGGGAAAAGTTCTTGAAAGAATTTAAAAGCACTACTCTGGGGAACACATGAATAATAAGAAAGCAAAACAGCCTTATTGCTACGGTGGAGAAGGTTTGAGTAGTCTGGATAGAAGATCAAACCGGCCACAACATTCCCTTAAGCTAAAGCCTAATCTAGAGAAGGCCCTAACTCTCTTAGATTCTCTGAACACTAAGAGAGGTGAGGAAGTACAGAAGAAAAGTTTGAAGCTAACCGAGGTTGATGCCAGAGGTTTAAGGAAAGAAGCCATTTCTATAACATAAAAGTGCAAGGTGAAGCAGCAAGTGCTGATGTAGAAGCTGCCGCAAGTTATCCAGAAGATCTAGCTAAGATAATTAATGAAGGTGGCTACATTGAACAACAGATTTTCAATGTAGGTGAAATGGCCTTCTATTGGAAGTTGCCATCTAGGACTTTCATAGAGGAGAAGTCTATGCCTGACTTGAAAGCCTCAAAGGACAAGCTGACTCTTGTTAGGAGCTAATGCAACTGGTGACTTTCAGTTGAAGCCAGTGCTCATTGACCATTCTAGAAATCCTAGGGCCCTTAAGAATTATGCTGAATCTACTCTGCCTGTGTTTTATAAATGGAACACCAAAGCCTGAATGACAGCACAGTCTATTGACAACATGGTATACTAAATATTTTAAGCCCACCGTTGAGACCTACTGCTCAGAAAAAAGATTCCTTTGAAAATCTTGATATTACTGCTCGTTGACAATGCACCTGGTCACCCAGAAGCTCTAATGGAGATGTACGATGAGATCAGTGTTGTTTTCATGCCTTCTAACACAACATCCATTCTGCAGCCATGGATCAAAGAGTAATTTAGACTTTCAAGTTTATTATTTAAGAAATACATTTAGTAAGGCTATAGCTGCCATAGATGATGATTCCTCTGATGGATCTGGGCAAAAGTCAGTTGAAAACCTTCTGGAAAGTATTCAGCATTCTAGGTGCCATTAAGAACATTCATGATTCATAGGAAGAGGTCAGAATACCAACATTAACAGGAGTTTGGAAAAAGTGGATTCCAAACCTCATGGATGACTTGGAGGGTTTCAAGACTTCAGTGGAGGAAGGAACTGCAGATGTGGTGGAAATGGCAAGAGAATTAGAATTAGAAGCAGAGCCTGGAGATGTAACTAAATTGTTGCAAACTCCTGCTAAAACTTGAATGGATAAGGAATTGCTTCTTATGGATAAGCAGAGTGTAGTTTCTTGAGATGAAAGCTACTCCTGGTGAAGATGCTGTGAAGATTGTTGACATGACCACAAAGGATTCAGAATATTATATAAACTTAGTTGATAAAGTGGTGACAGGGTTTGAGAGGACTGACTCCAATTTTGAAAGAAATTCTATGGTGGGTAAAATGCTATCCAGCTGCATTGCCTGCTACAGAGAAATCATTTGTCAATTGATACTGCAGACTTCACTGTTGTCTTATTTTAAGAAGTTGCCACAGCCTCCCAGCCTTCAGCAGCCACCACCCTGACCAGTCAGCAACCATCAGCATGGCTGACCCTCCACCAGCAAAAAGATGAGGACTCACTGAAGGCTCAGATGATGGTTAGCATTTTTTAGCAATAAAGTATTTTTAAATTAAGGTATACACATTGTTTTTATAGATATAATGCTACTGCAAACTTAATAGACTACAGTTTAGTATAAACATAACTTTTATATGCACTGGGGAACCAAAAAATTCATGTGACTTGCTTTATTGTGATATTTACTTTATTGCTGTGGTCTGCAACTGAACCTGCAGTATCTCCGAGGTATGCCTGTAATTCTATTACCTTAAGAGGGTTCATGTCAATTGGTCACTGGAAAATTGAAGTTGACAGCCGTTTATTTTGAAAATCTTGAGTAAGCTGAACAACTTCTAATTAGAATGATTCTTTTCATAGTCTGTAGTCTTTGCTATTTTTCAAAAATGTAATTAGCTAATATTTTATTATCTCTTAGGCAATTCAGCAACAGAGCTCTTCAGAAACCGAGGGAGAAGGCGGGAATACTGCAGATGCAAGCAGTGAGGAAGAAGGTGATAGAGTAGAAGAAGATGGAAAAGGCAAAAGAAAGAATGAAAAAGCAGGCTCAAAACGGAAAAAGTCATACACTTCAAAGGTTACTAAGAAACCTTTCCCATTGTTGTTAATGCTGTATGCATATTCATTAAAGGTTTTTAGATTACTTTTAATTCATTCACTGGGCACATAGAAATATATTAGCTCTGTGGAGCCTCTGCCTTTAGAGACAGTAATATATCTGAGGGGGATAAGACAGGTGATCTTAGATGTGAGGTTAACTGGTATTGACTCATAAGGGCTGTTGACCCTGAAAATAGCACCTTCTCTGTTGGAGGAAGACTGTTCTTTAATCAAGGATATAAGAATAGGTATTCCTCTTATAACAACCCCCAGGTGAGCCCTGAAGAATTTAGGAATATAGGAGACTCAGTACAATTTAGGACTATGTCTAGTATTATAGATGTAAATATAAAGATAGACTCTTTCTTGTCTCTCTGCTTTAAAGAATGTGCTTTGGTTCTTTATTTGTTCAGTTCTCATATCTCAGGTCACCTATTCTATGTCAGACACTTGTACTAGGTAGATAGTGGTGAGCAAATCCAACGCCATTCCTACCCTCATGTAACTTACAATACAGTGGGTTGGAGGGGGTGGAAACACAGAGTTAAAAAACAAATAATAAATAACTGTAAATTCTGAAAGGGCTATGAAGGAAATGAATGGGAGCAGGGAACAACAGAGTAAGTGTATCTATTTAGATAGAGTGGCCGGGCCTTTCCGAAAAGATGAAATTTATGCCGAGACCTGAAAGAAGAGCATGGGACGAGGAGCGCGTGTGGCAGAGCAGCAAAGCTCTGAGGGAGGGAAGAGTTTGACATGGCCTGGATTGAAAGAAGGCAGGCATGATTGGAGAATCATGATCGGGAGGGAGAGACAGGCAAAGGCTAAATAATGGAGACTGGCACGCCATGTTAAGGAGTTTGAATTTTATTCCAGATGTAACAATCATTTATTGGAGGCGTGACATGATCCTTGACTTACAAATTGAAAGTTTAAGTTTTTCATACAGTAATTCAGAAATACAATTGAAAAAACTATGATATTGTGGAAATTCTTCACCTTTTAGAAACTTAAAGCAGGGTAGATGGATCTTTGAAGATAAAGATGGGTACAAGTTTTGCTGCAATTGGTCTGTCACACAGTTGAATACTTGGACAAATTACTTCCATTTAGACTCTGGTATTTATTGGCTGGATATACTTAGGAAATTCCTTAAAAACAAGTATCAAGGGTTTCTTAGACTATCAACATTTTATTTTACAGTCTATAAAATCCACCCAACTGGCATACGGGTAAAATTGTGTGAATGCATGTAACTTCCTGTACACCTAATGAAAAACATGGTATCTGCCTTAAATGGGGGTAAAGTTTGCAAATGGCAACAAAATAATTAGAATTTTCCCTAACAGACTGTATATTCCATAGGGGTTATTTTTTAAGCTGAATTTCTTTTAACATTTTGGACTTCATTTAAACACCCAATTGAATTTAATTTAGTTTATGATTGCCTGCTGAGCTTCTGTGTAATGTGTTGCACCACCCTAAATTATCTAAGCCCTCTAAGGTACCTGAGGTATTTAATAGTGTGGATATGTGGCTTTTAAATGTCATTATTTCATCACTCTTGTGAAAACCAGAAGTAATAGGGCTCATACCTGGGGTGGATTTATAATTTAAAGTAGTGAAGAGGTAAAGACATACTTTACTTACTAAGGCGTATCGATTTTAAATTAAAGAATCATTTCCTTTGCTTTCCTTCAAGATCACAACTTTCATGATCACTTAAGAACCATGATTTTCAATTTTCAATATCAACCGAGTAACCTAGCACAATAGTTCTCAAACTTTTGCATGCATCAGAATCACCTGGAGGGCTTATTAAAACACTTATTGCTGAGTGTCAGCACCCCCCACCATTTTCTATTTTAGTAGGTCTAGGGCAGGGTCCAGGGTGGGGAATTAAATATCCAGTGAGCTGATGTTGCTGATCTGGGAACCACGTTTAGAGAACCACTTACCTCGTATAACCTCACTGCTCTCTTTGGCTTCCCAGATGTTTCCTTTTTGTTGAATATGGTGATTTTTTTTACATCTGTTTCTTGAATAATCTTCCTTTTCCACTAAACTCTTGGTTCACAAACTTTTTTGACTGCATCCAAGTTAGGTTGAGGGAGAAGTCTCACTTTCCCTCTACCTCACCTAATTCTGTTTTTTCTGTGGAAAAAAATGTTCATAAGAGCCATAGTATAAGCACATTTGAGGGAGGTTATATATATATCATTTTAGCAGTAAGTGTATGTGTGATTCATATTTGAGCCATAACAGATACTAGAAAATTATAAGCAAAAAATATTTTGCATGCAAGTTATTTACTGTATAAAGTAGGGCTAATCAGAGAGCCTCACAACAAACTAAACTGATGATGATAGTAAACCGTTAGTAATCTTAGTTAAAAACCAAAGATAGCAACAGTTGGACACACAACCAATTCAAAACCATATTGATGAAACTGATGAAGGGTCCTTCCCCAAAATTACAGGAATTGCGACGATCTGCATAAGCACAGTAAGCACTTTCTAAGGTTACCAAATATAGCTTGGCAGCCAGATTTCTTAGTAGAATACCGAATGTGACTCATTAGCAAAACATAGAAATGCCCTAATTCTGGTCTATGTATATCAAATTATAAAGCTTAAAAACTCACTTGTAGAAAAAAAAAAAAAAACAACTCACTCGTAGGATTACTCGTAAGTATCCTTTGTAAGCACTATAAATTTTAGGGAGTTCTGCCTATTATCTGTAAGAACTGCAAGTCAAGGACTATTACTTGAGAATTATTATATAAAGCAACTATTGCATTTCAATAATTATACTGTATTTACTAGGAGAACAAAAGTATTTCACTTTTTACATCATCATACTTGATCTAAACTTTAACTCCAGGCACTCCATGTTTGGATTATTAAACCCCTGCTTTCCCTCCTTGTAAAAAGTAAAAATGAAGTCATTTTAAACTGACATTTTGGGCTTGGTTGGTAGTTTCATTTAAGTAAGATAGAAGCAGTGTAATTCCATATTCTGTCACATAGCTAGAAGATATTTTCTCTTTGAAAGTTGCATTTTAAAATATTGATTGTCTCAGGAAGCTCAGATTTGCTAATTCATTTCTGTAAGACCAAAAGTGACTTGCTTTAATGAGTTTTGCCTTAGCTGTTATTTACCATGTGCTTAAAGATTCATAAAATTTCTCAAAAAGGAAATGTAAGTGAAATGCTACATGTCATTTTCTTAAAGGTACACAGTGGGGCCAGCTTTTGATCATTTTAATGCTGTTCTGCAAAGCAGCTCTGGCTGCGAACTATAATTGTATTTTCATCTTCACTGTAGAGTTCATCTTGGTTTCAAATGCAAGTTGATAAGAAAAAAAGGGCTAGTTTTCCAGTGTGGCCTTGAGTTCTTAAATAACTATCCATAATTTAAAAGATTAAAGTTAATTCATATCATATGGTGATAGAAAAGTTTTGTCAAGATCATCCCATGTATACCATTAACCAAACAGCTTCCATAAGTGTTCCAACATGAATATCCATATAGTATCCTAGATAGTTTACCTTGCTTCTCTGGACCTCACATTCTACTGTGAAATGATGGGGAAGGACAAGGAGACCTTTAGGGTGCCTTCTAGCTCTGTAGCCTTCCTAGAATGGTGTCCATCACCTATATTTATTCATTGACAGTGTTCCAGGTATGTGAATCTCTATTTTCTGCTTTTAATATCACACTACTGGAAAGAACTAGAAGGTTATCTAGTCCACCTCTACTTCCTTTCCAGCTGGTTAAACTGAGGCCCCGTGAGGTGAAATCACTTGTCCAAGGTCACCTAGCTCAGTCGTGGCACACTGCCATGTTGTATTGGTATATCCTGTATCAAGCCACAAAGACTGGATATAGGTCAGCTGCTTCTACATTTCTTACTTACATTTGTGCATTTGGGTTTCTACTTTTGACTATACTTTTTAACTTGTCTAAATATTTAGAAATCCTCTAAACAGTCCCGGAAATCTCCAGGAGATGAAGATGACAAGGACTGCAAAGAAGAAGAAAATAAAAGCAGCTCTGAGGGTGGAGATGCCGGCAATGACACAAGAAACACAACTTCAGACTTGCAAAAAACCAGTGAAGGGGTAAGAATATACCTGTGATTTCTCTTATCTTCCTGTTAACTTAGAAGACATTTTGCCTCAGAACAGGTTTCATTATCTCAGCATTAGTAAACGTTGCCTTAGTAAATGGAGAAACATTCTCAGCTTGACATATACATTCACTCACAGCTCCTGAATAAGTGATCAGATGCTTAGAGTCTGAGAACAAAAGAGAGCTGGGTGGGAATTACACCTGTCTATCAGTTTGGAACTCTGACAGGTTTATTCTTTTTTAAACTAACTTCACCTTGAGAGTTTTTTAGAAGTCAGGCATGAAGTATTGAAATTATGAAATGCCACCTCAGAATTTGACAGTTGTATTTCTTATATTATAAAATGAATGGCATGTTCAAAATAGGGTATTTTATACTGCTCCTTCTTTCTTAGAAGCAGTATGTAATTTAATATACCCATGGGGATTTTAAACATTTAAATATTCAAGCTATATGTGAATATTAATGTTTAAAGGAACCAAGGGGAAAACTTGTACACTTTGAATCTTGTTAACTTTTGTTAACCTCTGTTAACTTCAAAGTCACAGGCAAGTCCACCTTCGTAAAAGTTTTAGTGAAGGCAGATTTTGCCCCTGGTCATTTTCCATGAGTCTTTATGAAGACTAATTGGACAGCAGCAAATCATTTTAAAACAATACTGATAAAATAAATTATTATTACTCTTTAGTTAAATTCTGGTTTCAGCTGAGTTCTTGCTTACTCTTGTCATTACTGTTTACCTCTCAACTGTCCTCCTGCTTCCAGTTACCCATGATTTTTCCCAAGTTATGATTCTGTTTATTCCCTTGTTTCTCTCACCCAGCTCAGTTTACCCCATCCTCTGCCTGTCTTCCTTCTCTTGACCTCTCTCCAATAAATTTCTAGCTGTACTTCCCATGACAGAGGAAGAGGTAGTTTACACCCGTACTACTCAGTGTGTGGTCTGCAGACAGGTAGCATCAACATCACCTGGGGGCTTGTTAGAAATGCAGAATCCAGGCTTAACCCCAGAGCTATCAAATCATAGTCTGCATTTTAACTAAACGCCCAAGTTAAAGAGAAGCACTAATCTGCACCTTCCTATCACCAGAGTCCAGAATATCATCTCCTGCTTTCTCCAAGGCTACACCCCATCAGTGGTCCCCTTTCTCTCCTATACCTTTACTTTCTTTTCTGCTGGCTCCTTACTCTCTGCCTATAAACAGTATCAGGTCTCCCTTAACCTTAAAGATACCTCCCTTCCACCATGTATCCTACTCTTTTCACCTTTCTCTTTATCTCTAATTTCTTAAAAGAGTTCTTTTTTCTCCCAGTGTCCATCTTCTCACCTACTCATGCCTTAACCCAGGGGTCCCCAACCCCCAGGCCATGGACCGCTACCTGTCCGTCAGAGGCCTGTTAGGAACTGGGCCACCCAGCAGGAGGTGAGCGGCGGGCGAGCAAGGAAGCTTCATCTGCTGCTCCCCATCGCTCGCGTTACCGCCGGAACCATCTCCCCCCCCGCACCCCACCCCTGCCCCTGCACCCCAGTCCGTGGAAAAATTGTCTTCCATGAAACACAGTCCCTGGTGCCAAATAGGTTGGGGACCACTACCTTAACGCATGGCACTCTTGTTTCTTCTTTGACCGGTTCATGGAAACTGCTCTTGTAAAGTTTCCTAGTGATCCTCTCATTGCCAAATCCAGTGTCTCCTTTAGTCTTTATTTTACTCTGCAGCATTTAATACCATTAGCCACTTTCTCCTCCTGACTTTGCCTCCAGGTCACCAGTCTCTTCTGCTTCCTCTCCCAGTGTCTCCTCAGTCTCCTTCTAGAGCACTTTTCTCTAGGCTGTCTTGGTACACTTCCAGTCTGAAAGCTTCCCCTGTTTCCATCTTATGCACTCATGTGGTTTCAGCTGTTAGGTGTTACTGATGACTTCTCACTCTAGCTCTTGCATTGTAGATTCATTTTTCTAATTTAATAAAACCATTTCTACTTTAATAACTTGAAAGCACCTCAGAAGATAGTTGCTACTAGAAGTAACAACAGCAGCAGAGTCAGAGTAGTAGTGGCTAACATTTTTACCATGTGCCACATACTGTGCTAAATGCTGTACATGCATTTGATCCTCATACAAATCCCAGGAGGTAGGTGCAGGTGTTATTTCACTTTGTAGCTGGGGAAACTGAAGCTGAAAGGATTGGGCCAGGGTCGCACAGCTAGTCAGAGCCTGAATTTGAAGCAAGAGCCTGAGATCTTTTTATTTTTAACCTGTTTCTAATAATATAATTTTATACACAAAAGGATATATATATAAAATATAAAAATAAAGTAGTAAGCATGGTAATTTAATGAATACCAGAGACCCTACCACTCAGCCAAAACTAGAACATAACAATAACTTGTATCTATATACATGTTCTTCCCCATCCTATCTTCTTCCTAACCAGAGATAACCACTAGCGTTGTATTTATTATTTCCTTTCATTTTCAAAATTTTAGCCCATACCTAACATATACGTATATACTTAAATAATAATATAATTTTGCTCATTTTTGAGCTAATGCACATAAAAGAGTTTCTTTAGGGTATGTAAACTCACACTGGACATGCTGAGTCATGAGTTTAAGGTTTTTAACTTTACAAGGTAATGCCAAAGTATTTTCCTAAGTTGTTGGATCCATGTATACTCCCACCATCAGTGTATGAGTTCCCTGTGACTAACTGGGCATTGTCAGACTTTAAAATTTTTGCCAATATAGTGGATGTAAATTATAGTCTAAATTTGTGATTCTTTGATCAATAATGAAGTTGAGCCTCTTTTCACATGTTTATTGACCACCTCTGTTTCCTCTTCTGTGCAGTGCTTGATTTTGGTTTTTTGCCCATTTTCCTGTTGGACTTCTTTTCTTACTGACTTGTAGGACTCCTTTACATATTCTGGATTCTCACTGCCATGGGTGGTCACATGCATTGCAGATATCTTCTCTAAGCTGTTAGTGAACAGACTTTCTTAATTTTATTGTAGTCAAATGTATCAAACTTTCCTTGTTATGGTTATCGTTTTTCTGTCTTGTTTAAGAAGTCTTTTCCTATCTCAAAGTCAGAAAGGTATTCTCCTATATTTCCTTTTAAAATTGTAAAGTTTTGTTCTTAACATTTCAGTGTTTAATCCATCTGGAATTGATTTTTGTGTATAGTATGAGATAGGCTCCTACTGCATTCTCCCCATAGCATAACCATTTAACCAGCACCATTTATTAAATAGTCTCTCCTTTCCTCTCTGATCTGCAGTGTCATCTGTCATATAGCCATGGGTCTCTCTCTGGGTTCTCTATTCTGTTCCTTTGGTCAGTACTAAACTTTCTTAAATTTTAGTAGCTTTATAATGTGTCCTGATATCTTATAGGGCAAGTAGCCTAATTTTTTTTTCAAATATTTAATAGACATGGTCCAGGATAGAAGGTCAGAGGGGCTTTTTTTTCTTGATGGGAGAATATACAGCACATATGCTGATGAGAATGATCCAAATATGGAATGATCACAAAATAATAATGTAAGAAAAAATTGCCACAGTAGTGCTCTTCAGAAGGCAAGAAGGCATAAAATCTAGTGCACATCCGGAAGGGTTACCTTACTCCATCCACTGAAGCAGGAGGAAATGCAGAGCGTTTGGGCACAGGGGCAGGTAAATGAGTACTTGGGGTGAGAGCATGCAAAAGTTCTCTTCTGATTGCTTTTATCTTCTTAGGAAGCAAGGTCAACATTTGAGAGTGAGAACAGGAAGAAGTGTTGAAAGTTTAAAGAGAGAGGAAAAGGGATAAAATAGTTACTTAGAAGAACAGAAGAGTGATTGGACTTGGGAAATGAAGTTGAATTGCCAGACAGCGGTAAGGGCCCACGTGAGGTTAGTGGTCATGAATTTAAAGTGAGAACAGTCAGATGGCTGTGTGTTTTTCTCCAGGCATATTCAATTGTGCAATCATGGAGTGGCAGAGAATTGCATTTAACTAGAATTGGTGCTTGCCCAGAGAATAAAGGAGGTTCAAGACAAGGGAGTTGAGGATGTATGCAAGGAAGGGATTAATTATAATGATGGACCCATGGAATCCAAAATATGTTCAGAGGGAAATAAGGATGTGAGGAAGGAGACAGGATCAACAGATTTTGCATATCCAAGAATTCTTGGAGTTGGAGTACTGGATAAAGGGAGCGAGCTGGAAAGATAGGTGGTTATAGAATAGGAAGATGTTTAGATCAAACTGCGGAAGGGTGGCAGTAGGTGCTGATGACAGTGCAGGTGAGTTTGGTATTTTGAGTGGGACAGTTTTTCATTGTGTGAGCACTGTTCACATCGCAGGACATTTAGTACCCTTGGCCCCTGCCTGTTAAATGCCACAGGACCTCCAAGTTCTTATAATAACCTAAAATGTTCCCATAATTGCCCCCAAAAGAACAGTGACTTAAAACAGTATTTGCAAATACTCTCAGTGGTTGAGAAACACTTGTCTACGAAATAGCCATGGAAATGAGTGACTGAGGTAAGGTGGAAGACGAGATCTTTGGAGAAGAGGAAGTCTAGGAACTTAAGAGGCCAGAGTGTTGGAAAGACGATCTCTCTGCATGTCGACATCCAGCAGTTATTATGCTATTGAATGACAGTGGGCCAGAGCTAAAGTCTTCAAGGAGAAAAGGGGAGTGACCTGGGGTGTCTGGAGGTGACTGCAGTAGAGAGGGGTGGTGGTTCACAATATTGAGACTAAAAGCTAGAAGGATTATTTTTCCTGGGGATGGAAGCACAGGGGAGAGGAAGAAGAGCTTAGAAATAGTCATTAAGATCAAGGACACCTTCCCCACCTCGGGGGCCTGTAGTATAAGAGCTGTGGCAAAGGAAATAGTTACCATCTGGGGGTTGCAGGAAAAGAAGCAGCACTATCTTCAGGGGAAACCAGGTTTCAGTTAGAACAAGTTGATGAGTAAAATATATCATGAATTTAGGAAATTTGCTGATGGCTATGATTTCCAAGGGGCCCAGTGGAAGAGATTAAGGAATCTGGGTTGGGGGCGGTGGGAGCATTTAAGAGATGAGGTTATAAACAAACATGTAAAAAGTGACTGAGGATGAGAGTCCAGGAAGTGATAGATGCTCTGGAGCCCATCTTGTGGCAACCGAAGTAAGCAAGAATAAAGGGCGTAAGGAAAAAGGATTATTGATGGCTCAAGGTAGATAGTGGTGTTGAAGTTATGAATATTGATAAAGAAAGGAAAGAAGAGGTTCTTACAAGGAACCCACAGACTTCTGAGACCCCCTTTATTTCCAGAGGCTCTCTGCCTTCATCCTCACCCCTGCTAGTGGAAGCATGAGGCAGAAAGGGTAGGCTCCAGAACACTTAGAGCTCCCCTTCCTGATTCATGTGGCTATAAAGTGGAGGGGACTAATCTTTGTGGCCAGGAAGCCATGCAGATAATATACCTGTTCTATTGTCTCTTGCCATGTAACAAATTATCCCAAAACTCAGTGGCCTAAAATAGCATTTTCTATGAGTCAGGAATCCAAATAGATGTAACTTGTTGATACCTCTATCTTGATCTCTCCAAAGCTGCAGTTAAAAGTATTAGCAGGGGCTCAAATCATTTTGAGGCTCATCTGGGGGGTGCGGAGGGGTGGTCCTCTTCCAAGTTCACTCAGAAAGTTGTTGGCAGGATTTGGTTACACACAGCTTACTGGGCTGAGGGCTTCAGTTCTTCATTGACTGTTGGCCAAAGGCCTCCCTTGGTTGCTTGCCACATGAGTCTCTCCATAAGGCAACTCAAACATGGCAGCTGGCTTCATTAGCAAGAGAGAGAATGCTAGCAACACAGAAGTCAGTCTTTTGTTATCCCATCACTTTTGCCTCATTCTGTTTATTAGAAGCAAGTCACAAGGTCCAGCCCACACTCAAAGGGAGGGTATTACCCAAGGGTATGAATACCAGGAGGCAGCCATCATTGAGATCCATGTCAGAAAGCTGCCCATCCCTGAACCAACCACTGATAACAAGGGGATTAGAACTGGCTCAGACCAGTCAGGTTCTCCCCATCCCTGGAGCTGGAGTCAAGTCCCCAAATCACAAGGCTATCACATAATTGTGGGGAGGAGCAGAGGATAGAATAAATGTTGGGAGGATAGCCAGAGAGTTCACTGTAACCACTAACCAATATTCATACCTTTATTCTTCTGACTCTGGAACTATTGTTCTTCCTGCCATATAGTGCTGCCTCCTTATGTCTTGCCATTGCCCGCTAGATCAAGCCCAGACTCCTTATTTCAGCATATAATGGCCTTCACACTCCAACCCCAATTTATCTTTTCAGCCTCATTTCTCACCGTTCACTCTCATTTATTCTAAGCCAGTGGTTCATCAAGCTGGCTCAGGACCCCTTTAATACTCTTAAAAGTTATTGAGGGCCCCAAAGAGTTTTTGATATAGCTATTGATATTTACTTAATTAGAAATAAAAACAAAATTTTAAGATACTAATTTCCTTTAAAATAATAATAAACCCATTACTTAGTATAAATAACACGTTTTTGTGAAAAGTGCATTTTCCCCAAAATTTTTTGAGAAAAATGGCACGGTTTTACATTTTTAAAAATCTCTTTAATGTCTGCTTTAATAGAAGACATCAGGCAGGATTCTCATATCTGCTTCTGGATTCAGTCTGTTGTGATGTTATTCTGGTTGAAGTATAGGAAGAAAATGTGGTCTTACATAAACATGTAGTTGAGAAGTGGAGTTATGCGTATTTTAATAGTCTTTTCATATCATTGTGTGTATTCTCTGATATTACACCAATTCTGTAAGTGGTAATTTCTCAGAGGTTAGTTGCAGTGTGGAACTGAACCCTTTGTATTCTGTTTGGTTAAAATCCATTGGACTGTCTGGCACTTTGAATAGCTTTCACACATTTGGAAAATCTTTGTTCCCTGAGTTATTCAAGTTTTCCAAATATTTCATTATGAAATCTTTTTAGTCACATTTTAAATATCACTGCCTGTCTTGTCAGAAGAATCTACGTTTTGGGAAGCTGTTGGTTGTGGAGGATTTAAGTTTCTAGAATTCTAATTTTCACTTAAAAGCTCAGATTTTATCATTGGTGACAAATACTGCCATTTTCCTTGAAATAATAGGCTTATTTCATTTATTTTTGACAAAGTGCCAAATGCCCAAGTCTGAATAACCGTAGTTCATCTGTCATCATTTTTTGCAGTAAAACTGGTGCTCCATAAAATGATCCTATGGAAAAAAAAAAAAAGATCCTATGACTTCACCTGCCTCATAACTTCTGCTTACTATGTTCTGGGTGTCCTTCAGCTTCACTGCCACCCTGCAGCCTTTCAATGTGCCTCATATTCAAATGCCTCAAGAGAGAATCTGATTGGATTAGCCAGCCATTATCCAGTATAGAAGTGGTGTGGCGCTGAGCATGGCAACCAGCGCGTTAAGGAACAAATTCTGGCTGCTTACGTGGAGGAGACTTCTAGTCTAGCAAATACTCAGAACAGTGTGTCCAGGACATTCACCATTATGAATTAACAAGATATATTTTCACACACAGGCGCACAGAGTGTGATTATGGTATGAGAAGTTAAAAAAATCAGATTTATAATTTGGTTTTATAAGTACTCATTTGATAGCACCTTGTTTAAAGACCCCGCCCCCCAAAAAGCACGTCCTTAAAGTTATAGTCACATTTTGCTACCACTTGCACTTTGTTTGGAGCACGAATAATATTCTGAGGCTGCCATCAGACCATCTGTTCCAAATATACTCTTCAACATGGATTGAGTAGTTGTTACTATGAATTTTCTACCAATGTAAACATAGAATGTATTGCCTTTCACATTAATATTAATAAAAAGACATTGTTACAAAGAATTTTCTTTGGTCGATTAACAATTTTTCATTGTTTTAATGGGTGTCTTCCTCCTTCACAAGGGAGGAAAATCCTCTAAAGTCTGTGAGTATAATCTTATTTCTAGTGTTTTTCTTTGTTAGGAGTCACGAGGCTCTGAATCTTGCAAGTTCACAGATTTTAAATGTAATTTTTATTTAAGATTAGCTTTCTCATTTTGGTAGGAACAAAGAAGGCTAAGAAATGTACTTCTGCCATCTTGAGTGGATGGTAGGTTTAGTAACTTTTCCTATTTGAAGGTTCTGGAATTATTTGTATATTGTATTCTGTACGGTACAGGATAGATTTTGGCTGCATAAGTGAAAACATACCCATGAGTGAGCACATGTATGCTTACAAACAAGTTCATTCACTCAGTGAAGTAAAGAGCTGAAGCAGGCTGTTTTTAGAAAAAATATTGGGGGCCCGAGTTCCCTTTTTCATTCATCTCATGAGAACATTACTAAGGGGTTTAATGTATTTGGGATAATGATGAAGAAAACAAAAATAGCATCCCTGTGGGGAAATGTAACCTGATACAATTTAAAGTGGGACCAAAATTGAAACATAATTCTTTTAGGAAACGGAAATATTTTATCTTTGTCACATGGATGTAATCTAAATTTTAACAGAAATCTAGGCTTCCGTTCTTTTTGTACATCTTGATTTTATTAACTTTTGTATTTCTTTGAGCCATATGTCACAAGTAAGTTGTAAATATTATACAGAATAATCTGCATACTCTTCAAATACTTTTTTTTTTTTTTTTTTTTTGCGGTATGCGGGCCCCTCACTGTTGTGGCCTCTCCCATTGCGGAGCACAGGCTCCGGACGCGCAGGCTCAGCAGCCATGGCTCACGGGCCCAGCCATTCCGCGGCATGTGGGATCCTCCTGGACCGGGGCACGAACCCGTGTCCCCTGCATCGGCAGGCGGACTCTCAACCACTGCGCCACCAGGGAAGCCCCCCCTTTTTTTTTTTTCTTAATGGAACACTAAAAATGCCCTAGTCATTCCTTTAGCTTTTTGCACTAATAGGTATAAAGCAGAGCCTCAGGGGCTGTTCTTGCTAAGTATTGTTAATGCTGCAGTGTCGGTTGGAATCTCAGAAAACCCAGTTATATACTATAAAGGTGTGGCTAGCTTTTATTCTTAATATCCAAAATCATCTAAAGGCTTGTTTTCTTTCTTTTTTTTTCAGACCTAACTACCATAATGAATGCTGCATATTAAGAAAACCACAAGAAGGTTATACGTTTGGTTGTCTAATATTCTTGGATTTGATATGAACCAACACATAGTCCTTGTTGTCATTGACAGAACCCCAGTTTGTATGTACATTATTCACATTCCTCTCTGTTGTGTTTGGGGGAAAAAAGACATTTTAGCCTTTTTTAAGGTTATTGATTTAATTTCATGTTATTTGGTTGCATGAAGTTGCCCTTAACCACTAAGGATTATCCAGATTTTTGCACAAGCTTATACAAGTCTAGGATCCTTTATCAAGGCAGTTATGTTCATCAGTCTCCTGCCTTTACTCCACCATCACCAAACACTCAGTTAAATATAAATTAGCATTTTTTAAAATGACCACTCAACATAATGCTTAAGGGATTTCCTCTCTGTGACAGAACCCAGGAACCAATTCCTAGATACACAATGTTGGCATATTGAAGATAAACTTAAAATTGTTCTTCAGTTTTGAGGCCATGTGTAAAGTTTAATCATATTGTAAAATATCTATTCCGTATTAGAAATAGCTAGTTGACAGCTTATACTTCTCAAAACTCATGTTGTTAACGTACACAGACTCAGTTTCTATATGTGAAGTTAGTGAGTCTTTTGTGTTACTCCAAAATAAAGGCAATGATTTATTTTTTCCCAATCTCAATACAATTTGAGCTAATCACTCAAGCTGGATTCTTTACATTTTAAAGCTGGAATCAGCAGTAGCCCTATGGGAAGTAAGACAAAGCATTGACTTTTAAATATAGACTTTTAAAATGATCGGTTGTTTTCTTTTGGAACTAGAATTAGAATAGTTAATACTCATCCACAAACCATTATTATGTGTACATTATTGTTGCAATTGTGATAACAGAAAATTTTATTTATTTTTATGCCAGCTTATATTGTGAGAACACATTTAGTCAGTTTGGGTTTTATCAGTCCTGTTATGCTTGTCCTTGGAACATCTTTCGCGTATTCGAGGTTTGTAGTTGAAAAGTTTACTGTAAAAAAAAAAATCAAAAACAAAAAAATGTATTGTTTTTACAGAATAAATTTATTGGAATGTGTACTGGGAGTAAGGTTTGAGGTTGTAAACAACTAAGTTAGTGTAATTTGGCTTCATATATGTAATGTGAGGTATTAATGTAATTATATTAAAGCAAAAATTGTTAACAGCAAGTTGACAATAGAATCAAGTGCAGGTGAGGGTTTTCTTTTTTTTTTAAACACTCTATGGATTTTAGGGTTTTTTTTAAACACTGTGGGGAGGGAGAGGAACTGGCTACGTGATTGCTTGCACGTCTAAGATACTTACCAGTTCAGTGGACCCTAAATTCACACACTTGACATTATCCATGCAGTGATTTGGACCCCATTTTCTTTTGGTTTTCTTATTTTGGTGAAGAGCTTGTAAATAACATGAAGGAAAAACATCAGTGGCCCTAAAAGCTTAGGGCCATTGATGATGATGATGGTAGTGGTGGTGGTGGTGGTGATGATGGCAGCTGAGGGCATGAAAGCGCCACTTACCACTCCCGGGCTCTGAGGCGGCGGCTGGATTTTTGCTTTGTTTCTCTGACTTTTAGCAAATATTGATTTTCCTCTATTATACTCACTCACATTTCCAAATATGAAAAGTTCATTAAAAGATAGTAGGAATGCCAGTCCACTTCTTTTTCCTTAAAAGGTACTTTTTAATTTTGAATATTTTAATTTAAAAGTAATGAAATTTAATTAATTCATGAAAAGTCCTCTTCATTGCTCACACTAAAACATGAGAATGTAGATGACATTTTGAACTGGAAATATAGCTGACAGATTTTTAAAACAAAAGGCGTAAAGACTACAGAACTTTTTCTGAAAAAAAATATACAAAATGTTTCAAATTTAGTAAGATTTGTCTTCATAAAAGACCAAAAATAATTTATTAAAAATATACACAGAAATACAATAGAAACATTTCCAGTCATCAATAAAATAAGGGTAATGATAAAGTTATAGATCCCTCCTTAGCTACTTAGACTCACAGAAAAATTTCAGTAAAAGCAATTTTTGAAACAGCAGTAAATAATATACTTTCCTTGGGAAAACATTTTTCAAACAACATTTTTAAATATTCTGATAATTTGTCTTTTATATTGAGGTTGATAATGAAACATATAGATCTTATATGCAAAAATATTTCTCCATCTGTATTTGCTACTTTGAAATTTTTAATATGCATAGACCATTTTCACTTTTGAACAGTTTCCTTTTCATGCTCACTATTATAGGAGCTAAATTGTAATTTTTCACTTATATTTAAAGTGTGCAAACAGAATATTGAGATAGGTGGTCAAGTTTATTCACAAATAACTTGAAATATATTTCTTTAAACAAGCTTTCTGAATAACTTCAATTTTCCTTCAAAAAAAGAAAATTTATCCACATAATTCCTATGATAGCTCACATATACAGTACGGAGCAAGAATTTATGTATTCTTAAATGTTCCTGTATGGGAAGAGAGTGGAATGGGACCAAATATTGGTACCAAAATAACAAAAGTCAGTAATCTAGAGAGAAAGAACATTAAATAATGCTTTTATTCAACTTTTTCATCTGCCTTTGTTTTTATGAAGAACTCTGGTTTGTAGATACAGCGATAGGCCAAGAGCTGAGGAAGAACTCCATATGCTATGTTTAATGCTAAAAAAAGGATTTTCGCTTCTTCAGGGACTCTGTAGACATAAGCAGTTCTAGCATGAAGAGAAGCACCGATGTGAGAAAACTGAGCCTGTGGCATTAAAAAAAGGGGGGGGGTGGTAAGCATGAATTTTGTGTTTAGTTGGATGCACGATGAGTTCTGAATGGTTCATTCAGACCATGCTCCTGTGCCCTCAAAACCAGGACTTGCAAACAATCCATCGTCTTCAGTATTTCATTGAATTTAGGGCTATTCTTGACTTAACTTTTCAAATAAAGTAAACCTTTAGCACGTCTTTATCAGGCTAGCTGTTTTTTAACGCATCTAGTACCCCCATACCAAACAGTAGTGGCTCAATTTGACAAAAAATCTGAATAAAATCTGCTTTTTCCTGATTTACCTTCTGGAGATATCCTATATAGGAACTCAGTTGTGGCTCACAAAATGTGTTCCAATTAAAATGAAGCAAGTACAGAGTTTAGACAGCTTAAAATATTTTTAGCCTAACTATTTAAAGAGAAGCACTGAGAGAGGGCCTCAGCTTCATTTATCAGTTCTTTCACCTACTCCTTGGAGCAAGAGCTCAAAGCCTTCATTATGCATTTGTCTGTTTATTTATTCACATATTTGTTTTTTTATGCAACTTAAAAAATACTAAGGGTTGTTTTGTAAGATAAGGGTGGGCGTAGGGATTTGGTTGCTCTTTATAAAATGGCAAATATACATGCAGGCAACCTTTTCAAATCAAATTATTTAGAAGTATGGCTTGTCAGCATAATTTGAGTTTACAAAACAGAAAGGCAAGAGCTTCCCATTTGTACTTAGATTACTTGTTGAGAACATACATTCAGAATGTGCCAGTTGGCCTTTTTTGATACTTTTCGTAAGCACAGGGGAATCTATTAGAAAAGCCTTCTGTGAAAGTATTTCCTCAGGATCCTTGTATCATTACAGAATGCAGTCCTGGAGTCTGCATTTCATATCTTACTGAAATTCAAGATATACACAAAGGATTGGGAATCTAAATGTAGTAAGTGGTGACTTAGTTCATCAGGATCAAAGTGAAGAGACAGAAGATACTATAATCTAAAGAAGGCACAGAAGTAACAAGAATGAAAACTAAATAATTTGCTTTAAATACATATGAGTTATCTTACATTTCCTTCCATATGAAATCAGTTTATTCTGCTAAGTGGTTAACACAGATAAAAGTGTTACTTAGCACTTGACTTTACTATGATGAGCAAAAGACAAGTTTTCATAAGCAGTATGTATACAGATTGTATCAGTGACAGATTTTAACAGGTTACATTTTTGCAAGTTACTGATACATTCTGGGGGCCTCTGGTAGTTTTGCTGCTTTCTGGAGATAGAAATTAAATTAGTGTGGTGTGTTGCCAAGGACCCAGGGACCAACGCCAATGCCAACGCAGGAATCGTCTGTCTGCATTGTGATCTGTGAGGCACTGAGAGGGCTCTGCCCTCAAACACACCTCCCCCGGGGCACATGCCCAAACAGAACCCAGCAAACGTTAAATATTTCATCTCTGGGCTATGAAGACAAAACACCTTGAGAGTAAAGGGCATTTGAGAGGCTGCCCTGAGGAGCTGCTCTTGTGGACATTCTAGGAACACTGAACAGGAACTTGGCCCCTGTCACTATTTTCTTCTAGGGCCTATTTTGAATAACAGTATTTTTCTGAATATTGTAACTAAATTTTTTCTTCTGGACTAGAGGCCAGATTTGAACCATGGTTTTAAGAAATGTGCATTTGGTGTCTATCTTTATAGACACTTATACACATCTCAAAAATCACCAAATTTGGGGAAATGCGGACCATAGTTTGAGAGAATAATATGAGCAATCATGCCTACTTGCATAGGGAACCTGCTAAAGAGTCTGATTTCGTAGGCTTTTTTGCTGCACTAACCGGTGCAGTTAATACCTCATTTTCACAAACAGCAAACTCATGGCAACATTAAAAAATGATCGTGTCCTTAGATTAGATTGTAAGCCCACCGGGCAGGTACTGTGTCTGATGTTTTGTGTGGCACCTATCACATTTTTAGAGCTCAATAAACGTTCAACAGTAATGGTCTTGTGACTGTCAAAATACAAAAAAGCTTCTACAAAGCATTTCTCTATTTTTATACCTATTTTAGTAGGCCTTTTGCTTCAAAATTGTTTAACAAGGGGCAAAGATGATTGCATTTCTAATCAAAAGAGGTATGTAATTGAGAGAAAGAGCCTGAGGCCAATTTTCTGCAGTTCCAGTACTGCTCATGGTTCTAATGGGTGTATTTATAGTGGCCTCACCTCTAGCTGAGTGAGCAATCCAACCATAGCTTCCTCCCAAGACATATGGTGTCCAGTTTCCAGGGTGCTGAAGTTTCAGAAAACCCTCAGTCTCACTTGAGAAGGGTTTCCTTCCCAAGCACATAGCTGCTAAGGGGCTGCACCGTGTCTCCTGGGTGATTTTCCCACCAGCACGTGAGACCTCCTTATGACAGGGCTGAAGAGCTCAGCATGAGCACTGTGCTAGTAGGATCTGGTGGCTTGGTGACCTCAGTGCTGCTGAACTGACACATGGCCAAGATTACATGTTCAAGTTATGGGTCCCAGAAATTTCTCCAAAATTCAGTGATGTGAGGTCGAGCCCCTAATAATTTTTCTTCTACTTCATTCTAAATCATTTTTCACCTTAAATTTAGTTAAGAGATTTACTTTGGGTTTTTTTTTTTTTTAAGAATGGATGGTTGGGATGGAAAATGAGGCAATAAAGTCAAAGAAAAAGGTTAAATTTTAATAGCTGTGTTTTCCTATAGAGACAGCCTGGAAAGAATTTGACTAAAAATCACAATCTTGGTTCCAGAAAGGAGAATTGAAAGAGTTTTGTGTGTCCACATAAATATTATAGGCAAAAACTAATGTGAACATTGGGACAGTAGCCAGGTTATTTGGCTGATATGGTATAAATAGCTAATCTAGAACCGTGTTACCATTTCTTAGGGTTTTCTGAGCGCCATAGTCTTGTGGTTAAGAACACTGAATCTGGAACCAGATTGACAGCGTCAAATCCCAGCTTCACCGAAAACCAGCAATATGACCTTGTGTTAGGTATGTAACTACCTCTGGCTCCTCACCTGAAAAGCAGGAGTCCACCTCATAGGATTGTTACACAGGTTCAATGAGTTGATCTTTGTCAAGTGCTTAGGACAGTGCCAAGCACATGGAGCTCTTCCACAGACAGATACAAAACCCAAGTGAAATGCTTGCTCATGATCTGGTACTCTACTTGCTTGAAAACCGGGGCCCTTTGTTTTTAGATTCCCTTGCTGATCTTTTGACAATTTCAAGACTGTCTCCACCAAAGGATAACAAGCATGTAAAAAGACATTAAACCCAAGCTCTAGTTTTAATACTAAAAAAGATGTTTAGTGATGAATCACATCAGAAGCAAATGATTAAAATGAGATTTGCTTTAGTATCCCAATTATCCATGTTCTTCCTAAACCTTTACTTTCAGGTTTTCTTAAAGGCTTCCATAAAGGAAAAAACTTAATAAAACTTGTCCCCCAGTAGAGTCAACTCTTGACAACCAAATTATCCACAGATGAGCCTCCAGACCCTTTTGTGAGAAAGTATGTGGCACCTGCATAGCCAGGGGGTGGGAGAGTCTGAGGCAGCAGGTGGGAAGGGGCACTGGCATTGCCTGACTGAAGTGGAACTGCTCCTGCTTCCATGGCTGCGAGCTGTTAATTGGATGGCATGGCAGGCTCCCTGCCAAACCCACTGTGAATCTGTCCCAGAGCTTTCTTCCAGTTTCTCTGATTTTTAGGTAATTATACACAACACACAGCTACAGATTAATGTATCTTCTGAGCAACATAAGGCATTTCTCCTCCGAACTCTTACTGGGAAGCTTCTAACAACAACATTAACAAAAGCAACAAAGAGGCCCACAGCTTATAATGTGCCAGGCACTGCTCTACGCCCTTTACACATATTACCTCATAAAATCCTTAACAGCAGCTCTATGAGAAAGGTACTATTATTATTCTTACTTTATAGAAGAGGAAACGGGATCAAAGAGGTGAGTGACCAAGGTCACTGAAGTGATCAGTGAATGAGATTCGAACCAGTCTGCCTCCAGAGCTCATGGTCTTAACCATATTAACTATATCTTTTCTTTTAATTTTCAGTGATATTTTAGCAGAGAAAAATTCTTCAATTGATTAAAAAATGCTAACAAGTAGATCTAAATAGCCTGTAATACTTTTCAAATTAGACTTGAAACTTTAATTTTATATGAAAAGACCCTTGGGTTAAAGTCCCCAGTGGAACTCTTCGGTGTAAAATGTGTCCTGGTTTTATTGCATTTTAGTTTACCTTTTGATTTATCTTTTGATTTCTGAAGGCAGCAGGTTTGGCAGATTCCTAAATGGTCTGAAATGAGGGACCTAATAACTACTAACCATGTTTTCCATTGACTTGTACTGGTCAAGAAGTTTTTCAAGGATTTTTTTCTTATTATTAAGTCACAGGTTCTTGGGAGTTCACTAGATCTTACAATAAAAGCATTGATAAAGTTAGTGGGATCATGAATACATAAAGCTTCTAAATTAGGAATGGCAGTTTTAGAAAGCTTGGGGTGCTAATCAAGGTAATGGAGAGCTTCTATGATGAATGTGTCCGATATCCTCTCAAGATGAGAATTCATTTCGTGAGCAAGTATTCGCTTCATATGCACTGTTTTGTTGCAGTATGATCTGTAACTTTTCCTTAGGCTGAACACTCTGAATAGGTAGATATTAAAGCCCAGCTAAGAGTTATGGGAATGTCAGACACATAATTCTCAGATTACACCATTCTTCTGTTGGGTTGGGAGAAACATCCTTCTGACATTGATAGAATCTAGTTGACAGCCTCAGGCTACCTTTGCAAATTGGGCAGTGATGGATGAGACCAGAGATTTCTTCAAGGCCTGGTGTATGGCTGAAACTGCCACTACTGCTGCCAGCCGCTCTGCTATCCACACTGCCTTTCCCAGAACCTCCTGGCTGGAGTCACAGGTGCCTGTCTGCAAGCTTAGCCTCACCAGCAGGTACAGGGTAGGGTTCATCTTACTGTTACAGATTTAAGTACCCATTCGCCCCCAAGCTCTGACCATCCTAAGCCTCCTGACTCTGCTGACCCTGTGCACATGGCTAGGCCCTGGCCTAGGTCTTCTGCCTAGTTCTCAAGTTGTCTCCTGAGACTTGACCAGGTCCAACACTTGGCCTCACTCTTGCCAGCCTCCTAGCTGATGACACTCGGTGTTCCTGCATCAGGGCCTGGTGCGGGGCAGACCAAGGTACATGGCATGCAGAGGAAGCTGGATTGTGCAGGCAGAGCACACGGGTAATGAGTAGATGTTGAACCCTGAACAATCTAATCAAGGGGCTGGTAAGAGTGGGGCGAGTGGGAGGCCCTCTGTACCCTCTAACCAGGGCACACTCCAACATCTAAACGCTTCCGCAGTCTTTTGAAGTCTATTCAGCCAGTAAAGCCCACAGCTCAGGTGTCATTGCCTCCCACTCCCAGAAGGTCCTCTAACTCCTACATGCCACGTACAAAGTCTTACTCTGCTGTAGGATTCTGGAGCATAGTTAGTTGTTTGCATGAGGAGAGGGATAACACAACAGAGAAGAATATGGGCTTTGGAGTCAGGTGGGATTTTATATCCCTCTTCTAGTAACTTTGTGACCTTAGGCAAGTAACTACCCTGGGTCTCGGCCTGCTTATCTTTAAGTGAGGCTTTTGAAAAACTTGCAGAGATGATGCTATGTGTTCACACAGTTTCTTCTGAGGCAGACAGGAAGACCACATGTATCAGCCTCCTCTGCAGTTGGGTCGGTGCCAGGCCTGACTTTTGAAAATATCCCACATGATCTTTGCACAAGCAATAAATAAAACTTTATTTTTAACCACTGGGTATTTGCTACTCCAGCAGAGCACACAGCCTGTCTGTCTTTACACAAATAGGTAAGTAAAACACTTAGCATGGCTTGCCTTGCATGAAGTAAGGTAATGAGAGCTCAGACTATCGTAGTGGCAGTGGAGCTGTAAAAAAGTGGTGGATTTGCAAATTAGTCTGGTGAGAGAACTAACCCGACCTAGTGATGGGCTACATGTAGACGGTAAGGGAATGGGAAGCGTAAAGAACTACTCCATATTTTTGACTTGAGCTGCTGGATGCCAGGATTTTCAGAGATGGGGAGATGAAAGAGAAGTTGTGGGGCGGATCAGGAGTCCTATTTTAGACATTAAATCTGAGATGTCAGTAAGACACCCAAGTGAAAAGAAGGAGTTCGGAATTAAATATAAGAGTCTGGGAACAGTTTGAGCTAAAGATGGGAAATGAAAAGTCATCACCTTATAGTTGGTATTGAAAGATATGGAAATAAAGACCCACACCAAGGCCTGAGAAATAAGGTATTCAGAGGTCTGCAGAGGGTACATACTAATTCTCTTTCCTTATGTCCTTCAAGGAAAGGACAGGAACCACTACTTCTGAATACTGCATCAACTTTTTTTGATATTTATATTCTAATTCTATAGTTAAGAAGAAGTACCTCAGACTGCAAAGATTGAGCCCCGTGTATTAACCCATAAATGCTGTTACTGGTTTTAAACCCTGTAAATTCTAGTGTGTCTTTTTGCCATCATAATTATACCGTAAGTATAATTAACTGTATATGCCTAGAGTTCCTGGATGAACCTCATTTTTATGCCTGCTTAAAAAGAGCGGGACAAAGATAATGATTTTAAAAGATGAGTTCACTTGGGTTTTCTAATTTACAGTAAGAAAAGAACAAAATAATTTTCTTCCTTGTTCATAAGATCAATTTGTTTTGATAGGTTGTTATCTTATAAAAATGTGCTTTGAATGATAATTCCATAGATAATTTCATTCCCAGTTCAATGAAGTAAGCATTCACTGAACATCTACTGTAGGCCAGAGGCTTGGCTAAGTAGCAGAGGGGAGGAATGGGATGACAGGCCCAGCTTCCCAGGAGCAGAACTTTTTTAAAACCGGTTTCCCTGGTCCTGTGTAGCACAATACAGTGAACTTGTGAAATCTTAAATTCAGATAGACATCTTAATGATAACAGCTCTCAATTCTCTTTTAGTAGCTGTGGTGTTCAGAGACTGGGAAACAGCAGTGCCGCTTGCTGGGTATGTGACCTTGAACAAATCATTTAACCTTGCTGGGCCTCAGTTTCCTCATCTGTATAACTGAATGGCGCACCTACCAGATTATGAGATTTAAATAATGCAGAAATGTCTTCCAAAGAACTGTAAAGCAAAGGGCACAACATATCTAATAACTGTTCCCAACCCTAAAACACAGAGCAGAGATATTTTTTAGACACTCAACAATGACAGCCACATCCCCAATAAACTTTCTTAACAGCATATTCTTAGTACCTGAGCTAGACCTCCAGCATGTATCAGTGTTATGTCAGGCATCCAGGAGCATCCAGGAACCACCAAGCCATAGAGCGCCATCACAAAGTAAGGGACGGAATAGAACAGATACGCCAGCATCTACATTGAACAGGGAAATAACGTCATCAGTAAACTAATAGTCTGGCCTTACGAAAAGCACAACATTTTCATCAATTAACATTTTTGCCTTAGAAAACGTTAACTCCTATTTCCTACATGGTATCACATTTTCCCATTCTTAAAAAAAAAAAGAAAATTAATTTTAGAAAAATCTTAGGCTTCATAACTACTTGACCTGGATTTTAGCATAAGCAGCAGGATCCTTTAGGTAGGGCTCTTGAAATTGCGTATATAATCGGCAGAGCTCAGCTGGGCAATCCAAAGCAATCTACGAACAAAAATGAATGCATTATAAAGATACAGTCACATCTGGTTCTTATGTTTGCTGATAAGGCTAAACGTGCCAGGTTTAGTCACAAGCTGCTTTCTGTTTAACAAAAGCTATTTTAGAAGCTCATCAGTAAAAAGGGAAAGAAAATAAATATTCTACAGATTTACTCTGAAGAGATTAAGTAGAGGTTAATAGTGGAGAAGGAAATGGAAACTAATGCCCTGTTCTTGGGATCTTCCGAGTATTCAGTTTAAATGTCTAGGTTTGGCTAACCAAAGCACAGCTTGCTTTAGATCATCAGTTTCACTTTTCCTGGGAATAACTCACCAACTATTCCCGGCAGGAAGAAAAGTACATTTCTATACCAAATTCATCTTAACTGTGCTTTGCAAGATTCAGAAATAGCATCCTCCTATCTCCAGTGCCTCACAGAGTAAATGGCCTTTGGGGGCAGTAAAGGATAATGATTTGAAAGTGAGGTCCTCCCTGAAGCCACCTCCTATATCCACTTTGAAAGAGGGCAGAGCAGATTTAGTCACGGCAGAGTAGACTTTAGGCCACAGAACAGACAAAGTGTCTCTCTGGCACATTACTGGGTCCCCTCTGAGTCACCTCCCTCAGGTACCATTCCTTGTGTCCTTAACCATAAATGTTGTCCCGCCTAAATAACATGAACACGTCAGTGGCAGAGTTGGTAAAAATGGGCCCCAACCTAAAAGCCCCACCTACCAAAGGGTACACACTCGCCCATGCACACGTTTTTCTCATGTGCACAGGGGAGTGGAGATGGCTATGCAAGAAAACAGTTGGGGCTCATTTTTATTGTTGCTGTTTTTGTTCTTTTGACGTTAGGAATTACAGCAAACTAAACAAAGAATGGTTTCAGTGCTCTGTGGTCCGAGCACAGCCTATGGCCCTGCTTTCTCCTTTACTTCCCTTCCCCATGCCACTCCTATTAGCCAACTCTGCTCCAGGAAGTTTCTGATGATCCAAAGAGGGAGACAGCTCTTAAGGCTACTCACCCTGACCCAGCTAGCTGCCCCAAAACAATGAATCAGCTGCATCAGTTTACACTTGCCACTCTGCCCCCCAACTGCTGTGCAATGCCAGCAGCCTTAGAACAGTAATTGTCATTAAAGCTGAATATAATTACCCGTATAATTCTGGCTGCTCAAATTTATTGCTACTGAGAATAAACCATGCAACTGGGATATTGTGAAGGATCCTCGATCAATAAAAATAGTAAGAGCAATCACTTACTGAGCGCTTATTAGGTATAAGGCCCTCTCATTTAATCTTCAAACAGTACTGTAAGGTAGGTACTGTTATTTTACAGAGGAAGAAACTGAGGATCAAAGAGGGTAAGTGGTTTTTCCAAGGCCACACAGCTAGTAAATGGCCAGGAGTCTAACACTGTACTCTGGTACCCCTTCCTCAATCCCATCTCCCTACTCCTGAGAACACATGGATGCTCTGTGCCACAGTCTGACTAGTCTTAAGTTACCACCCTTACCAAAGATACTCAAATCAGAAACGTCAAAGGAACCAAGAGAATGAGACTCATGGCTAATTTTTCAGGTACAGAGCTTGATCCAAGGACCTGAAGGAGGTGGTATGGAGCAGCCCAGAAGGGACCTACCCCTCTGGGAGGAGAGGTCTGGGGTGAGGGTAGGAGAGTCAGGAAGCAGGTCCAGGCCTCCAGGCTCTAATGGGAGGTATGTTTTGTTAGTGCACTAGGAAATCTGATTAAAAATATACTTTATGTTATTATGATCTCTTATGCTTACCAAGCCTCTAAACAGGCAAAATCCAGTTGCCAGAAGGAGACACACAACCAACATTAAATCACATGGTCTTCTCAGCAGATCTTTCGCTTGGATTTCTTGAATGACCTAAAGTAGAGTTGGTAACTAATGAGCAGGCCCAAGGTGCCAAAGAATAATCTGAGATCTACTGAAACACAGATACAATGACGATGGGTGATAAGAGAACGTTGAGGATTCAAAACCACTAGCCATGCAACAGGAAAATAATTTCTCCCCTCAAGTCTCAGTTCCTCATCTGTGAAATGAGACTGGGCGAGGTGATCTCAAAGGGCCCTTCTGGCTCTATGAGGCCATATTTTTTTTGAAAAAGCATTTTTATGATTATAAATGTAAAATATATTCATTTTTAAAAAATAAACCATTAACCCATCATACTTCTATTAACAGTTGTTATATTTTCCAGTCACATATATATAGTTATATATATAGATACACACACACACTGTACTACATATGTATGTATGATGTATAATCTACATCTATTTTTTCACAAAATTAGGACATAATGTATAAACAATTTTGCATTTGTTCTCTTGCCTCTCACTATCTACCTATCAGTACTTTATCACATTATTAAAAATTCTTCTGAAACAACATCACATGGAAGTGCCACATCTCTGATTATTGGACATTTAGGCATTTTCACTGTTACACTTAATGTGATGATGAGCAACTTTGTACATAAATCTTTGACAGCATCTCTGATGATTTTCTTAGGATAGTGCCCTAGAAGTAGAATTACTAGATTAAAAAGTTAGATTTGTTAAGGTTGATAACACTGCCAGGTGGCTTTGCAGAGCGATTCTGAATTTATGTTCCTACCAGCACTGTATGACAATGCCTATTTCTCCCCGGCCATCACTGTGTTTTAACAGTTTTTTTAAATGAACAGTCTATGTGTCTTACAACATGAACGGAACGGTGTTGATACACTGACGTGGAGCCGAGTGAGGACCAAGGCTATGGTTACTATTCGCTTATTTTTTAACAACCACCTCATTCCTCAAGAGGGTGTAAGGGAGTACCAGTTGTCAATGTGCCAAGCTGAGTTTACATAGCATGTGTCTAAATGTTTACAAATGAAGTGTCTGTAAATTAAAATGTATTTTAATGAATTCTATTGTAAGTCTTTTTGTAAAATGAAGAATCGTGTTCTGATTATCTCTAGTAACTCATATTTTCATATATCAATTTTGCTTAAAGGATCTTGCTTAAGGATCTAATACCTATGAAAGGAAGAGAAACTTAGAAAAATGTCACTAGCTTAGAAATGAAGACCTTAACAGAGTACCTGCCCGGCCAGTATTGTTTCACCTTGACCACCTCGGCTGTGAATGGAAGGGAGGTGTCTCAGAAGACGTCCTGTAGCCAGTCTCCATGTGCCTGGATCTCTTGGTAATCGGACCCTATGTCTGTGTGTGCTACCTGGAACAGCAGTATATCTCCAGCCTCCCTTTGGGGCAGTAGTGCATAGATATCTCTGAAAGAGGTACCCAGGTGCTCAGACTCCAGGCTGTTAACAGCCCCAGACAAACCTCACGCTCCACACACTAATGCGGAATCTGATGGGAAGAGCCAGTGCAACCTCTGGCACAGGAAGTTCCAAAAAGCATGGCCTGGCCAATCAAAGCAGATCTATTCACGCAGAAACAGACCATTCTGGCCACCGTAACTAAGGTGTGAACCAATGCTGCAGAATCAGCACAGTCACACTGATCGAATGCTCCAAAGGCTCCATCCCTGGAGGCATGGTTCAGTCCAGTATCCAGTGGATATGAGTGAGCCCTGCGAGTCTGAGAACAGGTTACATTTAACTTAATAAAATCACCTTTGAGGGATAATTATAATTTTCTGAGGGCTGATTATAGATTCTGAAACCAGCCCAGACAGGAAGACAAGTATATGGTATGCTTAAGAAAAAAGCAGGGCAAATGCGTGTTCCATACTTCCCTATTTAAAAAAGAGAAAAAAAGAGAAAGTCAAAAGTATATCCAAACACAACATGTAGAACACCTCCCCGTCTCAAGTCATCTAAAATTTTGATATAGGCCAGACAGTATTTTTAATGAGACCAAAAACAGGTCAATTTAAAATTATTAGGTGTTTATTAACAGGCATGCCCTATCTACAGTACTTTAAAAATAGACAATATAATAGCCTGATTTCTTGCATGCATAAATAACTCTTCTACATTAGCTTTCAAGAATCTTAATTTTCAAGTACATTTATCAAGTTCCCATGGTGTGTCAAGAGTTATATATAATACAAAGAGTTGTAGGAAATATTTTCACACTGAATGTAGCCACAAACACAATACTTACCCCACTAGATCCTTCTAAAAGTCAGGAAACACTGATATTAGATAGTCTAATTGTTCAGTGTACACTTCTGAAAACTGCTCAAAAGCATTTCTTAGAAGGTGAGATGGAAGGGAAAAGGAGTAATTCTGCAAAACAGCTTTTTTGGTATACTTGGAATTTCTTGGTTCTATTACAACCAAAATAGCTTCCCTATTTAAAAACAATTCCTATTGTTTCAGAAAAGGAAAATGAACTTTAAGATAAAGTTTCTTACCTACAATGTTTCCTGGCACAAAAACAACAATGCTCATAATAATAGATCCGACCCAATATAGGCCAATGGTTCTATAACTTTCCCTGTAATGAAAAAAATCCTGACTTAACACATTTGTCTTAGAATACTATTAGTATAAGATGCTCCACAATATTATCTTTGTTCTAACTAGTAAAGTACATGAGCCAAAATGTACTGAATCAAGAGCAATAAATCAAATACAAGGAACCCTGGTGATCAAACTGCATTTCCATATGTGATGTGCTGTAGAACCTCTTTGTGTCCTTTTGAATAGGAAATTATGCTTGCTACACTGATCTATTAAACCATACCATGGTCATCACTATCAAAGGAGTCCTGCATTTCACTATTACTTATGAAACTCACAGCATGAAAGTAAAAAGAAGGTTCACAGAAAATTGGATCCATATTTTAAACCATTATTAGTAGGATGTTAAGTGGACTTTCCCTGGTGTCACAGGATTTTAGCTAAAGCCCCAGAGATAAGTATAATAAGTGATACCTACCCCATGTTCTGAAGGAGCTGCTAGACACATACCCCTAATCTTAATAGGCAATGTTGACAAAAAGTGTTTGCAACTGATAACTGACAGTCACCTCCATAAGGGGCCATGAGAAATTCAAAAAGAGATTCTCTGACGGGAAAGAGAAGTGGAGAATACTGTGTGCTTCCTGCCCTGCCCTACCCCCCAAGCCACATGCATCAGATCCCAAGAGGCCCGTTCACAGTGACTGGGATTGTCAGCAGGGGGACAGACCAGAATCTTCCTCCCCAACTGGATGCTAACCGAACCATAGAAACACTGGCCCACTCCTGGCAGCAAGCAGAGCCTGAGCATTCTCAGAAATACCTGATGTGTTCCCTGGAGCTTGGGAACATTCATGAAGAGATGGGCCGGGGCGGGGGGGCGGGGGGGGCCTAGAAAAGTCCAGAAATTAGTTGGAACTGTCCTTGAGTGGATGACTGAGGGCATGGGAGGGGCACAGGACAGTTGGTCAAGCTGAGTTTCAACCTGGTGTGGGGCAAAATGCACGGCTTTCTCTAACCTGGAGCCAAGGGGAGGCCTGGGAAGGTAGCTGGGCTTGAGCCATCTTTTAAGGATCCCCACCCCAAAGGGCGTGCCTTCTGGGTTGCAGAGGCCCCAGCAGAAAGAAGCTGTGGGTGTACCACCATGGGCAGGAGAGTCACACAAATTCAGTCTGAGAGAGCATTGCTCATTTCAGGGACCAGTGTAATGCAGAGGTTCCTTCCTATGGTAGGGGTCTCCAAGAACCCACACATGTGCCCCACAAGACAGAGCCAGCATGTCATAACGGAGGCTACCAATTCCCAGAAAACAGCAATTGTCGTGTTAGACTCTGCCCCTCTTCCTTTAACCCATGTACATACACACATGCTCCCAGAGAAGCCAGCCGCAGAGCAAGCTGAGAAGGAATCAAGGGACAGACCACGCACCCCAGCCTCAAAGCAGGCCGCTAGGCCGCTAAGCTTCAGGGGTAAGCCTGAACTGGAGGGAAAGAGCTCTGAACTGATAGGAGTTTGAAGTTTTGAATTACTATGTGCTGGGCTTTAATTTCTGAAAATGAGACTGCTCTTATAAGAGAACATAATCAGAAAGTTAGGGGGTCTGCCCGAGCTGTCCATCATGGCAGAGGAGAAATCCAAAGGCATATGTTCGAAAGGCAGTGACACAAGGAAAAATAAAGCCATGTCTAACTTGTCTCCATAGACCCTAGATTCATGTCCATGTGTACCTGCCTGTGTCTGTGCCTCTATACATCCATTTTCCTTACCTACCCGCCTATCGATTGCTAAGGTAACAAAGGCACACCCACCAGGCGAACTGACTTACTCCCAGGCTATGGCTGCCACCATCACCAGATACATCAGATAATGAGCAGAGCCATCCCAGTAGCAGATCATGTGCCCATAGGCCGTGTTCAGATACGGTTCACCCTAAGGAAAGCATTAAACAGAAGTCCACTTTAAATATGACTCAGACACTTCAACACAGAACACCAGACCTGTATTGAAAGTAAAATAAAGCAGCAGGACATCTTCGTCTGCTAAAATGAAACTATTCTTAATCCCATACAATTACACAATTGGTAGAAACATGAAAATATACATTTACCCTGGAGCCGCCAGAACTAGGGTCTGCCACACGGAGTGGAATTAAGAGAATGCCTAGCCTATGCTAGGTCAACACAGGTGTGCACAGTGATGCAAAACTGATGGCGTTACAGGCAGTCCTGGCCGCATGATGAACTCACTGAGGCCAAGTCTAATCTGTGACTAAAGGTGTTTGGCTCTGGGCAGAAGGGGTGGCCAGGGAAGATCCTGCTGACCAGAGCCACTGGCTGACCTTCAAAATTCATCCTGACCCAGAGGCTTGCTGGGATGAGTGTGAGGAAGGCACGCCTTTCCCCCGCCTCTGTCCCCAGTGCAGGCACAGACCGGCAGGCACTATACTCAGAGCTTCACACCCAACCCCTCGTTCAGCCTTCCCAACAACACTATGGGATAGACACGATTGACTCCATTTTACAGATGAGCAAACAGAGGTTGGAAGAGGTTACCTGACCTGCCTAAGGTCACACAGCTAATTCCTAGCAGAAACTATACTACCAAGAAGAGCTATACTTCCGAGAAATTTTTAATTTTATAAACACAGATTATATGATGAACGACATTTCCCTTTCCCAGGTGCTTATGTTTCTAGGTGGCTACTGTACAATCACTGTCAAACTTGCCTAGGTTTTTAGTGTTATTCTGGCTCCAACTCACTTTCCTTTCTTCTTTCTCCCACATTTGTGATCTCCTGCCTTGTTTCAGATGTTTTCCTAAGATGCCTTAAATCCTTTCTACAACAAGGAACAGAGCAGATCAACCAGCCCATCAGTCAACCAACCAAGCAGGGGATTCTCTGAAGCTCTGCACTCCCCTGGGGCAAAGACTGCTCTCTGTCATCTTGCCTCAAAAATCACATCAAGTGAAAATCACAGAGGTGGAGGAAACAACGTGAGTCATACTTCAGTACCCATGCCTGGCCCACATCTTTTCTCTCTGACATGATTTGATTGGATAATACTATCCAAGTTCATGGTTTTAACCATTGATGCGTACACACCTGGCTCTCACGGCCAGTGCTGACCTCTCCTGGTGGCTTGATGGGTATCTTCAACTGTCTGGTCCGTGGGCCCTTCAAACTCACCTTACCTCCTTTAACTCATTGGCTTCCCCCTTCAACCAAGCCCCACCTGGCCTCTCTATTTTCATGGCGACACCATTCAACTTACCCAGGTCAAAACCACAGGGTCGTTGTTCATTCCTTGTTCTCTTATGCAGTCTGTTGGCAAGTCCTATCAATTTTACCTCTATAATGTCACCCCAGGCAACCCTCCCTCTCGTCATGGCCTAGTTCAAGCCCTCAGTGCCCCTCACTGGACCTTTCCCACATGGTCTTCCTACCTCTCTCCTCTCCTTCCGATTCACCTCACCGCTGCCCTGGCTCTTGACATGTCACTCTTCTGCTCAAAAACCTGCCAAAGCTACTGGTGGCTGCAAGACCAAGCCCCACCTCCTCTTATATGGCAGCCGGGTCCCTGAGCCTGGCCCTGCAGACCCTCCCACAGTTACACCCCAGCCCCCCATCTCATACCCTGTCTCACCACCCTCACCAGCTCAACCTCCAGGCCCTCTAGGCGGCTGCCTCCTTCCTGAAACCTCCCCGCTCTGGACTCAGTGGCCCTGCACTCTCCAGGCTTTCCTTCTGCCTCTTCGCCTGTCCCCTCACAGTCCACTTCAGAGGCTCCTGATCTTCTGGCCACGGTCTCCAAAGTTCCACCCTCGGCCCTCTCCTCTCTACCCTCTCCTTTCCTCTCAGACCTTCAGGTACCAACTATACTCTGATGGTCCTTGTTCTCCTCCCCGAGCTCAACAGCTGCAAAGCCCTGCCAGCTGGGACACCTGCCAGGATGTTCCTTACCCACCTCAAACTCCACACGTCCCCAGATGAACTAAGCATCATCCCTGCACACGTGTGCCCCAGGCTGGCAGTGGGGAGACGTATGCTGTTTCTCCTCTCTAAGCCTCCTTTTTTTTTTTTCTTTTTTGGCTGTGCCGTGCAGCTTGTGGGATCTTAGCTCCCCGACCAGGGCTGGAACCCACGCCCCCTGCAGTGGAAGCGCGGTCCTAACCACTGGACCGCCAGGGAAGTCCCTTCTCTCTAAGGCTTTGCCCACACTGTCTCTTCTCCTTGGCATGCCCTCCACCCCCTAGTCTATCTGGAAAACGTTTATCATCCACGGCCACTGCCATTTTTAAAAAAGCCGAGGGCAGCGTCACCAACTCGCTGAGGCTCCCCCGAGTGCTCCCAGAGTCAGTTCTTCCTCAGTGCGCGCTGCGCCTGGCGTGAGCCTCCGTCTCTGCGCCTAGGACCATGCCATCTCACTGCCACATTAGCTCCTGGAGGGAGAAAGCAGGTCTTGTGACCCCCACAGTCTGCTCACCGAAGATCTGTGGAACTGCATTTCCCCTTTTGTCCCTCTCCAGTTGAATAACACCAGCGTTCTTCCAAAAGCAGGAATCAGGACGGCACCTCAGCCCTTACTCTCCCCATTGTCCCCAACTCATCCCCGAGACCTACTCATTCCAGCCGCCCAAGTTCTCTGAAGTCCGTCCGTCCTTCTCTACTGTCCATGCTTGGCCTCCGTCTGGGCCATCTTCATGCCCTCGCTGGCCCTGCAAAAGCCTCCTGACTGGTGTCCCAGCTTATGACATCGACCCTTTCCGTCAAGCCCATCCTTCTCAGAGCTGACTGCACTGTTCGCTGACTTAACATCTTCCCTCACATGCGGGACAAAATCCAAACTCCCTTAGCTTGCACACAAAGCTCCCCATTGTTTGAAACACAGATGAAGACTACACTTCCAGCTCTGCTCCTTATTTCCTGTGTGACCTTAAGTACGTTACTTAACCTCTCTGGGGCTGGATTCATCACACCATAAAATAAGGAAAAAGGACTAGCTCTGTCAGGTGCCAGGTAGGTCTATCATGCTGTGATGGGGGGAGGAGTGCATGTTCATCCTCACAATCAAATGGCTTTCTTAACTGCCTCAGTGTTTGGGGCTTTATACATTTAAGACTGACCTGAGCTTTCTTAGAGAGGAGTGTATTAATAACAGTAGATACACAGATACTGGATTCACTTAAAGTAACCTCATTTATATTAAATACAAGTAAAGGGAAAGGTGGTGGGTTGGGTGTGAGGAAGGAGCTGTAAGACCGAACGCCGAGGAGAACTGCCTCCCATGATCCAATCCTAACTTTCCGCTTCACCTTCCACGTGACTAAGTGTCCTGTGTCTATGGCAGCAAATGAAATACCGTGTGTCATCCCTGCTTACACTAAACGAAAGGATTTCCATCTCGAGCAATGCTGTTGGGGTCGCAGACCCTTTAGTTCAAGGCTGGTACTCGCTACCGACCCCGTACCTCTCTCAAGTAGTATGTCATGAAGCCGTCAATGATCCCGTCCTGTTCCAGTCCTATGATGAGGTTCACCACGCTGGTAAATCCAAAAACTGCATACACTAGAGCAAAGAAAGCAGGAGTTCAAAAAGCCGTAGCTCAGGGGACGTTGCCTAAGAGCCTGGCGTTCGCCAGTAATGATTTATTTTCATGTTTTCCAGAAGATACTGTGGACGTTGTCAATACGGACTAAAAGAACGTACCTCCTGTGCACGCAGCTGGATCTCTGCCCGTGTTGTGGAGCTGGGAGAGGACACCCCCCGACCCAGGGAGTAGCGAGTGACAAAGTCACCCACTGACTGTCCCAGAGGATTCTACCAGCCTGCCCCACCCATCCTCCACTTCCTACATGTGGCTGCCAGGGCCACATCTGCATCCCACCTGGGTAGCGGGAACAAAACCATTAACCAGTGGCCAAGGAAGCACAGAGGTGACGCCCAGGTTTAAAACATGGACTCAAAAGAGATCATTCATCTCAATGGTTACCAAGCAGTCTGCCTCACGGTGTGTCCAACGCACTTATCCCACACTGGAGATCCGAAAGACAGACAGTGGCTGACGTGCAAGTGACAGTGGCTTTAAGAAGAAAGGCCAGTGATTTTTTTAAAAAATGGATATGAGATGGAACCGGTGAATGTTAAAGAAGGAAAGCCGTAGCATCTTAGAGAATCTCACTAAGGTTGTGAGAATCTCCTCAACGGGCTGAAAACTACCAGCAACACACAGCTTAGGAATAACACTTTTTTAACAGTGAGTGATCAAATTTAGCGTGTGGCAGTTTGTCAATAAAGCTGCACGTTCAAGTTGTAACAAATCGGTGTCAAACTATGTGATGGGCATGGATGGTAGAAAAATCTGATGATGAATATCAAAACAGCTGTGAAAAAAGAAATGGAGAGGAGAGAGGGGAAGGTTAACTCACAGAGAAGGGAAGCTGCCCTTGCCCTGAGTCTGCGTTTACATCTTCCCCAGAAGGAGCAGAAGGCCCACGCGTGCCCGGCCCTGTAGACCCTGCCTCCCCGGGCCTCTGTGCAGGCCTCTGGTCCAGATCCCACTGACAGCGATGAGCCATCAGGTGATCAGCCACTGCGTGTCTCCCAGGAGAGGAAGCCTTCAGCACATGCTCATTCGGCTATTCTACCAACAATCGCCGATGCCAACAGGAGTGTCAGACGCTGGGTCAGAGATGGCAAGGATATTCTCTGCCCTCCAGTCTGGCCCTGTGGCTGCAGTGACAGACATGAGGACAGAGGGCTGAGGGGGTAGGAGCAAGGGTCCTCAACCCTGAGGAGTTGGGAGAGACATGAGCGCAGCTAAGCGTGGGCTCCACGGAGTGTGGAGGGAGTCGGGGGAAGACGGCAGCAGGAGACCAGTCTGCAGAGGGGGGCAGAGGCCAGATCAAAGGCAGGTGGAGTGGGGCCTTGAACTCAGACAGGCCCAGCTCATCTCCTGACCGGCTGTCAGGTCTTAGGTAAGTTACATCATTTCTCTAAGCTTCAGCATTTTTTACATGCAAGTTGGGAGAAAGTGTGCGGGTCAGTGCTGTCTCACTAACTGTGACCTTGACCATGTTTCTTAGCACCCTCTGAGCCAGATTCTTCATCTGTGCAGGGAGGACATTTGTTGTGAGGATTAAATAAAATGATACTGCTAATGCGGTCAGAGTCACACCAGGCACACCACAGGTGCTCAATCAGTGGTGTTTTTATTCCTTTAACATACAAGCGTACTTGCCAGGCAGTGGTCTAAGTACTTTACAACTAGTATCTAATGTTGGTACCAACCCTCCGTGGTAAGTATTGATACTATTATTTTCCTCATTACACAAATGTGCAAACTGAGGCTCCATATGGCTATGTTCCTACACGTGGCTGCCAGGGCCACATCTGCCAGGTGGAGGGCGCTGCAAACAGCAGGCTGAAGGCAGGAAGCCAGGAAGGAGCTGGTAAAAGAGCCGAGGTCAGAGGTCAGAGCATGGCTGGGCACAGGGGAGAGGAACGGAGGGGTGTCCTGCCTGGCCCTGGCAGCGACCTTCCCTCCACCAGGCTCCCAGCTGCGACAGGGTGGGGTCCACAGCCTGGGAGAGACTTTAGCTTACAGGAGAACAAAAATACTCCCACCCTTCCCGCCGCTTTACCAGGGGGCTCAGAGTATTCACAGCCACAGAGGGAAAGAGACTGAGGCCCCAGTGTTGTGCTCTTAAGTGGACACAAAGTGTTTCCCTCCCATGGAGACGTACCATAGAACAGTGGGTCCCGGGGTGGTTTCCTTTTGACCAGGACACGAGCCAACAGGGCTACCAGGAACAGGATGAGGGCAGCCACCCCTACAATTGTCCAGGAACTGCAACGACCAGAACAGGGAGGTGGTCACTTATCAAAATAAACACACTGGTGTATGGAATTCCCTGGCTATTGAATGCATTCTCTCGCAGCTCTGCCTCTGCCTATCCCTCAAGCACTGTGGAGTTCATGAAGTTTATCCGCAGCACTTGGGCCCCTCTGGGCTGCCCCTGTGACTTTCAGGGACCAGAGGTACGAGGTCCTCACTCTCCTGTCATCCTGCCCACCTGGGTGAACCATGTGTCCGAGCGCCCTCTGCTGCTGTCCCGCTGCCTCTGTCCACCTGCTCCTCCAAGCCCTGTTCCCAGTGTCTGACAGGTCTAACCACTGAATCTGCCTCCTCTCTCAGGACCAGCTGGAAACCCTCAGACCAAGCTCCAGGGAACACACAGGAGTCACAACTACATACACCTTCTCGGTGGACAAGCCACAGGCTGTGTGTATAATCAAAGGGGCCAGAGGACGAGGCCAATCCAAGGAGGGAAGAGCCTAGGCCGGGCCTAAGGCCAGAATGATGCCAGCGCCCCAACACCCAGGAAGCCAAGCCAGCATGCAACCCCATGCCCAGGAAGCCAGGGTGAGGCTACGTTGGGCACAGCCCCTGGTCTTTCTCCTGGGAAAGGGCATGGCACCAAGGAGACTGGGGACCAAAGGCCCTCCTCAGCAGGACAGCACTAGGGCACGAGGCTTGGTGGAGTCAGCAGTCAAGGGACCTGGAGTCCAGTACCTACTCTGCCACTCCCTGTGTGACCTTAGGAACATCATGTCATTTCATCATCTGTTTTTTAATTCATTAAAAAATATATTGAGGGAAAATGCCTTGCACACCCCTATGTGCCAGGCACTGTGGATGAAAAAGAGATCCCTGTCTACATGGGGGGAACCTATCTCAATAGGCTCTGAGCTTTCTCACCCAGAAGGCTACCTCCAGTCCTAAGAGATGTTCTCTCTCTCACTCCTCCACGCCAACAAGGCATCCAGTTCTAGACAAAGCACCACCTGGCCCACTCCCATGGCCTGCTACACTCCTCAGTAGCCCCTGAGAGAGGCTGCAAGCACCACTCCTTGGCCAAGAGCCCTCCACACCATCACAGAGGATTTCTGGATAACGTCTGCCACATGCCCCGGGACTTCTGGAAAGTATCCTTCACAGCCCACCAATACCTACTAATATCTGAGGGACGAACTTATGCTGAAGTTCGCTCCACACACCTACAGCTGGAATGGGTGCTAGGCACCAGTCAGACATCTGCCCCTAATGTCAGAGAGGTCAGTCAGGAAGTGATCCAACTCCTTGCAGGTAGAGGGACCCCAAGGAGACTGGCCCCAGGTCCAGGAAAGCTGTGTCCCCAGCACCTGGCCCCAGGACCCACTTAAAGAGTAAAGGAGTGGGCTCTGGGCATCAGCAGCGCCCAGATTTCCAAATGCCACCCTAGACCTACAGAATCAGAATACTTCAGGGGTGGGGTATGGGAACGTGCAACCTTTTCCAAGAAACCGGGATGAGTATGCACAGAAAGTCTGCCTCGGGACCTCTTTTAAGGTGTTCAGGAATTGATGGATGAATGAGGGAGGGAAGGAAAGGAAGAGGAAGAAAGGAAGGAGAAATGGGATGGATGGATGGGTGGATGGATGGTAGATGGATGGACAGATGGATGGTAGATGGATGGATAGCTGGATGGATGACAGACGATGGGTGGTGGGTGGAGGGATGGATGATGGATGGTGAATGGATGAATGGATGGATGGACGGATGGACGATGGACGATGGATGGATGGGTGGATGGACGGATGGTGAATGGATGACATAGTTCTATGACAAGAATGAGGATGACCATGTCAGTGACCAGGCAAGAGACTGAAATAGGAGGTTTCTAGCGGTACACATCAGTGGATGCTCCAGGCTCCTCCTGTAGGGATGAGACAAAGGAGGAGAGGATGGAAGAGGAAGCTAATGTGGGTCAGGAACATGATGCTGGGCTGAAGCATCCGGTGAAGAGGGAAGAGGATAGTGTGTGATGTAAGCTGACAGACATTTTAATCACAGCCTGAGACAGGTAGTGGCCAGGAGACAACTCCCATCCCTGCTCCTACCAAGGACCTAGGCTTGCAGCCAGCACCGTCACACAGCTGGTGCTCTTCTGGACTATGAGAGAGCAGTGTGAACTGGTTCACGGTGTCCTCTCACGCTCTCCACCTCTGGGGGAGGAGCAAAAAATGAAGAGAAACTGGGGCAACAGATCACCTGTGTCTCCCAGTGACAGCCAAGTGCAGGGCCTGCTCAGAACAGGGAGAAATGGATCCAGCAGGGACTCAGGGTGTGGGGGGAGGGGTAAGGGCTGCCACTAACCCAAGGGTGGAAATGTTGTTAGTCTTGGAATGTGTGTGTGTTTTGGGATGGGGAGCGGGGAGTTACTGATGCCCTTCCATGAACAGACAGCTACTGAGCGGGGTCATGTATGGGTGAGTATGAGCAGAGTGTTTGTGTGTGCGTGTGTGTTTGTGTGTGTGTGTGTATTTGTGTGTGACAGAGAGAGAGATCCCACCCTTTTCTGACTCCTCGACTTAATCTGATTTTTCTGTTTTTCAGGCTTTTGTAAAAGGTCTGGTGGGAAGGAAGCTTCAACTAAGTCAACTAATGCAAACTTAACGGGATAGCCCACTATGCACGAGGCCCCGTGCTGGGCAGGACAATACTAAGGGGAGCTATGGCCTGAGAAGGTAAGTTCTGACCACAGGAAAGTAACTCTTGTGGGAAGAGCACAACCCAGCCGGGCTCAGAGGAGGGAGAGATCACATCTGCTTGGAGGGACCTGGAAGAGGAAGAGGTGGCATTTTCCTCTGGGCCATAAAGCACAGGTGTGGCTTCAACAGTCAGCTACAGGGAGGAAGGCATCCCCGTCAGAGGGAACAGTGTGAGCAATGGCGAGGAAGTGGGAAAGTTAAGGAGTGTCCTAGGGGCACAGAACAGTCCCGTGTGGCTGAAGCACCAGCACAGTGGGCTGCGCTGGTGGGCTGAGGCAGAAATGCACAGGGCACTGGGGCAGGAAGGGGACCTCCCGTGGGAGGCTTTGCCATGGGCTGGGCCAGAGAGGGCCAGTGCCAGGGGAACAGGAAGGAGGAAACATGCTAGCCCAGCCCGGGGAATTAGAGAGAAGGAGACAGTGGGAGGGCTGGAGGGAAGGAGTGGAGAAAGAAGAGGGAGGAATCAAAAGCTACTGGGATTTTAACCTGCAGGAGGACAGGAAGAATGGTTGGAACCAATTATTCCAAACTCTGCAGGGCTTAGCAATGTGCTCAACAATACACAGCAATACATAATTCACCATGTGTTCAGTAAATGCCATCACCATCCTCCCAGTGGCTGAGGCCAAAATCTCAGTCATCCTCAGATCCTCTCCATGCCATGTGATCCTTCAACAAGCTGCACTGCCCCCCCTCCCAAATATCCCAGCACCCAGCCACATCCCTCTCCCTGCACTGCTCCCTGTTCCCCTACCTGGAAAGCTCTGTCCCCAGATCTTCCTGTGGCCACCTGCTGCAGCTCAAGTCACCTCCTCCAAGAAGCCTTCCCTGACCACCAGTCCCCTCCATCACTCTCATGTCGCCCCACTTTCTGTGCTGATGTCTATCTCAACACATGCCTCCCCAATCTCTTGTGGTTTGTTCATAGCTATTTCTCCAGCACCTGGAACAGTGCCAAGCATAGAATCTGTACTCAATAAATATTTGCTGAACTGCCCATAATGCCATTTTAGGAGGGCAGGGTCCTCCATGCACTATATTCACAGACATGTGACATTCACTGCCCAGAGATGCTTCTTCCAGGAGTTGTGCCCCAAGACTGGGTCAGACCGAGGGCTGTCACCGCCCATGCCTAGGGAGCACTCAGTATGGATGGGTGCCATCTGGATAAGGCTGTCAGCAAGTGGTGGCCCCAGGAACAAGAGAGGAGCAAGTCACCGCCCTGTGGGCAGACACTTCTCTACAGCCTGCAGGTCTGGAGGGGGTCTGCAGCATACAGACTGATGCAATCTCCTTAGCACCAACTGCTGTGGGACACATAACAGGTTTACTTCCTCCTCCCCGCAGAGAGCAAGAAACATCAGCAGGCCCCGGGGTCTGTCTGGCACCTTTCCCACTGCTGGAGCAGGCTGGCTGCTGACTGGTGCCCATTGCTTGACCAGGGAACCCTCACAGAGGAGAGGCAGGGCTTTGAACCAAATCCATATGCGGCCTCCTTCAGCCCCACCCATTTCCTTAGCATGGAACTGCCCTGCCTCTCTGCCTCGCTGCCCATCCTACACAACACTGCGCCCTTACGGCTTTTTGGATCCCGACAATAGGATGCAAATATAGGCCATTTGACAGGAGAACTGAGGTCGGGCCCCACGGTTAGTGCCAAAGCCAGGCCTAGAACCCAGGTCTTTGTCTGTTAGTTCTGGGCTATTTCTGCTAGTCATTCACAACAGTTTCTAAAATTAATACGAAATGACAAGTATGCGTGTGTGCATACATGGAAACGTTCCTGAGAAATGCGAAACGAACAAGGCACAGCCTGAGATAAGACCAAGCTCCCAAGTTGTCGGTGTGTGTACCGCCCCACCCCTGCCCCTGGGCACTTGAAGGTTAGGGGCATTGCCTTATTGACCTCTGTAACCCCGGATACCTGGCACGGGGCGGGCACAGAACGGACGCCCAGCACTTGCCCCCAGAATTGCGCCGAATGTCAGGGATGCCAGCCTAAGCGAGAACCCCGGCCCGCACGACTCCGGGCGCCTCCCTTCCTCCGGCTGCCCGCGGGGAGCCCTGGAGACCGGCGAACCGCTGCCCTGCAGTTTGCGGCTCGGCCCCCTCTGAAAAGTTGCTGGGGCTCCTGACGCGCCGACCCCCGTCGCGCGCACCCACTCACTCGTGCTGGGCCGCCAGGTGGTTGAAGACGTAGGTGACCGGGATGGCCGAGAGGGACAGCACGAAGACCCCTGTGGCCGCCGAGGCACTCATCGCCGCCGCCGCCGCGCAGCTTGCCCTTCACCGCATCCCGCGCGGGCGCCCCGCCCCAGCTTCCGGCTGCGCCCGCGCCCCTCGGCCGCGCCCTTCAAGGCGCCCCGCCCAGCGCGCCCCCAGCGCTGCGCCCTCAGCAGCGCCCTCAGCAGCGCGCCCACGGCTCGCCCGCCCGCAGCCTCCTGGTATGCAGGGCAGGTGCACAGGCCCGGGAGGTCCCCTGCTGTCCTCCCGCCCAGGGCTGCTGGGGCTCCACCGCGAGCGCCGGGCGGCGCCGAGGAGCGGCGACAGCCCCCTGACCGCGGACAGGTGTCCCCGGAGGCGCGCGCTCTGCGGGAAGGCGGCGGACCGGGAGGTGGGCGCGGGGCCCCGGCCCTGGGCGCAGCCGGGAGCTTGTCATCGACGAGAGAGGCTCTGAAGAGTGTCTGGGCCGAACTGCGGGCAGGCAGAGGGTGGAGCCAGACCCGGGGGTGTCAGAGCGGGAAGAGCCCGCGAGATCATCCACGTGGGGAACCCTCGGGCCGGGGATAGGAAGGGATAAATGATCCCGAAACCTTGGAACCTCTCCACCGGAGCAGCCAACAACCGGCAGCGAGCAGTGCTCCTACTCCGAGTCCGAATTCCGGTTTAAACCCCGTCTGCTCACTCACCAGATGTCGACCTTGGTCAAGTACTTAACCTCTCTGTGTCTTTTCCCTTCTCTACCAAATGGGAATAACCCACGTCAGTGTGATTTTGGGATTCACTGAGTTAATAGGCATGGAGTGCGTGCCCAGTACTAATCAGTACACTGCTATCACCTGCAATTCCCATTTTTACTTGGAGCTGACACTCCGAGGAATACGATGATTTAAGAGACTAGAACGCTATCCATTTCTCTTACAGGTAGCGCTCCTGGAAGCCAGCTTACCACCAGCCAGCCTGCCCTAGGCCATACAGAGTACAAGGAAGCCAAGGACTCTGCCCTCACACTGCTGTCAGACAGACAGACGCCCACTCGTTACAGAGAATAATGCGGGCCAAGTCTGTCCTGGCTGCTTGACCTTGCTGCGGGGCGGCCTCAGACAGCCCCTGGGACAGAGCCTGGAGTCCTCTACTGGCTGGGAAAGGGAAGGGAAGTGAGTTTCAGACAGAGGACAGCTCAAGCAACCAAGGAAAGCACATGTACTTAGTGACCTTACACCTGCTAACAAGCTGAAGACACCAGCAGCTCGTTTTAGAGGTGAGAGAAAAGAGTGGCAAAGAGGCTCTGAGCTGCCCCAGGGCCACTCAACTTTTCAAAAGCCAGCTTTCCCAATCCCCTATCCCAGCTATTCTTGGAGGCTTCTCAAACTCTGAGGACATAATGATAAAGCCTTGGCCCAAACTGTGACACATCCAAAGCTTTCCCAAGTGATGTCCTTACCTGTGACCTGGACATCATCCTCTTCCACAGCTACTCCTAACCTTTACCAGCTCCTTAAACTCTTTCCTCCTCCCCGAGGACAAATACCTCGTCGGAGACCCCTTCTCTCCTCCCAGCCAGTCTCCCAGAGCCCAACCCCTCCATCACCAGCCAAACCTTGCCGAATCAATCTTGCCTTCTCTCTTATACCGTGAACCCCTCTAGCCACCCTGGGTCCTTCCCCTCAACCTAGACACATGCTTGTGTATGATCCAGTTTAGAAAACTGCTCCCTGGACCTGTGTGTCCTTTCCATTTGCCATCTTCTCTCTTTCCTTTCCCATCCATGCTGGGTTGTTGTTGTTATTGTTGTTTTTATCCCTTTTAAAACTTTTTTTTAACATCTTTATTGGAGTATAATTGCTTTACAATGGTGTGTTAGTTTCTGCTTTATAACAAAGTGAATCAGCTATACATATACATATATCCCCACATCTCCCTCCCTCTTGCGTCTCCCTCTCTCCCTCCCTATCCCACCCCTCTAGGTGGTCACAAAGCACCGAGCTGATCTCCCTGTGCTATGCGGCTGCTTCCCACCAGCTATCCATTTTACATTTGGTAGTGTATATATGTCCATGCCACTCTCTCACTTCGTCCCATCCATGCTGGGTTTTAATGACCGTGTCTGTGCTAATAGATCCCATTTCATTATTCCTAGCACTGATGTCTCCCCTCAGCGCTGCTTCCTGGCATTCCACGGACAGCTCACCCTCAACATGGCCAAAATGGAATTCCTCGTCTGCCGCAAGACCACTCCAGCTTTATCTCATCCGGTGGCACCACCATTCACCTGGTGATCCAGAAAACTGGTAGTCCGCATCGGTTCTGGCCAATCCCGAACTCCTATGATTACCACAGTCCTCCTGTTACTTCCCAAATATCTCTCAAGTCTGTCTCCCTATCTGTACCATTGCTGTCTCAGTTCAGGTCTCTACTATCTTCCATGTGCCAGCCTCCTCCCTGCCTCTGACCTCACGTGCTCCAGAAGACCTTACCTGGCCGCCCTCCTGTGCCTCCTCCACCCTCTCTATCAAGTACCCTGCTTTGCTTTCTTCATAGTACTTTACTTATACTGTCCAAAATCATCTTGTTTACACATTTGCTTCCTGTTCTGTGTCCCTCTCTCCATTATGACATAAGCTCCCTGAGGTCAGGAACCTTATCTATCTTGTTTACCATTCTATTTCCATCACCTAGACTAACACCTGTGTGGAGCAGGTACTCGAGAAACATTTGTTCACAGAATGAACGCTCTAGATCATCATTGCCTGACGGAAATATAATGCAAGCCACAAATGTGAACCGCATGTGTAGTTTTAAATTTTCTAGTAACCACATTAGAAAAGTAAAAAGACAGAGGTGAAATTAATTTTAATAATATATTTTATTTAACATTATATGTCCAAAAGATGATCATTTCAATGGTCATCAATGTCAAAGGTGTTAATGGGAAACTTTACATTCTTTTTTTTTTTTTAAAACTAAGGCTTTGCAATTTTGTGTGTATTTTACAGTATAACTCATTTCAGGCTAGTCACATTTCAAGTGCTTAATAGCTACCTGTGGCCAGTGGCGTCTGTATTGGGCTTCACAGTTCTATATGTATTCCTCCTATCTTATCAAGCTGGCTTCGGTTATGCTCTCTGCTACTTTAGGAATGGGTGTGACAATTAAATCACTAACAAGAGGACTCAAACATCCTCAGAGAGTCTACCATATTTCCAGCATTGTTCTAAGAAGTGGTCACACAAAGATGAATCACAAACACATTTCGCCCCAAAAGACCACAGTCTAGTGTGGGAAAAACACATGTAAACAATTAGCATGCAAGGTGATAAAAGATTTATGTACAAATTGCTGTAGGAATCACCAATCTTGTCTGAAGGAGTCAAGAAAAGCTTCAGAGAGGAGTTGAGGCTTTAGACCAGCCTTGCAGAACAAGTAGAAGCTGGATAAGCAGGCAAGGACTAATGGGATTTTCCAGAAAATGGAAATAACACATGTGAAAGCCAGAAATGTAAGAGAGAGCATGTCAGTCAATGAACTTCAAGCTGTTTGCTCTGGTTGGAAACACTCGTGCATGAGGGGGGCTGGCGGGAAGTGGCAATGGAGAGGTGATCGGGGATTCAGTCTCAGAAAACCTTAAGGGCAGGGAGCATTTAAGATTTATGAGTAGGAGGAGAGGCTGACTTAATCAGAGTCACTTTTTTGGAGCGGGGGCGGGGGGGGGGGCCTGCCACGAGGCTTGTGGGATCTTTGTTCCCTGACCAGGGATTGAACCCTGGGCTGCAGCAGTGAAAGCACGGAGTCCGAACCACTGGCCTGCAGGGGAATTTCCCAGAGTAGCATCTTCAAAGATCTGCCTGGCAGCTGTTGCGGACCATGGTTTAGAAAGAGGAGAGGTAGGAGGCAGGAAGTCCAGGTGGGAGGCTTATCCTAGCAAGAGATGCTGAGGACCTGAACCAAAGTGATGGCAATGAGAGGGAAGAGGAGGGGGCAGATATGAAAGATCTGGATAGGACTTGTAAGAGGAGAGAGCCTGGAGAAGGGGGCTTGAGGATGAGTTTGGTTTTGGATACGTTGGGTTTCCAGTACCCATGGGGCTCCCAGGAGGAGCCGTCCCATAGGCAGTTGGGGATACGGGTCTTTGGCACCCAGAGAAGCGCAGGCTGCAGATACAGATTCGAGGGTCACCAGCCTAGAGGTGTGGCTTAAAAATCAAGGAAATGAATTCAATGTCCAGGAAGAGGGTCGAGTCGAAGAGAACGGTAACAGGGGCCACCTGAGAGGGGCTGGTGAGCATTTCCATCAGCAGAGCAGCCCAAGGGCATCTGAACTCAACGGCAGAAGCATCCAACATCCCACACCTGTGAGCTGCTCCCTAGGAGTCTGCCAGGGACCCAAGGGCCATGGCAAAGCTTTGGGGTACTTTGGTATGCATGTTGGAGATTATATTATTTTGTTGACAACAATTTGTCTTAATGCTGAAAATATGAGTGGTCAGAATGCTTGTAGTGGTGAAGAAACCCTCCGCAGGTTTCTGGGGAGGGCACAAACCCAGTGAATATAATCTCATTCTCCAGCACTGCAGTACTCTGTAAATTATAAAGGAATTCCATCAACATTATCCTATAATCTTCACAGCAGTTCTCTGAAGAGTATGGAGCCATTTATGGATGAAGACACTGGGGCTCAAAGAGGTGAGGCAACTTGCCCAAGGTCAAAGGGCTAAGAGAGGGTGCACTTAAATTCAGATTTGCTGACTTTAAGTCACTATACCCATGATGCCACAGCTGACCAGCAGCAAAGCACCACATCGGGCACCTTAGAAATGGTGGGTGGACACCCTACAAATTTGGCCAGTTGACTCATTGCTTTAGGAGGCTGAGTTCTGGAGTTCTGCTCTATGCAAATCAGTAATTATTAAGTTGCCCCTTCTCTTGAGAAAGGGTTGGGTATGACTTAGAATAAAAGGCATTCAGACAATAAATTTGTTTTTTGATTTTCGGTTTTTGTTTTTTTAGGACCATCCATCTTGCAAGCCGTGAAGGCTAATATTATAGCTGTGAAATTTGACTCCAAGCTTCCTGGAAGCAAAAATAGACACACAGAGGTCTGTACTCTGCCCATTCCCTGATGAGAAAGACAGTTTTGGGTGTATTGGTTCAAAAGAATTGAGGAATCTGGAATTACACGGAAGGGCCCCTGACCGTGTCTGCTTCTGCCATGGAGGGGAAGTGAAAGCAAAACATCAGAGAACCTGGTCACATAGGAAGTAGGAACTAAGGAAGAATACTGCTGGGCAGGAACTGAGGGAGCACAGTGAGGCTGTTCTGGAAGAGTGTAGAAGTCAGCCCTGTGTTCACTCGTTAGTACCCAGCCCCAGTGGCGTCTTCCCCTTTCACATGCTTCAGTTTTCCACTATTTTTCTTCCTTCCTTTTTTCTTTCTTTTTTTTCCTTATTGAAGTATAGTTGATTTACAACATTGTGTTACTTTCAGGTGTACAGCATAGTGATTCAGTAATTTTTGCAGATTCTTTTCCATTACAGGTTATTACAAGATACCGGGTACAGTTCCCTGTGCTATTCAGTAAGTGCTTGTTGCTTATCTATTTTATATATAGTAGTTTGTATCTGTTAATGCCATACCTCTAATTTGTCCCCTCCCCTCCTCCCTTTTTTTCCCATTTTTTATCCTTCTGATAAAAGTTGTGATCATGTTCTTTGGAAAGGCTGAACACTCTAGACAAACGTAAGTGGGGCAAACAGATTGCTCTGTGGGGTGTATAGAGACAGAAAAAAAATGACCTGAGAGTGACCAGGGCAAGGGTAGTGTATCTTAGTGGGTACATTACTAGGGTCTTGTCCCGAGAAGGGACCAGAGAGTGACCAGTCCACTCAAAGAAACATTAAGTTATCCTAAACACTAAGTCACATTAAACACTGGGTTTGTCTTTGGCCACAAGTGCCCTGACTGTCTTAATATGCTACAATGATTAACATGGATATTTTTGGGTAGTGCCAGGCATAGAGCAGGTGCTCAATAAATGCTAACTGAAGGGAGAGGTAAAGTTAGTATGTAAAATGTTTGTCAAAAAGTCTTGTGCAGTTGCTGGATGAGATCTGCACCATTGCCTTGGGTTTCCTAGCAATCAAAGCAAAGAGGGAAACATAATGTTATAACAGTCACAGTGTCCGTAAGATAAAAACAGATCATAGGCTCAGAAGATCTCTCTCATGGCTCCTCTTAAAGGGAACACCATGTCATATAGTATGTCCTCAGCAACATTCCTACAATAAATATAGAAATCTAATTCTGAACAGTTGTCTCTCAGTATGTCTTCAGTGCAGGTGGCTGGCATATTGCCAAGAGTCACTCAGTGCAAAGGAGCCAAAATAATTCCTCACAGATAAGCAGCTCTCAGAAGGTTTGGTTTGGTTCGATGATAGATTTTACGATATCTGGGGGCAGAGGCGGAAATACCTTCCCAGGAAGCACACCACCACTTCCAGTCCAAGCCCAGAGCATCAATGGGTTTCATTGATCATTCACCAGTGATCAATGAAACCTTCTCCCATGGAGATTGGACATCACCAATAGGCTTCTTCTCACTTGCCAACTTAAATCGATCTGCCAGCTCTGATCAAAGGGTATTCACGAATATCCTTCAGGCGATGTTCTGTGAATATTATTTCATATAGTAACATCTTAATACAAATGAAGCGACAGAGAGTTTGAAATTTCAGTGGCTGGCAAGAGAGAAGAAACATTCTGAGTGGATAAGTAAGGACAGAGCATTATGGTTTGACAGGCAAACAAATGGAGGGTAATTTGACACTCTTGCATGAAAAGGATGAGCATGGGACAAACAAACCCGAGGTTGCTGCATTGTTCAGACCCTCCTGAGGTATAACAAAAAAAGACTTCACATGTCAGGGTTTGGGTTAGACAGAACCCATTGGAGGGGAGGTTGAGAGACTTCCTTGACATTTACTTTTCCCCTCTAGATACCTTTTCAACCTCTGATTCAAGAGTTAAAGTAAAAGTAGTTCACATAAGAATAGTTAACATAATTAACTGGCCAATAAATACATTTTTTAAAAAGACTAAGCAATACAGTGCTTGAAATAGGAAAGAGTACTCCTAGTAGACCTGAAATCTGAAGGATACATAGAAGACTGTGGTAGCTGTTACTTTGCTGGTGTCCTGAACCACACTTCTCAGTATTTGTGCCCTTTGTAGTTCCCTACCACACTGACTCTGGACTTGGCAGGTGGCTAGCTTGCTCTGGCCAATGGGACATTAGGAAGCATAATTTAAACAAAAGTTTATAGGAGCTTGCCCATTAGAGTCTGTCCTCTTATGGTGCTCTTTCTTGGAACCAGCCACCATGCTGTAAGGAGGCCCAAGCAGCCATGTGGAAAGGACAACACGGAGAAGAACCAAGGCCCCTGGCTGACAGCCCAAGCTGAGGTCCCAGCCAGCAGCCAGCACCAAACATGGAAGAAGGTTAGTTTTGACCTCCCAGCCATCCCAACATCAACACCACATAAAGCAAAAGAGCTGCATGGTCAACCCACAGAAGCATGAAAAAGGAGACATTTTTGATGCTTTAAGCCATTAAAGTTTGAGGTGGTTTGTCATGCAGTCATGGATAACGGAAAAGTAGGAAGCAGTAGTGGAGAAAGAACAGAGGCAATTTAAACCTGAGACACCAAAATTCTTCCCAAGGGAGATAAGGAGCAGGTTCAAGTTCAGAGTCAATAAATGCAGAGTAGGGGGGGTTTGGACGAGCATTGAGGAACAGTATTGTGGACAGCTCAGATAGTCAGCCCTTCCTTCTCTCCTGGCACGAAAATGTAATAGATGAAAGCAATGGCATTCTCATCATTAATCAAAAAACCTGCTCTCTAAAGAAAGAGGAAAATCTGTTTAGAAGATGTCTGAGGGGGCCAGTAGGAGGGCCTGAGAATTCAGCAGAACCCAGTTAGAAATTCTAAAGGGCTCTGCCCCCAGAATAAAACCCACTTGGACAACTGTGAGGGTCTCTATCTTGACTACTTCCCTCTTATCCTGGTACCCTAAAAAGGTGTCTATCTTCTGAAACCCCACATGCATAGAACTCTCAGACAATTCTGTCAGCCAGGGGAGAGGCCTGACAGGGACCAACAAATCTGCCAAGATGTTCAGGAAGGCTACCCACACTGCTTAACATAGACCTTTATTCATAACTATAAGCAGAAAACCAAGGTTGCTAAATATATTAGGAAAATCAGCAGCATGAAAGAGAAGGCCCAGGTTGAACCAATAGAAAAACTGACCTTGGCGGAAACAGAGACAATTTAAGAAAGAAGAGAGAACTTTATAAAAATTGCAGTTAACATCCTCAGAGGCATTGCAGTTGAGAACTGGTCAGAAGTGGCTAACAGAAAGGAACAAAGAACAAGAAAAAGTTCTAGGAAATTAAAAATGGGATTGCAGCGGGGAAAATTCAATTCATGGGCTGAAATAATAATTTGGACACAGCTAAAGACCAAGCAGTTAATCTACAATCAAGGACTCTCACATAATGTAGAGCAAGAAAAATAAAGAGGCAGAAAATATAAGAGCGTGGAGCAGGGACCCAAGAGGTCCTGCACCTGTCTTATTAGCAAAGAATGGAGAAAATAGAGGAGAGAAAATAGCAAAGAAGTAACAGAACAATATCTTCTTAAGCTCAAGAAATACACAAGTCTTCAAGACTGAAAAAGCCCACTGAACAAAATTAAAGAAAAAAGACTAAGCTCTCCCCACCAGCATTCCCAGAACCCTTTACACTGATCTACTCGTTCCTTTTTCCCATAGCATATTTCACCTGTTGGCATACTATGTAATTTTCTTATCCATGCATAAGAAATATCCATGTTATTTTCAGCCTGTCTCCCTTGCTAAATTGTCAGCTCCAGGAGGGCGGGAATCTTTGCCTGATTTGTTCATTGTCCAGTGAACCTAGCACCTTGAACAGTGCCTGGCCTTTAGCGGGCATCAGAAAATATTTGTTGAATTGAATTAAAATCTAGATAGACACATCCTGGTAAAATTTTATAATTGTACATGTAAACAGGAAATCCTAAAATCTTTGGGATTTCCTACTAAAGAACAAGACACAGAACTGTCATCTAACATTAACAACATTGAATCCTGGAAAACAGAGTAGTATCTTCACAGTTAGCAAGGAAACCAGTCTCGGACCTAGAATTCTAAACCCTGCCACACTGCCAGTAATTTGTGAAGTCAGTAATAAGGCATTTTCAGATATGCAAGAACATTTACTATCCATGCATCCTAGATGACAGATTATGCCAGTATATTTTCCAGCAAAATTTTTTTAAAAGTTCAAGAAAAGACAGCATGGAATACAAGAAACTGAAACCCCAAGGAAGTGAAAAAAGCCAGCAAGAAATCAAAAGAATTGATCACGTTGGGATGATTGAATGGATCTCCCTGGACCAACAATGTTTAAATGACATGAGGATTTACATTTATTAATATTCTCTGGCTCCAATCACACGAACTGTTTCTTTAGTGACTAATATTTACATGTCACAAGACTATGCTATTTAAAAGTTTTCTAGGGACTTCCCTGGTGGGGCAGTAGTTGAGACTCCACACTTCCACTGCAGAGAGCATGGGTTCAATCCTTGGTCAGGGAACTGAGATCCGTGGTGCAGCCAAAAAAAAAAAGTTTTCTATTTTTGAAATAACTGGAAAACAGTTACAAAACAAAATGTAAATATTGTAAACCTTTACCCTATAAGAATCACAGCTACAAAAATTGAGAGGGGCTGACAGAGAAGAAGGTGTTTCAAAGCCTTTTTTTTTTTTAAATAAAATTGAAATTGAAATCCCCTTCCCAGTCCCAATTCCTCTCCCTCCATCTCTAGAAGTAATCACTACCCTGTAATGGGGGCATATCCAGTCTTTATTTATATATGTCTCTATACATGTAAACAATATATAGTTATTTTATAAAATTTACATAAATGATAATATTCTTACATTTTTTTTCACTTAACATTGAGTTTTTGAAATCCACTGATTTCTATACACTTGTTCATTCATTTTCACTGCTAGAGCATTCTACTGTATGACCATACCACGATTTATTTTTCATTCCTCCACTAATAGATCTCAGAATTGTTTTTAATTTTTCACTTCTATAAACAATGCTGTAATGAACATCCTGTGATTCTCTCCTGTGCACACATCAAGAGTTTCTCCAGGTGGCAATACTTAAACACAAAACAGCCAGGTCAAGGTGTGCATGTTGTTTGGAGCTTCTTTACACTTGTTCAGTCCAGGGTCAGTTTCCTGCAAGTTTCTTCATTGACCTGATGAGCTTTGAAAGCAAAGGTCCTTCCCAAGAGTCGGTGAGCTTGGCTCTAATCCAGAAGTTCTCAAAGTTGTCTCCAGTCTACCCTCTGAGAAACACTGCCCTAATCCATGGCTGGAGACAGATAGTATCTTCAAATCCAAATCAGATGTCAGGAAAAGATGCAATTGATCATAAGAAGAATCAGATGGGAAAGGTCAGTAATTTCCCCCAGAATATTCTGGTAGAAGAAATTCAGATCTCAAACAATGGTATAGAATGGCTACAGTTTTACAAGGGAGAGCTTCCCCCACTACTCTGAGCTCAGGACATGACCTATGATCTTTGTCTTTAGACCCTTTTGTGGTGGGACATTTTTTGCTACTTCACACTTTCATCACAGGTTATGTCTCCTTTAAAGGTCCCAGCTCTCTGCAGGATGTCAGTTTCAATGTTCTGCATCCAGTGAACTCAAAGCCCAGGTCACCTAGACTAGTGTAGACATAAAAACCAGGTTTCCAGGTTATTGAAATGACAACCTCCCTGGAGCTGTAGGCACTGCATTTCTCACTGACTCCAGGTCCCAGACTTTAGTTTTAGCCTCTGGGAATTTCACTTACTTTCTTGCAGTCTAGGCTACATGTTTAAGTGCTCCTGTTATATTGTATCCAGCATTTAGGTGTTTTTAATTTTATTTTTATTTATTTATTTGGCTGTGCTGGGTCTTTAGTTGTGGCATGCAGGATCTTCACTGCCATATGAGGGATCTTCAGTTGTGGCATGTGGGATCTAGTTCCTTGACCAGGGATCGAACTCTGGCCCCCTGCATTGGGAGCATAGTCTTAACTGCTGGACCACCAGGGAAGTCCTCCCATTTAGGTGTTTTTAAGTGGGAAAGTTTTCAGATTATCTAGTCCAGATAGCTCAGGACTTTAACTCAAAATAATTAAACTCTCAAGCAAGAGGTGAAAATAAAAAGGCATTTTCAGAAATGCAAGGTCTCAAAAAATCTACCTCCCTTGAGCCTTTTCTCAGAAAGCTACTGGAGAATGTGTTCCACTGATACAAGGGAGTATACAATGTAGAAGAGGATGTGGGATTCAGGAAACAGGAGCTCCAGCCCCTGAACGGGGCTGAGGGATCCCCCAGGAAGATGGGGTGACAACTGTGCAGGAGCAGGCCTGGAGAACAAGCAGTCCAGTTTAGGGCAGAAGGGAGGCAACTCCAGGAGAACTGTCTCTAGAACAAGATGTAACTATTAGGTTACCTAGTATGTTTGAAGGTATTAAGATATGAAAAACTCCAGAGACTTTGAAGTAGTGAGAGGAAATAGAAAACTAAGCAAACGGCCTCATCTTCTATAGTAGAAAGTCAATAGATAACATCCAAACCTGAAAAAAATCAAGAAATTCCAGTGTAAACATGTTATTTAGAAATATGGGGCAAAAGCAGGCATTAGAAGATGTTGCCTTCAGGGGCAGAATTCACGGATGGGGAAAAGAAGGGAAAGGGATTCTGGTTTTCATTTCAAGCCACATACATCTATTTTTATTAAACAGATGTATAACTTTGATAAAAATAAATCAGTAAATAAAATAAGTATGATGGCATAATGCACAACATTAATATCATTTTTGAGCTTTGCATCAAGATCCAAAACAGGTGTCTTTGCATAAGTATTCAAGAGATTAGTCAGTTTTCCAAAGGCAGTTCTTTTTTTTAAGGCCGCACTGCGAAGCATGTGGGATCTTAGTTCCCCGATCAGGGATTGAACCCTTGCCCCCTGCAGTGAAAGCGTGGAGTCCTAACCACTGGACTGCCAGGGAATTCCTCCAAAGGCAGTTCTTAGTCCTTTGATATTCAAATCACCTTCTTTGAAGAACTTAACACATTTTTATCCTTGTCTCTTATTTGCTTCATGTGTTAACTGGTTTTATAATCAAATTTTCATTTGTGAATAAGCCATTCTCCAACATCCCTTTAATCAACTTCATGAAATTCTGCAACCCCACAATCCTGGAAAGGATGACTGACTATTAAAAAAAGCCATTGACTCAATGGCAGAGGTAAACTCTGGCTAGTCCAGTGGGGACTGATTTCATTATTGTCTGGTTTGTTAGTGAATATGTTGGAAGGCTATTGACTTCGGCTACTTTACATAAACTCAAACGGTGGCGTCTTGACTAATGAGTACTCAGACAATAAGAATTCTGTTTACGGTAAAACTGACTGTCCCAACTGTCATATTCACTCCTCACTCATTGGTTCACCACCTGCTTGATGTCTAGTGTAGAAAGGAAATGACATATAGGCAGGAAGCAGAAAGGAGAAGTGGGAAGGAGTTACAGAATGAGGACTAAAGAAGCTGTATGTTGGGCTTCCCTGGTGGCGCAGTGGTTGAGGGTCCGCCTGCCGATGCGGGGGACACGGGTTCGTGCCCCGGTCCGGGAAGATCCCACATGCCGCGGGGCGGCTGGGCCCGTGAGCCATGGCCACTGAGCCTGCGCACCCAGAGCCTGTGCGCCCGGAGCCTGTGCTCCGCAACGGGAGAGGCCACAACAGTGAGAGGCCCGCGTACCGCAAAAAAAAGAGAAGCTGTATATTTTATAATCAGCCTCCAAGTACTGGAGAGCTCACTGAATTCCCTATCCAAACAATCACATTTAAAACATTCATTCAATACACATTTATTTATTGAATAAAGATGATGTACCACATATTCTACTAGGCACTGTGGTTATAAAAAAGGAAAATGTAAATAAGTGACCAACCCATTCACAGTCTACAGAGGACTCAGACCTATAAAAAAAATGATCACAGTCACAGCTGTATTTGAGAAGGACAATAATAATAAAGATGAAAGTTGCCCCAGGGAAGGAATCATTAATTCAACCAAGGTGTCTCAGAGGAAGTAATCCCTGGAGGACCAAGGCAGAGAGGGCATTTCAGAAGGAAGTTATCTACCACATATGGAATGGAACGGAGGCTAAAATACCATAGCACGATCTAGGAGGTGTCAGCCTCCTTGGGGTACCCCCGGGATAGACGAGTGAAATTTTTAAGATGGAGAGGGACATGTTCAGGTTGGCCATTTTAGAAGATTATTCTAGTAGGTGTGCAGGGTTTGAGGTGAAGGGGAACGAAACAGGAGGCAAAGGGATAAGAGGAGCAGTAATCCAAGCAAGAAAAACAAAGGCGTCGGGCTTCCCTGGTGGCGCAGTGGTTGAGAATCCGCCTGCCAATGCAGGGGCCATGGGTTCGAGCCCTGGTCCGGGAAGATTCCACATGCCATGGAGCAACAAAGCCTGTATGCCACAACTACTGAGCCTGTGCTCTAGAGCCCACGAGCCACAACTACTGAGCCCGTGTGCCACAACTACTGAAGCCCGCGTGCCTGGAGCCTGTGCTCCCCAGAAAGAGAAGCCACCGCAATGAGAAGCCTGTGCACCACAACAAAGAGTAGCCCCCTCTTGCCGCAACTAGAGAAAGCCTGCGTGCAGCAACGAAGAACCAACACAGCCCAAAACAAAAACAAACAAACAAATAAATAAGAAAACAAAGGTGTCTTGAACCAGGGCAGCTACAGTGAGAGTAGAGAGACTAGGAATAGAATCTAAAGAGCTTGTTGATTAACAGGATGTGAGAGGCACGAAGCAGAGAAGAATTTAGGAGTGGCAGCTAGCTGGGGAGAAGGAAAGGGACAGGGGAACTCAGGGGACGAAGGTACACTGAGATATATGGAAACCTATCATGGTTTTTCTCAGAGGCCTGGAGACAGGGTCCTCCTTCCTTGTGCTTGTTGCTGCCCAAATAAAATCAAATTTTATAAACTGAGAAAGAAAGAACACAACTGTGTTGCATTCTGTATGTTGTGATCTGTTGAAACAAGAGGCTAAAATCAGACAGCCAGACATTCTTTCCACTTGAGTGCCAGGATTTCAGCTGGATTTTTTAAGTTAGCAGCAATTTACTTCATAAGGATCTGAAGGAGCTTCCGGCAAAGGAGATGTCAGCTCAGTTTGATGCATTTGTGGGACTCCAGGAGGAGACTTCTAGTAGACGTTTGGATATCTAAAACAAGTATTATGCTTATAAGAATGATCAGAGATGAAAATATAGATTTGAGAATCACCGGCATTAGCTGAAATCATGGGAACAGAAGAGATCATGCAGAAAATGTGGGTGGAGGGAAAAAAAAGGGCGCCAAGCATGGCATCCTGAGTAAACCAATGGTTAAGGGTGGAGACAGAAGAGGAGCTCATCATGCAGGAAAATGAAAAGGAAAAGTTAGAGAGGTGAAAAATTATAAAAATATATCACAGACCCAGGCAAGGAGAGTGTCAAAGAGTTAGGAGTCAACCATCACACCCAGTGAAAATGGTCCAGTGGTTAGGACTTCACCTTCCAATGCAGAGGATGTGGGTTCGATCCCTGACCGGGGAGATAAGATCCCACATGCCTCGTGGCCAAAAAACCAAAACATAAAACAGAAGCAATATTGTAACAAATTCAATAAAGACTTTAAAAAATGGTCCATGTCAAAAAAGAAATCTTAAAAAAAAAATGAAATGACAAAGATTTAGCAGTTAGGAGATCCCCAGCAGCCTTAGAGGTGCTCAGAGGAGTGGTGGCCAAAGCCATCCTATTGTTGCTTGAGGAGTGGCCGGAAATAAGAAAGCAGAGTGAATACTGTGATAGGAAGGAAGAAGAAAGGGGGACACTTTGAGGCTGACACGGGGTTGAGGACCTCTTTCCTGTTAGGGGAAATATTTACATATTTGTGGGTACCGGGAAAAGGTGCTAGTGGAAGAGGAGAGTTTGAAGTCACCAGAAAGAAAAGCAAGAGACAGAACAGCAGGATAGTAAGGGAATGAACTGAAGAGCAAAGGTGGAAAACTTAGCCTTGGGAAGAACGGAAATGTCCGAGGCGGATGGGAAAAGAATAAGCAGACCTACTTATAACTGGGTTGATCCAGTTTCTGTTGAAACTGAATTGGGAAATCAATAGAGATGGGCAAAGTTAAATGAAATGTGTTCATATAATAAGCCTGGTCTATATTTACTTTGCTGTAACCAGAGAGGCAGCCTATTCTAATGATGTGGACTCTGAAAACCAGCCTGCTGCTTTGAATTTCACTTCTGGCCATGACATGCTTTTTCATGGAAGGTCATATTTATATCACTGCAGCAGAATCACAGCAACTGTGTTCAGTCTCCATGGCTTATTTCAAAGATTCAAAATATGTGGGCCAGATAATTCCAGCTCTTCAATGTCCTTGGAGCCCTAATATTATTTTTATGAACACGACAACAGCCTTGCTAACGTGGTGTAAACTGGACTGATTTTAGTTATTTATCTTATACTTGACTGCATCAAACTAATATGTGAGACGGCTAATAATAAAGTACAACTGGAGATTTAAAATAGATTAAAAAGGGGAAAATCACAACTGTGATAAAAATTTGAAAACTCTTCAGCCTCTACAGTAGTTACAGAAATGTAAATTTGAAAAATGAAGCACCATCTATTAAATAATCAAAAGCAAAGTCAAATTACTAAATCTATGTGGGGTAGACTTTAGCAGAATGGAAATTGCCAGGGAACATTTAAATTGGTTCAGTTCTTTGAATAATTGCCAATATGTATTGATCATTTACTCCACCTCAGGCACTGTTTTAGTGAGTAGTCATGTAATCCTCACTTACCACTCTGAGGTAGATCATGTCACTGTTATAAATAAATCTCCATTTTCCAAATAAGGAAACTGGAGCGCACCATTAAATAAATTGTCCAAGCAGGTCATGAAGCAAGTAAGCGGCCAAGCTGTGATTCAAATGACCTAGACTGATTACAAAGCTCTTGCTCTTAACTAGTATTCTGTACCAGCAGGACCCCTTTACAATCCTTTTTTTTTTTTTTTTTTTTTTTGCCATGCCCCGTGGCTTGCGAGATCCTAGTTCCCTGACCAGGGATTGAACCTGGGCCCTCGGCAGTGAAAGGCAGAGTCCTAGCCACTGGACCGCCAGGGAATTCCCAACATTCTTAAAAATTATTGGGCCCTTCATGATAAGAACACTCAACAAACCCACAGCTAACATACTCAATAATAAAAGACTAAAGACTTTCCCCTAATATCAGGAACAAGACAAGGATGTCTACTTTCACCACTGCTGGTCAACAACACTATACAGGAAGTCCTAGCCAGAGCCATTTGTCAAGAAAAAGAAATAAAGGAGTCCAAATTGGAAAGGAAGAAGTAAAATTAACAGATAATATGATCCTGTATATAGAATATCTCAAAAAATACACACACACAAAAACTGAGTTAATGAATTCAGCAAAGTTGGAGGATCTAAGGTCAACACTCAGAAACCAGCTGTATTTCTATATATTAGGAACAAGCAATCTGAAAATTAAATTTTTTTAAACAATTCCATTTGTAATAGCATCAAAAATAATAAAAACAGTTAGGAATAAATTTAGCCAAGTTGGTGCAAGACTTGTGCACTGAAAACTACAAAACATTGCTGAAAAAAAATAAAGATCTAAATAAATGGAAAGACGTTCTGGGATCATGGATTAAAAGACTTAATACCTTTAACATGGCAATACTACCCATTACAATCTACACAGTCAATGTAATCCCTACAAAGATTCAAATGACTTTTTTTTTGTTTTTGCAGAAATTGACACACTGATTATAAAATTGATAAGGAATTGCAAGGGGCTCTGAATAGCCAAAACAACCTTGAAAAAGAAAAAGTTGGAGGACTCACATTTCCCAATTTCAAAACTTACTATAAAGCTACAGGAATCAAGACAGTGTGGTACTGGCATAGGGATAGATATATAAATAATTAGAATAGAATAGAGAGTCCAGAAATAAGTCAAAAAATCTATGATTAATTGATTTTCAACAAAAGTGCCAAGACCATTCAATGGTGGAAAGAATAGTCATTTCAACAAATGGTGCTGGGACAACTGGATATCCACATGCAAAAGAATGAAGTTAGTACTCTACCTCATACCATATATAATAATTAATCAAAATGGATCATAGACCTAAATGTAAGAGCTAAAATTATAAAACTTTTTTTAATTGAAGAATATTTGATTTACAATGATACATAAAATTAAAAAACTCTTATAAAAAAACATAGGGGTAAATCTTCATGCTTTGGATTTGGCAAGAGATTCTTAGAAATGACACCAAAAACATAAACAACAACAACAAAAAAACTACGCAAATTGATTTAATCAAAATTAAAAGCTTTTCGCACAGATATAAAAAACAAACTAGTGGTTACCAGAGGAGAGAGGGAAAGGGGAAGGGCAAGTTAGGGGTAGGGGACTAAAAGATACAAACTACTGTGTATAAAGTAGATAAGCAAAAAACATATATTGTATAGTACAGGGAATTATAGCTATTATCTTGTAATAACATTTAATGAAGTATAATCTGTAAAAATACTGAATCACTATGCTGTATACCTGAAACTAACATAATATTGTAAATCAACTATACTTCAATAATAAATAAATAGGTAAACAAAATTTTAAACTTTTGTACATCAGAAGATACTACTAAGAAATCAACTATATTCCAATAAAAATTCACTTAAAACAATGCACTAACAAGAAAGTAAGAAGACAACTTACAAAATGGGAGAAAATATTTATAAAACATATATCTGATAAAGGTCTAGTATCCAGAATATATAAAGAACTCTTAGAACCCTACAACAAAAAGACAACCCAATTTAAAAACGAGCAAAGGGTTTGAATAGACATTTCTCCAAAGAAGATATACAAATGGCCAGTAAATATATGAAAAAATGCTCATCATTAATCATTATGGAAATGCAAATCAATACTACAAATGAGATACCACTTCACACCCACTAGGATAACTACAATTTAAAAAAAAAAAGGAAAATAACAAGTGTTGAGGATGTGGAGAAATTGGAACCCTCGTACATTGCCAATGGGAATGTAAAATGATGCAGCTGCTGTAAAAACACTGTGTCAAAAAAACAAACCAAAAAGTCACCACTTTGTCACTTCCTCAAAACAGTAAACATAAAATTATCATTTGACCCAGAAATTCTACTCTTAGGTATCATACCCCAAGAAATTAAAAACATGTATTCCAAGAAATACTTGTACATGAATGTTCACAGTAGCTAAAAGGTGGAAACAACCCAAATATCCATCAAATGATGAATGAATAAACAAAAAATGTCATATCATACAATGGAACATTATTCAATCATAAAAAGGAATGAAGTGCTGATACACGCTATCGTGTGGGTGAACCTCAAAAACATTATGATAAGTGAAAGGAAGGTCACAGATTGGATAATTCCGTTTATATGAAACGTCCAAAATAGGCAAATCCATAGAGACAGAAAGCAGACTAGCAGTTACCAGGGCCTGAGGGGAGGGGAGAATGGGGAGTGACTGTTTAATGAGTACAGAGTTTCCATTTGGGGTGATGAAAGAAAATGTCTTAGAACTAAATAGAGGTCATGGTCGCACAACACAGTGGACTAAATGCCACCAGATTATGCACTTTAAAATGGTTAATTTTGTGTCATGAATTTTACTTCAATTTTTAAAATGTATTCATTAAAGAAAGTATTGAGGACCCCAACAGCTTTTGTTTATGTGGGTCTATCTATCGATATTTGTTGTGTTGGAAATTTAAACTGGAAAATTTTAAATATCTTCATTCACTTAAAAATAACAACAAAAAGGACTATGTAGAAATAAATATTAAAAATTTAAAATGACAGGTAACATATTTTTATTTAAAATAACTATATTTTCTACAATAGAAATTAGTGAGAAGAATAGTATTGTTTTACATTTTTGAAAATCTCTTTAATGTCTGGCTTAATAGAAGACAGCTGAATTCTCTGCTTCTGAATTCAATGTTACAGGATCACACTGTCAGGCAGCCTTTGGAAAACCTCACTGTACACTCCTGAGAGAATGAGAGTGAAAAAGGCAAGTATTGTCCTCCTGTTGTTATGAAAATAGTTTTGACCTCACAGATCCCCCGAAAGGATCTCCAAGAACCCCAGGGGCCCCAGGCGTATTTATAAAATTGCTGCTGGAACAGGGAGGGACCACTTCATGGGCACAGGACCAGTGGAGGCACACAGAGCCCTGTGCTCTGAAGAGCCCCACGTTTGGGGTTTAATGCTCTGTAGTCGCCATCATGAAGTTCTTAAGAATTTAATCTTTGAATTTGTGTTTCATAAGTGAAATCCAGTGGGACGACGGGGCATGCACCAGAGGCTTGGAGCCTTGGCTCATGCACTGTCCCCCACTTCTGATGACTCCCTGCCTCCCAGGGACCAGCTTGAGCCACCCACTCCCCCCACCTTGGTGCGTTGGGCCTTACCTGGCCTGCCTTCCTGCCCAGCAACCACTGGCACCCTCGTTCCTGGTGGGAGCCTTGGCTAGGGCATGGGAAGGATCAGAGTTGGGCACAGTGCACTCGGTGGTGGCTCAGGCAGCTGACCTCACCCCAGAGTAGAAACACCCTGGCCTCGGGGCAAACCTCTCACCCCTCCCCAAATCTAGATACCTACCACGTCCTGGCACGAAGATCGCAATACCTTTGAGGTTCTCCCATTCCTGTGGGTGAGGGCAACTGGCCTATGGGAAGGGGACATTGCTGGTCTCGCCAGGGAAGGGAACCTGGCAGCTGCAGTGCCCCGTGCATGCCTGCTGCCAAGGGGACTGCCCCCTAGGGAGCCTGTGAGGTCTGCACTCAGCCTGCCAGTAGCCCTGGGCCCAGGGGAACCTGACATTAAATAGCAAATTAGAAACACCAGGACAGGTGGAGGGAGGATCGGGGAGGGAGAGACAGTGAACAAAAGAGAAAAGCTTTTTATTTTAGTACCTTTGTGGAACTTATTTACTGCTGTTTGAACCAGGGCCCCCATTTTCACTTTATATGGGATGGCAAATTACATAGCTGGTCCTGTATATAGACTCAGGAAATAATTAAGACACTTGAGTGTTCCTGCCCTCGGTCCTAATAAACCTACAAGAGTAAATTATCCTAAGTGAATGAATTCAAAGGGGAATTAAAAACTATAAATAAAGGTACTTAGAACAGATGTAATTATTTATAGTCAAAAATAATAATCTATGATTGATAACAGAAAAATGACTGAGAAAAATTAGTTTTCCTTTATCCTCTAAAATCTGTTCCTCCCCTAATATTCTTCATCTCATCTCTGTCCACTGAAAAGAACTAGAAATAATGACCAATCCTGAAGAAATGAGCTTCCTTAGAGGCCAGATTCTGGTTTCTAAATATATTTCCTATTAAAGGGAACCGAGGCTCCTTAGAGAAACGGCTGATTCCAGGTCTAGGGCAGCAGATGTACATCTTGACATACTACAAAGCAAGGAAGCTCTTAAAGATGATTGCCAACGGGTCATAAGACTCAGAAACCCAGTACTTTCAACAATTCCTGGCAATTAATATGCCTAAACACCAAAAGTGAAAACAAGCCTGTGTGGATGTGTGGAAAGGTGAAACTGGAACAGTGTTGGCTATCTGCTTACCCTCTGTATTCAAAACCTGATAGCAAAGGACTGTCATTCATCTTCTAGCTCAATACCTGGAACATGGCTCCAAAAAATGGTTACTGTTTGGGTGGGTAGATAGATGGTTGCATGATGAATAGAATGGAAAGGTAAGAGAAACTATAAAATTGTTTTACTAATAAATAAAGGGATGATTGTGGAGAGTAGCAATGCCAGGAGCTTTCTCTTCAAATTCTATTCGAGTAGCTAGAAAAATTCCTAAAATGAACTATTTCCAGCAACAAAAGTTTACAAGTTGGTAAAATCAAGAAAAAATAAAAGAGAGAAAGAGGGCTGCAAATTTCGTTGCACTATACTCAGAAGTGCCAAAGAAATGTAGCTCTTTTATTTATCTTTAAGCAATCCGACCTTACTGGGTCCCACTGATTAGGTGACACGGAAACATGGATTTTAGTCCGTTCTAGTACAATTAGTCCCAGTCAGAAATGGGACCAATCCCTTTTAGTAAGGCTGCTTCAGAGTCAAAACAACTCAATCTGTCAGATTCCACCCTTCTCCTCCAGCTTATCTCTAAGGTAGCACTTGGGTACAGGGAAGGGGCCCTGGTGACCTCAAGATATCGTGGCCTCATGCTGGCCCTTTGCTCTGTGGGGGCTGGTGACCACTGAGGCGCAGCTGGCCTTGGCCCTGGCTTCTGGTGTCCACAGCTGACCCCTGCAGTTGCTCTAACCTGTAACCTAGTTTTATTTATCTTGCTCAGAGCCTGAGGGCTGCTCTCCAGCTGGCTTGACCCCACCGTAGCTTTCACTGAGCCATGGGCTCCACTGAATCGCTACCACATTGTCCATCTGGCCCCTGACCAGGAGGTCCAGGCAGTGGGGTCACCTCACCACCACCACCACCCCGCAGCAGATCCATGGCAGGGCTGCTGGCTCTCAATTCTACATTCCGAGGGGGCTAAAAGAGGCTCAGGAATGAACACTGCATCTTTTCTCTGGCCACCCTAATTTTAGACCAATCACTTTGATAAGGAGGCCAAATAGTCACTCTTTCCTGCTCTGGGAAGATAAGCCTCCTGTCTTAGGGAAGGCTGCATGGGAACATTATTTAAGAGGGAAATAAAATACATCCATTTATTGTGTGCAAAAATATCGTCACCAATACGTAAACAAGCAAAAACGAATCTAAGGATGATGACAGTAAAAAGCAGTAAGAGCCTAAGGAAAACTTCTTGACTAAATCATCCAGAAGAAATGTAACAATTTGGAGAACAAACCTTCAACATTTTTCTGGCAACTCAAAGTCTAACACACACACCAAAAGGTGCACAAATCCTAAGAGTATAGTTCAGTGAATTTTCAAAAGTGGGTCTACACTTCTGCAATACCCAGATCTGGAAATAAAACATCAACAGCACCCAGAAGACTGCCTCACATCATTTTCATACCTTGACTTATAACACCACAGATTAGTTTCTTGTTTTTGAACTTTACATATGCAGGATTACACAGTATGTACTCTTTGGGGTTTGGCTCCTTTTATTCAATGCAGGATGTTTGCAGGATTCATCTCTGCTCTTGTATCAGTTCATTCTGTGTAGATTTCCATTGTGATAATATGTCACAATTTACATTTCTGTCCATTGAAGATGAACACTTGGGTGCTCTCTAGTTTTCATTTATTACAAATTGTACTCCTATGAACATTCTTGGGCATGTCTTTTTTTTTTTTTTTTTTTTTGCGGTACGCGGGCCTCTCACCGCCGTGGCCTCTGCCGTTGCGGAGCACAGGCTCCGGACGCGCAGGCCCAGCGGCCATGGCCCACGGGCCCAGCCGCTCCGCGGCACGCGGGATCCTCACGGACCGGGGCACGAACCCGTGTCCCCTGCATCGGCAGACGGACTCCCAACCACTGCGCCACCAGGGAAGCCCCTTGGGCATGTCTTTTGGTGAACATACGTACATATTTCTGTTGGGAATATCCCTAAGAGTGGAATCTCTGGGTCATAGATTATGTGTATATTCATCTTTAGGAGATAATGCCAAATAATGTTTCAAAATGGTTGTATCAAGTTACACTCCCATCAGGAGACTATGAACATTCTGATTGTTCTGCATCCTTATCAGCACTTGTTATTGTCAGCCATTTAATTTTTAGCCGTTGAGGTCCTGGTATAGCTGTATCTCGTTATGGTGTTAGTTTGCATTTCCTTGATGATGATGATGTTGAACAACCTTTTGTGTGCTTCCTGGCGTAACCTCATTAATGAAGTGCCTATTCAAGTCTCTTGCCCCTTTTTAAAACATTTTATTTATTTATTTATTTTTGGCTGCGTTGGGTCTTTGTTGCTGCATGCGAGCTTTCTCTAGTTGTGGCGAGCGGAGGCTACTCTTTGTTGTGGTGTGCGGGCTTCTCATTGCGGTGGCTTCTCTTGTTGCAGAGCACGGGCTCTAGGCACACGGGCTTCAGTAGTTGTGGCACGCAGGCTCAGTAGCTGTGGCTCCCGGGCTCTAGAGCTCAGGCTCAGTAGTTGTGGTGCACGGGCTTAGTTGCTCCGCGGCATGTGGGATCTTTCCTGACCAGGGCTCAAACCTGTGTCCCCTGCACTGGCAGGCGGATTCTTAACCACTGAGCCATCAGGGAAGCCCCTGTCTGCTTTTTAATTCCTGGGGCCATGCCTCTGGGAAAGCCTTCTCAGAAACTCTTGACCCTAAATGGGGGAGGAGATGGTGGTTTTTAGGGCTTAGGTCAACCACATCTTTCTGAAAAGTGTTAATGCTGAGTTGGAACCACAGGTGAAGTGTGGGGAGAAAATTACCCTATGGGCTCAGAGGTCTTAGAAATAAGTCTCTGCTGTTAATGTTATCATAGTGAAGTCTGGTGAAGTCTTGGACTGGTTTAAGGTTTATAAGAAGGGCGATCTTGGACCCTTCTGACTTTTACCCCTCCCCTCTTCCCTGGAGCTCAAACTCTGGTCACAGGCATAATTGCAGCCTTACGAGTAAAAGATTTTATTTCACATGCTTATCAGTCTCTGCTGAACACGTGAGTCTTTTTCTGCCTTTAGTTTCTTGACCTTAGCTTCTATTTATACGCACAATACTCATCCTTTCAAATACAGGGTAATCCAATAGCAGCTACTTTTTCACGCACTCCTGAAACATAAAAATCCTAAGGACATAATAATTGCCTTTTATATTTTTTAAAAGTCTTCTCTTTCTTTAGCGTTAAATTAATTTCCAAAATAGAACTCTTCCTGCTTCTTTCTCCTGATTGCCTTTTCTAGAGTTTTACTAAATGTTATTTAGCCAATAGCTCTTTTTCTTATAAAGCCTCACATTTGTTCTAATTATAAACTAGTACACATGGTGACATATGTTACTTTCCTAGGCTGAATTCCAGAAAGGGATGACAAGCAAAGAAAGAAGAACTCCATAAATAAGCTGAATTTAGTCTACGGGATGGCAAATTGCCCTTACTGTTGCTTTTTTTTTAATCCAAAAAGAAATTTTATTTCTAGCTGAAGCAGGTCCCAGTGGGTTTCCCCCTCCTAATAAATTATTAGCTTCTTTGAGGAAAGTAATATGTTCTAGTCATCTCCAGTGACTTTCACTAGGAGTATGCAATGAGTGTTGAACTGAATTCAATTGCATTTAGTCAAATGAGAGGTGATACCTAACAGCATTTCAGAGGAAGACAAAGAAATAAACTGCATCTTATGACATAGACATGCTGGTGTCCTTGCTATAACTTACCAGTTAACCAACTCAATAATTGTATGCAGTCAAACCTCACAATATTTTTACCTCTTTCTTAATCTCCAATAAGAAAAGTAATATAAAGTGTGTGGAACCACTCACAGTCCCATCACCCAGCAATATATCAGATTAACAACAGTGGTTATAAATTTTGTCTTTGTTATACATGTAATACAGATATTTAAAACAAAATGGTATACTCTGAGCCCATAGGACAAAATGGTATGCTCTACATCTTGTTCTGTAGCCTGCTCTTTCACTCAGCGTTATGGGTTGAGAAGACGTTCTCATACCAATAAACATTCCTTAATAGATATTTATTATTCTGTCATATGATTGTACCACAATTTGCCTAACCAATCATCTGTCTTGGGTGTTTCCATTTTAAAAATTTATTATAATGTTTTGATATCCTTGTTGTTGCTGTTGTTTTTAGTTCTATATTCTGCTCTTATTTCCTCAGGATAAATTACCATAGGTAGAATTGCTGGGACGAAAGATGCATAGATTTTAAAACTGGAACACACATTTCTGAGTCGCTGTTCAGAAAGGTTATACTTCTGTGCATTCCCTGTTCATGTCCTTTTTCCATTTAAAAAAGGGGATGAGGGACTTCCCTGGTGGCACAGTGGTTAAGAATCTGCCTGTCAATGCAGGGGACATGGGTTCGATCCCTGGTCCGGGAAGATCCCACATGCCGCGGAACAACTAAGCCCGTGCGCCACAACTACTGAGCCTGTGCTCTAGAGCCCACGAGCCACAACTACTGAAGCCTGTGCTCCACAACTACTGAAGCCTGTGCGCCTAGAGCCCGTGCTCCATGACAAGAGAAGCCACCGCAATGAGAAGCCCGCACACCGCAACGAAGTGTAGATCCCACGTGTTGCAACTAGAGAAAGCCTGTGCGCAACAATGAAGACCCAATGCAGCCAAAAATAAATAAATAAATAAATACATAAATAAAAAGGGGATGAGTGGGTAATTATCTTATTGATTTGTTAGGGCTCTTTATTTATTAAGCACACTGTCCTTTTGTCATAAATTACACAAACATTTTTTCCTCATTTGTCTCTTTACTTTTAATATTAATAGCTTTATTTTTTAGATGGACACAAGTTTAACATTTTTATGTAGTCAAATCTGCCAGTATTTTTATTTTATGGATTTAGTCTTGGTGTTATGTTTAGAAAGAAATTCCCGGGCTTCCCTGGTGGCACAGTGGTTAAGAATCCACCTGCCAATGCAGGAGATGCAGGTTAAAGCCCTGGTCCAGGAAGATCCCACATGCCGCAGAGCAACAAAGCCCGTGCACCACAACTACCGAGCCTCCGCTCTAGAGCCCGCAAGCCACAACTACTGAGCCCACGAGCCACAACTACTGAAGCCCGCGCGCCTAGAGCCCATGCTTCACAGCAAGAGAAGGCATCGCAATGAGAAGCCCGTGCACCACAGTGAAGAGTAGCCCCTGCTCACCGAAACTAGAGAAAGCCTGCGTGCAGCAATGAAGACCCAACACAGCCAAAAATAAAAATAAATAAAATAATTTTTTTTTAATTTCTAAAAAAAAAAAGAAATTCCCCACCTCAAAACCAGATCATTTCACTTGCACTTTATTGTGGTTCCTTTTGTCTTGTTGTTGTTGTTCTTCTTTTCTTCTCTGTTATCAGTCTTCTTTAATATATAGATTTATTCTTTCAGGTGTATATTTTGGAATAGTGAAATATAATCTACCTCCAATAAATGAATGTATATATGTAATCGAGTCTCTTTCTGGACTTGCTAGTCTGCTGTATTTATCTATTTCTATATCAGTAATGTATAATAAATAATATTTATTGAGCACTTACTTGGGCTGTTCTAAATGCTTTCCATATATTAATTCAGTTAGGCCTTATATCAACTCTATGCATAGGCAGATTTATCATGAAACTAATGAAGCTTAAGCTTCAGGGCCCTTCACTTGCACAAGCCTCATCCAAGCGTCTGGGAGGGGCCCTAACAATATATTCACACAATGTTATGTTTTGGTAAAATTTGCAAAATAAGATATGTTAATGACTGTTGGTTCTGGTGGTTCTGATAAATCTTCCATCGCAATTTCCCTATGTCACCGGGAGGCATTGGAATGGCCTCTGGCCTTAAGGAGAACCTGAGTCAGGGATAGATTTAGTTAGGTTTAGTAGGATATCCTTATGTGGTTATCAGTCACTTTTGCTAGATGCCCACTGTAGGAATAGCTTCCAGGAATACTTCTACTGCCTTTTGTGCCAACTTACCCAGCATCATGACACAAAGGTACAAGTCAGAACTCTTATTACAATTTAAATGGATCTTCTGGGACCCAGCCCCAGAGGTATGTGGGCAGTGGAAAAAAACAAGGATAAAAATAAATAACAACAGATTTCTGTGGGAAATTTTTCCAATCTATCAAAATGTAAAATTGCAAATGGAAGATTTGGTTTTTATTAATACCTGGTCAAGAAAGAAGTCCTCTCTTTTTGGGAATATTCTTGATTATTCGTTGGTTACAATGATAGCTAATCATAGCCTTTTGTGACAGGAATCACACAAAATATAATTTATCAGAATTCCTGGGTTTGTTGGACACAAACGTCTAGCAGTACTGTAAATGTCTGTTACAGCTCAGAGAGAGAAGAAACGACAGAGAGAGGTTCCCAAGTTTCACAATAATGCTTAGGATGTGCATATTATCAGTAACAGGTTCTGAACATGCAAAAACTTCTCTAAACAACAAATAATAAATTTTTTGATCCTGTTAGAGGAAAAGCATAATAATTTTTCTGTTCTCTCTCTAGAAAATGATGTTCCAAAATCATTTTCATGTCAAGAGATAAAGAGTCTGAAGACAAAACTACAGAGGGAAAGTATTATAGAAGTTTTTCAGGCAGTTACTTAATTTAAAAGATTATGTTATTTTCTGGATTTGTGCTGTTTGTGATATTGGTCAGCTTTTTAAAAATGTGTGATTTCTTATGATTTTTTTCTCATTATAAATACTTTTCTAACTAATTTTTCTAATAATTTCAAACATATAGAAAAGTTTGAAAGACTTGTGCAATTAAGACCCATATACCCCAGTTTTCTATCTGATTTTGCATTCTTTTTCTTAAAAAGTGCCCCCCCTCCCCCCCACCCCCCACACACTATTGTATTAGCTTCAGACCCCTAAAACCTGGGTCCACTCCTGACTCTGTGATATGACTTTTATTGATATTATAATAAATTTACAGATGAGGAAACCGAGGTAGAGCGAGGTCAAGGCCAACAGTTGGATTTTTGCTATACACTATAATGCCTACTAAATTTTGTATTATTTCAGCTGTATAACTCATTTTATTTTTGTAATCTTCCTTTTTCACTGGACAATATAACTTGAATTGCTGCCATATTAGTACATATAATACTGCCTCATTCTTTCTAATGACTTCCATTATATGAATATATCACAATTTAACCAGTTCTCTCTTGATGGAAATTCAAATCTTTTATTACACAAATAAAACTGTCATGATATCCAGGTACTTCTGTCATTTCACAAATAAATGAGTATATTTGAATCAGATAAATATCCAAGAGGAAAACTATTGTGTCAAAGGGTGTTTGAAGATGTCTTTTTGATACTTGGGTCAAGATATCCATACTTGAAGAGATAATTGCCAGTACCGTCCGTTTCTTTATATTGCACTATCGAATTACTACGTGAATAAATTTTACTTAGTTGTGGTTAATTATGCTTTTAATTTGTGCTAAATTTGATTTGCTCTTACTTTGAGATTTTCATATTATATTCATGTATGAGATTGGCTGATAGTTTTCTTTTCTGTTCTCTTGGTTAGGTTTTGGTATCAGAGTTAAGCTAACTTCACAATATGAATTTGGAAATCTATCATCTAAGCTCTCATTTATTTAGCATCTATTCTTTGAACATTTGAAGGCATTCCACTCCCAAACTGCCTGGCATGGAAGGATTTCCACAATGTACTAAGTGAAAAAAAGCAAATTTCAAAACAATATGTGCAATGGGATACCATTTTTATCTTTTAAAAAATTGTATTTAGGAGTATACGTGTCTATATAGATGGATGGATGGATGGATAGATAGATTTAGATAGATAGATGATGATGATGATAGATAGATAGGCAATGTTTTCAAGTGTACAGGGCAAAGTTTAAAAGTGTACATATAAAAAAAAGTGTACATGTCAAACAGATAATGGTGGTGACTCCCACAGAATGGTTGTACAGGAAAGAAGGGCAAAAATTGTCAATCTTTGTAAGTTTATATACTTTCACAAGTTTTTAACATTTTATTTGCTTTTCTATGGAGATATAACTTATAGATAGTGAAGGACACAAGTCTCAAGTATAAAGCTAACAAATGTTTACGTGTGTAAATTCCTATAGCCGATTGTATTTTCTAAAGGTGACTTAACAATGTCTATAATCCCATGTGGCTTTCCCACAGTGTGACTTGCCACTCCCCCATCAAGTGCAGAGTCTATGTCTCCTCCTTTTGCACCTGGGCAGGCCTTTGTGACCACCTCAGCAAACTAAGTGTGGAGGTAATATGCTGTGTGACTGTCAGGGCTAGGTCATAAAAGGAGATAGAGTCTTTTCCTGGCTCTCTCTCTCTCTTTCAGGCCACTTGCCCTTGGAACCACCATGCTACGAGGAGGCCCAGTCACATGGAGAGGCTCATGTGGAGAGAAACCAAGGTCCTGGGCCCTCAACTCCAACTGAGCTCCCAGCCAACAGCCTGCACCAACTTGCCAGCCACGTGAGTGAGGCTTCTTGGAAGTGGATCTTCTAGCCCTCAGTCAAGCCACCCTAGATGACTCTGGGCGGAGAGACAAGAGCCTTCCCTGCCAAGCCCTGCCCGCAATGCAGATTAACGAAAAAAAAAAATTGTTGTTTTAAGCCGCTAGGTTTTGGACAGGTTTGTTACACAGTAATAAATAACCAGAACAACAGCCCTATAACTACCACTAAATACAGAACATTTCTGTTACCCCAGAAATTCACTCATGTACCCTCCCAGTCAACAACCCCCCAAAAGCTAACTGCTGTTCTGACCTATAGCCCTGCACATTAGTTTTGCCTATGGTGAAGTCTGATACAAATGAAATCATAATATATTCTTTATGTCTGGCTTCTGCTCAACATGTCTTTGAAATTAATTCATATTATTTCAATATTAGGGTTTGCTCTTTTTCATGCATTGTATGAATATACCACCATTTATCCATTCTACTATTGGTAATTATTTAGTCATTTATTATGAATAAAGCTGCTATGCACATTCATGTACTTCTTTTGGTGGGCATAAGTACCCTGCTGCATATATACCCAGGAGTGGAATGACTGGGTCATAGGATATAGGTATGTGTAGTTTTAGTAGGGTGGTGGTTTTAAAGCATGTCCATGAATTCTTAGATATTACTCCATCAAAAGGTGGGGGGTCTGTGTCCCCCCTCTTTGAATCTGGACTGGTCTTAGTGACTCGTTTGTAACCAATAGAATGCAATGGATATGACCTTGCATCCTTGCATGACGTCTGAGGCTAGATCCAAAAAATTATGCAGCTCTACCTGGTTTTCTTGGGGCACTTGCTCTGGGAAATTTCCAGCCAGTATTTCTTCAAATACTGTTCTGCCTCATTCTCTGTTCTCCTTCTAGTACTCCATTTTTCATTCTGTCTCATATGATAAATAGACACATTCCTTTCTGTATTTTCTGTCCTTTGTTCTCTCTGTATTTCAATTTGGACATCTACTGACTTGTCTTCTAGTTATACTAGTCGCCTGTTCTGCTGTGTCTAATTTGCTATTAAACACAAAGTGTTTAGGTATTAATTTGTTATAGTGCTTTTCAGGTCAAGAATCTCCACCTGACTCTTTTTTCATGGATTCTAGCTCTCTGGTGAAATTCTCCATCTTTTGTCTATTTTCCTCATCATGTTAATCATAGTTATTTTACAGTCCTCGTCTGATAAATCCAATATCTGAATCATTCATAGAATTGATTCTGTTGTCTATTCTTTCTCCTTCTCTATCTCTCTCTGTCTCTCATTTTTTTAGCATGCCTCATAATTTTTATTTTTTTCCCAACAACACTGTAGAAGAAAAAAATGTTGAGTCTCCAGATGACATATCTTTCTTTGAACAGGATTAAATTTCCTTACAGCAGCTCTACAGATCACCTTGAACCTGTCAAAGACAGGTTTTAACCTAGTTAATTTTTCTCTTACTACTAGTGTGTAATCCTTACTTCTAAGGCATGTCCTTATGGGATCTCAGGCAAAGTCCCTTGTAATCACTAAGGCTCCTCCATCTTGGTGCACCTTGAACTACAACCTCTGTCTCCCCAGCACTGCAGCACATGTGAAGTCTCTCCTTGTCTCTGTTCTCTCAACTGCTATTGTTTCTCCTTGTCCATGCAGAACTTAGAAGTTATCCAATAGCATAAAGTTAATTTGTATGAAGATTTGGGGGTTCACTTCTTTGTAGTTCCCTCCTTTCCAGGACTTTGCCCCAACTTCTCTGGCAGTTTCATAGTCTGTCTCTTGAGTTCTTTCTGCTTGAGAAATAAGCAACAAATTAGACAATGCCCTCAGGGAAAAAGCAGGAGTAAATCTCACGTACTTCCTTTCTCTTAAAGACCCTAGTCCCTCAAATCTTATCTGCATTATTTATTCTTTAATTCTGACAAAGACTCTCCTTGACCAAACTTTAGTCAGGCTCCTCTGAGCCTTCTTCTCAGATGTGCCTCAACCTCGGCCCCAGGCCTGTCTTTGGCCTGCCTAACTCAGTCTTAGCAAAAATCCTCTAAGTTAGTTCAGTAAGAAGGCCCTCACCCTTTATCTGATTACCCTCAATACCTGATCAAGTTTCTCACTCCCTACCCTTGATATCTGATTACTCTGGCTTGCCTTCAGCAAAAATCCTAAATTAGTTTAGCAAGAATCTCCCTACCCTCGATGTTTCCTTTTAGTAATTTTCCATTATCGACCCCCTCATTTTGCTTATTGGCTATAAATCCTCAGCTGTCATTGCTGTATTTGGAGTTGAGCCTGATCACTCTCCCCTACTGCAATGCCCCCATTGCAATGGACTTGAATAAAGTCTTCCTTACCATTTAAAAAAGTGTTTTGAAAATGAACAAAGAAAACAAAGCTAAAGAATAGTAAGAAACAGACTTACAGATACCTGGAGCAAACTGGTGTTTGCCAGAGGAGAAGGAGGCAGGGGGTTGAGTGAAATAGGTGACGAGGATTAAAAGGTACAAACTTCAAGTTATAAAATGAGTAAGTTACAGGGGTGTAGAGTTAGAGTTAATACTGTAAGGTTCATTAAATTTTAATTAAGAGTTAATACTGTAATGATTTTGTATGGTGATGGATAGTTACTGAACTTGTAGTGATCATTTCATAATGTATTTAATTGTTGGATCACCATGTTGTACACCTGAAAGTAACACAATATTTTACAATCAACTATATTTCAATTTAAAAAAAAAGAAGAAAAAAAAGGAGGGCCTTAGATATTTTGGTTCTTTTTTCCTTCCCTGTTTCAAATTCATGTTATGGTTTTGGTTGGGTAATGGACAAGAAGTGTCATCAGTGGGCGTTTTGCCCAAGGTGGGCTGACTGGTGGGACTCTGTCCAAAGGTGACCAGGTTTAGATTCTGACACAGAATGATGAATAGGTCACAGTGGCTTTTTTTGTATTGTATTGTATTTGTTCATTTTCTTTTATTTATTTATTTTTTAAATAAATGTATTTATTATAAAGAAATAAATAAATGTGTTTTTTTTTTAAAGACATTTATTTAGGCTGTGCTGGGTCTTAGTTGTGGCACTCGGGATCTTTGTTGAGGCCTGGGAGATCTGTGTATTTTAGATTAGTTGCAGCATGTGGACTTAGTTGTGGCATGAAGGATCTAGTTCCTGACCAGGGATTGAACCCAGGCCCCCTGCATTGGGAGCACAGAGTCTTACCCACTGGACCACCAGGGAAGTCCCTTAAAAAAGTGTTTTAAAAGGTTTCTGTTGTTGTTTTGAGTTTTAGGAATTTGTCCATTTCATCTAGGATATCTAATTTTTTGGCAAACAATTGTTCACAGTACTCTCTTATAACCCTTTTTATTTCTGTAGCATGTAGTAGTGTCCCCACTTTCATTTCTGATCTTAGTAATTTGAATCTTCTCTCTTTTTTCCTTAGTCTACCTAGCCAAAGGTTTATCAATTTTGTTGACCTTTTCAAAGAATCAACTTTTGGTTTCATTGATTTCCTGTACTGTTTTTCTGTTCTCTATGTTATTTATCAGTGCTCTAATATTTTATTATTTCCTTCTTTCTGCTAGCTTTGAGTTTAGTTTGTTCTTCTTTTTCTAGTTCCTTAACTTGTAAAGTTAGGTTGTTGATTTGAGATATTGCATGTTTTTTAATGTAAGCATTTATAGCTGTAAATTTCCCCCTTAGCACTGTTTTTATTGCATCTTCTAAGTTTTGGTATATATATATATTTTAAATTGATGTATAGTTGATTTACAATGTTGTGTGGTATATTGTGTTTTGTTTTGTTTTTTTGCAGTATGAGGGCCTCTCACTGTTGTGGCCTCTCCCGTTGCGGAGCACAGGCTCTGGACCCACAGGCTCAGCTGCCATGGCTCACGGGCCTAGCTACTCCGCGGCATGTGGGATCTTCCCGGACCGGGGCACGAACCCGCATCCCCTGCATCGGCAGGCGGACTCTCAACCACTGCGCCACCAGGGAAGCCCGTATATTGTGGGGTTTTTTAAGATTTTTTTTTTTTTGATGTGGACCATTTTTAAAGTCTTTATTGAATTTGTTACAATATTGCTTCTGCTTTATGTTTTGGTTTTTTGGCCACGAGGCATGTGGGATCTTAGCCCCCTGACCAGGGATTGAACCCACATCCCCTGCATTAGAAGGCAAAGTCCTAACTACTGGACCGCCAGGAAGTCCCTGGTATTTTGCATTTTCATTTTCATTTGTCTCTAAGTATTTTCTAATTTCTCTTGTGATTTCTTCTTTGGTCTATTGGTTGTTTAAAAGTATATTGTTTAGTTTCCACAATTTTGTGAATTTCCCCATCTTCCCTTTGTTATTGATTTCTAACTTCATCTCTTTGTGGTCAGAGAAGACATGTCCCATGTTCACTTGGGAAGAATGTGCATGCTGCTGTTGTTGAGTGGAGTGTTCTGTATATGTCAGATCTAGTTGGCTTATCAGGTTGTTCAAGTCCTCTATTTCCTTACTCATCTTCTGTCTGGTTGTTCTATCCATTACTGTGAGTGGGATATTGATGTCTCCAACTATTACTGTAGAACCGTCTATTTCTCCCTTCAATTCTGTCAGTTTTTGCTTCATAAGTTTTCAGCCATTATTTCTTCAAGTGTTCTCTCTGCCCCTTTCACTCTCTCTTCTCCTTCTAGAACTCCCACAGTGTTGTCTCTTTTATGAGGGCCTGTAGTTCTCTTAGGCTCTGTTTGCTTTTCTTCAATCTTTTTTCTTTCTGTTCTCTGCCTTGACGACTTCTATTATCTTATGTTTAAGTTTGCTGATTCTTTTTTTCTGCTTGCTCAAGTGTGCCCTTGAATTCTTCTAGCAAATTTTTCATTTCAATTATTGTACTTTTCAGCTCTGGAATTTCTTTTCAGTTTCTTTTCAAGCTTCCTATCTCTTTATTGATACGTCTGTTTTGTTCACACATCATTTTCTCGATTTTCTCCACGTTTTCTTAAGTTAGCTGAGCATCTTTAAGAGAGTTGTTTTAAAGTCTGTCTAGTATATCTGCCATTAGGTCTTTTTCAGGAACAGTTTCTGCTGATTTATTTTTTTCCTTTGAATGGGTCAAACTTTCCTATTTCTTTGTATGCCTTGCGATTTTTTTTGTTGAACACTGGACATTTGAATCTAGTAATGTGGTAATTTTGCAAATCAGAGTCTCCCTTTTCCCCAGCATTTGCTATTTTTGTTGTTTTGATTACTGTAAAATCTGTCTCTTTGCCAAGGATCAGCCTGAGGTATAAACTTAAAGTCTTCTCAGGTCTTTTCTCAGCCTTTTGGGCATGTATGGTTACTTTCTAATTTTCCCCATGAATACGGTTGCTTTTTAATATACTAGTCTTTAATACCTGGCTCCCCAAAAGGTAAAAAGTGAAAATGAAGGACGGGGGTGGGGGGGTGGGGGGAGGGAAGGTGCTGGTCCTTTAAATCCTCGGGAAGTCACTTCAGCTAAAGCATCTTGCAACAATGGAGAGAGGTACTACAACAACAATAGCTGCCCCCTCTTTGTACATTTGTGTTCAGAAGCAGAAATCAGAGCACAGATCCCCAGTGTTTGGAGGATAGGTGCCTTTTTGCCCTCCCTGGCTCCTCCTACAAGCTGTTGACTGAAAAAAAAATGCACAACGTTAGAGTTGTGAGTTAAGTTTTATTTGGGGCAAAATGAGGACTATAGCCTGGGAGACAGCATTTCAGATAGCTCTGAGAAACTGCTCCAAAGAGTGGGGAGGTCAGTATATATGTGATTTTGGTGAAGGGGGAGTACATGCTATCAAGCACATATTTTTTGAAGTTTTCTGCTAGTCTTGTGAAGTTTACTGCTAGTCACAAGGAGCAGACATCACCGTAAAGGATTTTAGTGCTTTTCTAGATATGAGGAGATACAAGAATTGGACTCCTGAAAATATCTAACTATCCGAAGACCTGTTCCACCAGTTTTTCCCAGAGCACAGAGTGCCTCATTCCCGATCTCCACCCTGAACTCCTTTCAGGGGGTGTTGAAGGTCAGCAGCTGCAGCGGCTCATAATTTGATCCTTATAGAGGTAGATGGCAAGTGCCAATTTGTAGGTGACAAAGCTGTGTGCAAGCTGCTCCGGGAACACGGGTACGGCCATGCAGCTGGTGGTGACGGATGGGTAGCTGCTACTGTGCAAAGAGCTCAAGTTGACCAAAATTAACAGCGATTTACTGTCCAAGTCTTCCCCTAGAAGTTACCAGCCTTCAACAGAGTCCAGAGTTCCAAAATAAGTACATCAGACAGATTCAGCTAGTGGAATTGTTATTTAGGTGGGGAGTCAGATTCCTGGTGCTTCCTACTCTGCCATCCTCCCAGATCCTCTATTTCACTTACTTTCATTGTTTTCATTTTGGTAAACAACTGCTTTTGGCTATGCCCTAGCCTTGAGCTCAACTTTTGTGTTCCACAAGTTTTGATAACGCAGTGTCTTCATTTTTTTGGCTGTTAAATTATGACTTTATTGTCCCGTACCAGATAATGCAGCCTATACTACTTGTATTATTTTTGCTTTGGTACCTTTGAGGGTTTTTTTGAGATTTAAAATACGGTTAATTTTTGGTAATGGGTTAAAATACATTTTAAAAAATGCCTGAGTCCACACAGATACCAAAATTAGAGACAGAACAGGAAGAAGGAGGAAAGGGAAGGCTGTTAGATGCAGAGGGTCTCCAAGCTGTGCTCCAGGGGTACTACAGGAGCAGCGGCCCTCTGGAGCGGTGACTTGGACGACACTGGGGGAGGGGGCTACGTGGAATCAGGTCGTCCCCTCCCACATGCTTTGCCGGCTATGCCCTCGGGCCCCCTCCACTTCCAGGCCTACGACTCCTAGAAGGAGAGCCTAGGGACCTGTCCTAGATACAAGTGGGGTGCGCTGCAGCTGGTGACGAGGGGCCTGAAGGTAGGGAGGGGCGAGGGCTTCGGGGCCCGCAGGTCTGAGGAGGCGCCCGTGCCGGGCCGCATATAGCCCACCGAAGTCCCACCACCCGGAGCGCGGGGCTTGGGTAAGCTCGGTGCGCCCAGGGCGGCCCAGACGCCGCAGGGGTCACCGTCCCCTCCAGGTCCGGCCTGGGCGACCACGCGCGCCTCCGCCTCCCGGCCCAGCGGGGACGCGCGCAGGGCAGCTCAGAGGGGGGCCGGCGGAGGCGCGCGGCCTCCGGAAGCGCCTTTCCCGGAAGGCAGGGAGGCGGTGCCGGCCTCGGGGGGCGGCCTCGGCGATGGCGGCTGGGCGGCGGAAGCGCTGTCTCTAGCCCGCAGAGCCGCGCCGCTGGAGGATGGCCTCGCTCGGACCGGCAGCTACGGGCGAGCAGGTCCCGGGGGCTGAGGCGGAGCCGGGCGCCGCGGGGCCGCCGCCGCCGCCGCCACCGCCGCCGCCGTCCTCTCTGGGGCCCCTGCTACCCCTGCAGCGGGAGCCGCTGTACAACTGGCAGGCGACCAAGGCGTCGCTGAAGGAGCGCTTCGCGTTCCTCTTCAACTCGGAGCTGCTGAGCGATGTGCGCTTCGTGCTGGGCAAGGGCCGCGGCGCCGCCGCCGCTGGGGGCCCGCAGCGCATCCCCGCCCACCGCTTCGTGCTGGCAGCCGGCAGCGCAGTCTTCGACGCCATGTTCAACGGCGGCATGGCCACCACGTCGGCCGAGATCGAGCTGCCCGACGTGGAGCCCGCCGCCTTCCTGGCACTGCTGAGGTGAGCGGCGGGCACCGAGCCGGCCTCCCCAACCCCGCTCTCCTTACCCTCCTTACCCTCCCGGCCTCAGTTTCCTCCCGAGTCTGTGATGCTCGGGAAGGGCGAAACCGAAATTTGTCGGCCGGGACGGCTGCCCGCCGGCTGTGAGAGTAAATATTAGTGTCTAAGGCCAATTAGCGTGCGTTTTCACATTCCAGTAGCGGGTTGTTGCCCACGCTTGGGAATTAGAGAAGTGGTGAGGACAGAGTATGGGTCAGGTTGTCCTGATTGCCCATTTGCGACGTTTTAGGTTTTTGTTGGGGAAGAGGGATACTTGGGAAGTCTTGTAGACGAGATGACCTTTTAAATTTTTTTTAAATTTATTTTTACTTTTTTTTTTTTTTTTTTTGGTACGCGGGGCTCTCACTGTTGTGGCCTCTCCCGTTGCAGAGCACAGGCTCCGGATGTGCAGGCTCAGCGGCCATGGCTCAGGGGCCCAGCCGCTCCATGGCATGTGGGATCTTCCCGGACTGGGGCACGAACCCGTGTCCCCTGCATTGGCAGGCGGACTCTCAACCACTGCGCCACCAGGGTAGCCCCTATTTTTACTTTTATTTTATTTTTATCCTCTTACGCCTTTTTCATTCGTGTTAGTTGTCATGATCCAGGACAGTGAATATCAAACAAGTAAGTTTGGCTTTAGCTACCTTTTGTTCCTGCAGATAAGGTTATGTTTGCTTAAAAACGAATCTCCCTTTCGATGTTAAGAGTTTGCTTTTTGATTACTTGAGGATAGAAGATTGACTTCTGATTAATTTTATTTAATGGAAGGGAGCTAATAGTTTGGCATTATTAGCTGTTATTCATGAAAGGCCGTTTCGGAACGTATAGGTATTGTTTGCTACAATTTTACAAATGGGACTGCAGCCCAGAGAAGTCAAGTAACTTGAAGAGGTAACAGAGCCAAGTCATACCAGAGGCCATGTGTGTTTCATTATACCAAGATGGTTTTATCTGCCTGAGTAGAATGTATCATTAAAATAGCAGTCTTGGGTGGTACTGAGACAAAAACAGGTAGGTCAGTGGAAGAGATAAATACTCCACAAAGGCTCACAGCTCTCAGGAAGATCAAGGAAATTGAATACAAAGTTAACACAACACAGGTAGAAAAGAAATCTAAAATCCCATTAATAAGTGGATAAAGACAGGATAGATAACTTAGGGAAAGAAAAAATAATAATTAACAATGAATGTTTAACTTCGATAGTAATTAAAGAAGTGCAAATTAAAAAATGTACTTTTCCTCTTCCATTAAACCCTCCAGTTTTTTTTTTTTAAGATAACATCTGGGGAGCCCTCTCTGACAGAGGTGGTGGTAAAACAGTCTGGCACTGTAGATTGTTTTCCCCACAGGTAGGAGGTATTCAAGTACTGAAAATGTTCCCCACAAAAATATTTAAGGCAGGATTATTTATAGTAGTGAGGAAGTAGTCAAGCAGAGAGAATGCTTAGATAAACAGTGATAGGTGCATTTGATGGAATGTAGTGCAGCAACTAAGTATGATATTCAAGAAGACTAGGTAATAATATTAATGTGGAAAATGTATATAATTAGCATTTGAAACTGTGCTCACTATGATTAAAAACTGGGAAAAGAAACAGCAAATGTATACTTAGAGAAAAGGAGAGAAGGAAATATACCAAAATGCTAACCAAAGTTGTGTTGGAATGGTAAGATGATGTTGACTTTTTTTTCTCTTTGTTTCTCATATTTTTTGCAATTTAGTTCAATTACATTTATAAAGGGGGAAAAACAACTCAAAAGCTAGGATCTAGATCATTTTGGTTTTTGGTTTGAAGTCAACCGGGAGGATTGGTTATAGCTCATTTAGATTTTCTAAACTAGAAGTATTCTTTAATGAGCTGTTGGTCCACCTGCATTGTAATCACCTGGAGTACTTGTTAAATTTGTAGGTCTCTTCCCTCCTTACAATATTGTAATATTTGGAGGTGGGACCTTGAGAGCATATTTAATACTCTCCCTAAATACTGATACGTGAGAGCCACTGATCTAAAAATATTGTTGGGTAGCTTTTTCCTTTAAAAAACATTGAGATTGCTAGGATAAGAATGTAGAGGGAAAATGCTGATTTCATACTTTCACTGAAGCTGTTGATCAGTCAATACTTTCCCATCAATAGAAAATAAGTGAATTAATCTGAGTCCTTGAAATTTTCCTATTTTCAGCGTAGTCATGTTATTTGTCCTTCAGGTTCTAGTCATTGTTCTATTCTGAAAGTGATTTTTTTTTTTTTTTTGAAAGTGATTTTTAAACTTAGGTTATTTAACGGCTGGTTATGAAGCATAGGTGCTGTGCTTACCTATTATTGCGTGACAAAAAGATGTCTCACAGTACTTGCTGAGGTGGAAAAGCAGGTTAGCTTGGGCATACTTTTATGTTTACAATTTGAATTAGTTAATATTACTTAAAGGCTTTTGAACTTGAGTTTGAAGCACTTTAAGAAACTGCTCACTTTGATCTGCCAGACCTTTACGTGATGTTCTTTAGTTGCTCATTTGAGAAATACTGCCTCCCTTGTTATGGACTTCATCTTCTTTCTCTCTTAAATCCACATATCCAGTCCTGTTCATTCCATCTATTTAGCAATCTCTTGAATCTTCTCTTTATCCCAAGCACCTTTACTATAGCTGAGCCACCTGCTGTAAAAATCTCCTCTTTTATTTCCCCACATGTACCCCTAATCCCTTCCGATCATTCTTTATACAATAGCCGAAGTAACTTTATAATTATACAGACCTTATTATATTCTTTTCCTAGTTTAAACCCTCCCAATGCCTCCTGATTGTTCTTAAAATAAATCCGAATCCTTAATGTGGTCTCTAAGCCCCTATCTGATCTGAGACCTGTCTAAAAAAAAGAAAAAGAAAAAAGAAATACTGCCTCCCTGTGCCAGTCACTGTTTTAGATATTGGATACAGCAGTGAACAAGAGAAAGTCCCTGCCCTCGTGGAGCTTATTATCCAGTAGGGAGAAACAAAGATATAATGTCAAGTACTGGTAAGTATTTTAAGGAAAAATGATCAAGTCATGAGGGAAGGAGCATTCTAAGCAAGGAAAAACATGTTTAAAGCCCCAAATTTCTCCTGTTAGAGGAATTGCAAGAGTAAACCAGTGTGATTTGAGCAGATGGAATACAGGGGAAAGTGGTAGAAGATAAGGTCAAAAAGATAGGCTGGCCAGGGTCATGCAGGGCTGTGGAGCCTGTGGAAGGACTTGGATTCCCTCTGGTGTCTGGTGGGAAGCATTTGAACAGGGGAGCGATATGATCTGGTTTACATTTTTTAAAAACTCATTCTGGCAGTTGTTTGGAGATTAGACTGTGGAAGGAGTAAAATGAGTAGCAGGGAATTGAATAAAAGAGGCTCTTGCAGTAGTTCAGGCAAGAGCTGATGGTGGGTTATATATACCAGGGTGGTAGTGATGGACATGATGAGAAGTAGTCAAAATCTGGATATATTTTGAAGGTAGAACCAAGAAGATTTACCAGACATCCAAGGAGGGATATAAGATCAGCCAGTTAGAAATACGAACCTGGAGTTTAGGGAAGAGCTGCTTGCTGAATATAAATTTGAAAGTTAAGAGTAAATGGGCTGTGACAGGGCGAGAGAGAGTCATGGACATATACACACTAACAAACGTAGTAAGGTAGATAGCTAGTGGGAAGCAGCCGCATGGCACAGGGATATTGGCTCGGTGGTTTGTGACAGCCTGGAGGGGTGGGATAGGGAGGGTGGGAGGGAGGGAGACGCAAGAGGGAAGAGATATGGGAACATATGTATATGTATAACTGATTCACTTTGTTATAAAGCAGAAACTAACACACCATTGTAAAGCAATTATACCCCAATAAAGATGTTAAAAAAAAAAAAGAGTAAATGGTATTTAAACCATGAGGCCAGGTGAGATTACCTAGGGAAGGAATGTGTAATAGACTGTGAAGAGAAGGAGGTACAAGGATGAGCTCTGGGACCCTCCAGCATGTAGAGATGTAGCAGAGGAGGAGGAGCATGGGATGAGACTGAGCCACAGCTGTTAGTGGAATTAGAAGGGAAAACAAGGAGCCCACGTGGTGTCCTGAAAGTCCTGTTGAAGAAAGTGCACCAATAAAGAGGGAGTTGTTGACTATGTTAAATGCTGCTGAGAGTTGGGTAAAATGAGAACATTGAATTGATTATTGGTTTTGACAACATGGAGGCTTTTGATAGCCCTGGCAAGAGTGATTTCAACAAAAGGATTAGAGTAGACTGGGGAGAAAATATGAAGTGAGGAGCTGGAGACCACTAGTATAAATAATCCTCTCGGAGTTTTGTTGCAACGAGGAACAGAGAAATGGAGCGGTGGCTGGAAGGAGACATGGGTTCCTCAGGTGACAACTATTCCTCAGGTTCTGTCTTCAGCTGTCTTCTTCCTTTCTCCCATTAACCCATGGCACTACATACTCCCCCAGCTATATTGCCAAACTTGTACTCGGCCCGAACCCAATTTCCAACTGGACAATCACAAACGAATGTCTAGTACCCATACAGATGGACATGTTAACAGTAAAAATATCTAACACTTAATGAGTGCTTGCCACGTTCCGCTTACCGTTTATTCCTACGCACCTTGTGGGAACTCAAATTTCAGAACAGTCTTTGAGGCAGGCACGCTTATTAGGCCCTGTCTCAGTCAGCTTTTGCCACAATAATGCTATAAAGCACCCCAAAACTCAGGGGCTTAAAAAAGACAATCATTTATTCTTCCTTTGAATATTCTTGTTCTGTGGGTCGGATGGGGATTGACTCAGGTGGGCTTGGCTCCAAGCTGTAGTTTGGTTCCAGTCTGTTCCATGTGTTTCTTATCCTGTTTGGACCAGTCATGAAGGTTCAGCCCCTTTCTCTTAATTTTTTCCAGCATTGCTTCAGACAGACCACTGCCTTTAGACTTAGCTCTCTCCACTCTTCACACTGTTAACAAAGTTATTTCTCTCACATCCAGACATTATCACAATTCCCCTGAATCTCTTAATGTCTTCTTTTTGCATACAGGATGCAGTTTAAACATTTCAGCGGGTATACAAGACCTTTATGATTTGATATCTATTCCCCTTCCTCTCCATCTGCTCAGTGCCCCAACTCTACTGATGGCCTTTCCCTTATTTTAATACTTGCCTTCTAAAGCCTCCTTGCCTTTGTACTTAGTCTTTCTGCCTAGAAGATTTCCACACTTAATTACCACCCTTCAGATATTCTTCAGGCTTTATCTCCTCTATAAAACATCATTAATTTTGCACTCTGCCTCATCTAATCTCTTGTAGCAAGTTTTGTATCTATTGCTGTACAACAAACAGCTCCAACACTTAGCAGCTTAAACATGGTTTTATTATCTTTCAGGGTTGTGTGGGAGGTTCTTATAGCATATTCTTCAGGTCTCCCATGCAGTCATAGTCTGATAGCAGTTGGGGCTGGAGTCATCTGGAGGTTTGATTCAGGCTGAGTTGGCTGAACCTTTTTCTCTCTTTCTCCATGTCTTCTCCAGCTGATCTTTCCAGCAGGGTAGCTTGACTTCTTGGATAACAGCAGCCCATGGCTCCAGAAAGCACAAAAGTAGGAGCTGCCAGGCATCCTCAAAGTTTAGGTCCCAGACTGGCATTGTGTTAGCTTCTGCCACATTCTGTTAGTTAACGAGAGGCAAACAGGATTAGCCCAGATTCCTTATGGGACAGATCTGTATAAAGGTATGTATAGTAGGAGGCGTGGTTTATTGGTGCCATCTTTAGAGATTAGTTATCAAACCATGCCTAATGCATAATTCTGTTGTAATTATGACATTACTTTTTAATCATTTTATTACCATACCATAAGCTTTTTATGGGCGGAGCTATCGCTCTCGTATTTGTATTTCTAGGACCTGTCTCAGTGTCTTGTTATTATATAGTCCCTCAATAAATGTTTTTGAGTAAAATGAAAGAATCAGTAGTGATACAGAGTTTCTTGTACATGATCTTGTGATTTTTCTAATTTAAAATGAAATTTTTACCTTAGTCTTTTAATTTTTAAATTAGATTAAATGTAACCTAAGTTTTATCTTTTGGAAAGCCATTCATCTTCGGGGAGAAATCAGAAATAGTTTGATGACCTGTAATTATTTCTCTGTGCTCTTGTCCTTAGAGGTAGTGTATCAGAGCTGAAATGTTCACTTTAAAATACAAAGTATTGTGCTAATATATTTAATTTTTATATTTTGTAAACACTGGCTTACATAGTTTGTTTAATATAGCAGTTTTAGTAATTAAATAGAATGTAGAGAAAACATGGATGTATTGATAAAATATGAATCAAGGTGATTCTAGGATTTTCAAGTAGCCTTTTTTCTTATTAGAAATGAAAATGGTTTCCCTATCAATGATAGCTAGAAACCTGTACTGAATTGTCTAGTCGGCGCACATGTATTCATTAAGGCTTAGCCAGGTGCCCACACTGTGTCCGATGCTGTAGGAAAGATATAGGGAAAAATATAAGAAACACAGAGTTCCCTTTCTTATTGTTTATAGTCCAGTATTTATTTATAACTTGCATTGCTCCAAAAAGAATTTAAAATGTCATACAAGAAACACAAGGATAAGAAATAAAACAGAGCCAAGATGAAGCCAATACAAAAATGCATGCTATAGGTACTCTACAAACTTAATTTTGATAATTTTAGCAACTATTACAAAAAGAGAAACCTGGCTAGTCAGTTACCATTCATAGTGTTTGTAGATTAAAAACAAACCAACTGCTTAGGAGATGCACAACTCTGTCTGACAATAAGATCAGTTAAAAAAAAAATTCCTGATGCAGTCCCCTCATGAAGAAGGCATTACTGGGACTTACCTGGTGGTGCAGTGGTTAAGAATCCACCTGCCAATGCAGGGGACACGGGTTTGAGCCCTGGTACAGGAAGATGCCACATGCCGTGGAGCAACTAAGCCCGTGCGCCACAACTACTGAGCCTGCGCTCTGGAGCCTGCGAGCAACAACTACTGAGCCCGTGTGCCCTAGATCCCACGCTCTGCAATGAGATGCCACCGCACCACAACGAAGAGTAGCCCCCGCTCGATGCAACTAGAGAAAAGCCTGCGCACAGCAACGAAGACCCGACGCAGCCCAAAAAAATAAATAAATGAAGGCATTACTGACATCAGTAGTATCCTCAATCTATGTCTTTAGATATAAATGTAGATGTTTCTTAAATATATTCGAGCCAAAGGTATATTACTGAGGTATAATTTCATAAAAGCAATTTGAATGGGGTTTTGGACCATATAGAATAGTCTAAAAACACAATTCTTTGGTTCCTGGGATGTTCCTCCTGCCCTCTTTTCATCTTTTAGATCTCAGGTAGAAATTCTTGTAGGAAGCTTTTCCAGATCTCCCTGTCGGGGGGCCCCACTTATAGATTCTTAAAGAACCACGTACTTCAACTTTGTGGAGCTGGTTTCCTTAAGTTTGAATCTACTCAAACAAATGATAATAATGGCCCCACATTTCAGCTCTATATTTTATAACTCTAGTAATTTTTGCTTGAAAAAAGATTAAGGCAGATGTAAAGACTTCTTCCTATCTTGCCCTTAAAACAAAAACTTCCTAGGTTTCTAGTTTAGGAAGGGAACTGAGCATGATGTTAGCCTTCTCTCTGCCCCAGTTAAACCGACTGTAAAGAAATACAAAAGAAAATAAATCCATTACAGTGAAGACAAAAAAAAAGGAGAGAGATTGGAAGCCAATGTGGAAAAGGAACAAAGCAGTTGGAAGTGTGTTGATGAAATGGAGTGGCCAGGTCTGGAGCCCAGAATCCAGAGCATGAGGAACTACAGTGGTGGTGGGAGCTGCCTTTCCTGGCTGAGCCCCAGCACGGCTCTAGGTGGAGAGTTGGTAGTGAAGAGGGTGAAAATGAGAAGGTAGGGTTAAAACATGGGCATTAATTTAAAGCCTGTTTATAGGCCATCCCCTCAAACCCCCTCTTGTATGCTAACTCCTGGTGACATCTGACAGGCTCCTCTTTAAATAAACTAGACAAACCACCTGGGGAGAACTAGGGTGCTGATTTGGTTTAGGGACTCCAGGGTAATGGCATGGGTGGCGGCGGGGGGGGGGGGCGGTTGATCTCTAACCTAAAGGCTGCCTTCCCACTCCAATGCAAGGTGCCAGTCAGCAAGCCTCCCACATGCACAGCTCCCAGCCACCCTTTCCATTTGGGAGAAGGTTTTAGCTGGAAAGCAGTCCTATACTTACACAGCAGCAAAGAAAACTTACCAGCTACCAGGATATTCAACTGGAGATAATCATTAATCTTTTGACATATAAGGAAAATCAGAATATGAAAAAGACCAAGAACAGCTGATCCTCAAGGAAATAGGTAATTCGGGGAACAGAAAGGAACTTTTAAAACTTGGAGACTTGAGAACATTTTTGCATCCATAAAAAGGAGACATAGTGCTGTGGAGTTAAAAAAAAAGGAACACTCAAGAAAGAAGCAAGAATTCTTAGAAATTTAAACATGTGATTGCTGGGGAGAAAAATAGAAGGGCTAGAAGACTGGCAAGGAAACCTTCTGAAATGCAGAGGAAAATAGAAATGAAGCAATATAAAAATAAACAGCTAACATTTACTGAGGCTAAGTATTTGTCAGGCATTATTCAAAACACTTTGTGTATTTTAACTGATATTAATCCTCACCAGAGCATTATGAAGTAGCTACTGTTATCCACATCTCTTTTCAGAGAGGAACACAATGATAACTCGTTTAAAGTCACATAGCTGTCAGGTGATGGAATAGGCTCAAACCCAAGCCATCTCTCCCTGAGTCCAGGCAAATTAAAACAGCCCTCACCTGACGGGCCTGATAGTCTAGCACTGAGAGCAGCCAGAAGCCCAGAAATGGCGTGTTATGGTAGACAGCTCTTGCATTTCCCCAGCCTCTGTTTCCTCATCTTTAAAATGCAGGTAGCAGCACCTACCTTCCTTGTGGGAGGATTAAATGAATTGGCATCTGTCAGATGGTAGCGACGCAACAAATGTTCATTTTCTCTCTCTCCTTTTTATTCATTCCCCTACCCCTGACTATAAGGGACTAAGTGGTTTTTTCATTCCCTGTACTCATCACCAAGTAGCACCTGATGTTAAATGAGTATTATGAGGGTGATACAGATGGCTGACTTGAAAGGTTTTTGAAAAAATGTTTGAAAACCGTGTAATCTTGAAAAACAGCAGCCTTCACTTTTGAACCTGAGACATAGGGAAGTATGAGAATGCACAGCCTCCACTGGAGGTAGTTGTAAGGATAATGATATTATTAGAGGAATGCCAGCATTTGGTTAGGGTGGGATGTTAGGGGGATGCAACAGGCTAGAATTTCATCTTGGGTGGTGAGTCTGCCCACCAGAATAAAAGAAGAAATTGAAAAGCAGTGGATAGGGACATGAAATAGAACTGCCTTTCCTCACTCACTTTACTGTATAGAGTGTTCTGAAAGATGTTAATGGGTTTTCTTTTTTTTTTTAATAAATGTATTTATTTTTGGCTGCATTGGGTCTTCGTTGCTGCGTGCGGGCTTTTTGTAGTTGTGGCGAGCAGGGGCTACTCTTCGTTGCAGTGTACAGGCTTCTCATTGCAGTGGCTTCTCTTGCTGCAGAGCACAGGCTCTAGGCTCGTGGGCTTCAGTAGTTGTGGCTCGCGGGCTCTAGAGCACAGGCTCAGTAGTTGTGGCGCATGGGCTTAGTTGCTACGTGACATGTGGGAATCTCCTGGACCAGGGCTTGAACCTGTGTCCCCTGCACTGGCAGGTGGATTCTTAACCACTGCACCACCAGGGAAGCCCCCTAATGGATTCTCTTAAACTCTTATTTTACGACTTGGGCCCTGGGAATATAAGTGTAATAAGTGTTCTTTCTAAGTCTTTAGTATTGCTAAAATGAAATACTTGTTCTTAATGCCTTATTTCTCCAGCACCCTCAGCTATGCTGAGTGTAGCTGAGAACTGGGCAGTAAGCACAAAGGTCTCTGAGGAACCACAAAGGAGCCCTGAAGTGGATATGCAGAAGCTTCAGTATAGTTCAGCAAGAACTGCCCAGGCCTTCTCTGAGAATCTTATGCTTTATCTGCACTTCTAGGAATCTGATTTATCTAGTGACCTAACAGTTAGAAGCAGCCAACCGGGGTGGGGAAGGAGGTATTGGTTTGATAGTATTTTGAAAGAAAGTTGGATCAAATACTCAAAAGCACATAGCAATATGGGGTCATTTAATACACTATTAAACTGTTTTATTCCTCCAAAGCCCCAGTACTCTAGTCTTTGGTCATAATGCTAATTCTGGGATAACAAAGAAAGGTTAAAAAATGCCCAGAATAAGAAGACACCATTATCAGGAAATAAATGGATGTTTGACATTTAGAGATGTGAACTTAAGCCATCTGTAGATTTGCTTACATGAACATCCTTTGATGAAGGAAAGATAAATGAACCACTCATCCTAAGCTGCTGTAGGTGCTAAAAGACCTCTAAAAATTTGACTTGGAGACATGAAGGTCCCATGATCTTCACTTAACTTTAGTCTCCTCTATAAATGGACACTGCCTACCTCTCAGGATTGAGTCAGAATAAAATGAGGTGATGTGTGTGCACATGCCCTTGTAGCCCTGGAAAGTTTGATGTACTTTTCAAGTTATTTTTCACTTTGCTCATTATCTTTTAAAATATTCCTCAGAGGTTTAACACTGATGGATTGCTTATCTAAAACCCTACTGATCAGCTCTGCAATTTCCACTTGTTTCCCAGATTTCTGTATTCAGATGAAGTTCAAATTGGCCCAGAAACAGTTATGACCACTCTTTATACTGCTAAGAAATATGCAGTCCCAGCCTTGGAAGCACATTGTGTGGAATTTCTCACCAAACATCTGAGGGCAGATAATGCCTTTATGTTACTTACTCAGGTAAGTAAATGTAGCTAAGGTATGTATCATTTAGCTTTAAAAAGTGGGTACAACTATATATGAATATTTACTGTTTCCTGGAGAATTAGTCCTAGATTATTATTTTAAAGCATATGAAATCTTCTGGTATCATTCAGGAAAATACATCAGAGTCATATAATTTTAGAATAGAAAAGCAAATTAGAGTTAATATATCATATAATAGGTAAAGAAACTGAAGCCTTATATAAATAGGGCATTATGACTCCAAGTTATATAACTGTTTAGGATTGGAGTTGAGGTTAGTATCCAGCATTGTTCCTGCTATGATTGAGAGTATGATAGCATGAAGCTTTCTGGACATCTTTGTTCTTGATTTGCGTTGGGTCTGAAATTAAGATTGAATATTTCAAGTCCGGAAAAGTTGTAAGATTTACTGTCTTCTGTCTTTAAGCTTGCTGACCCACTTCTGGAGGAGTTAGAATTTAAGAATATCCTTACTTTGACATTTAAAAAAGTTTTCACTGAGTATACTATACATGCAGAAAAGTACACATATCATAAGTGTACAGTCTGATGAATGTTTACAAACTGAACACATCTATGGAACCATAAACCAGTCTTTAACTTATACTATTTAGCATCTGTTAAATGCCTGTAACCTGAGCTCCATACTTGAGATATAAATAAATTGTTGTTGTTCTTTTTAGACAATGTTATGATACCCTTTTACAAATTTGTTTTCAAAATCCTAAACTAGTCTATATAACCCTGTGCTAGGGGTTGAATTGTGTCCCCCAGAATTCATGTGTTGAAATTTTAATCCCCAGTACCTCAGAATAAGACCTTTTGGGGAAATAGGGTCTTCACAGAGTTAAGCAAGTTAAAATGAGGGGGGAAAAAGTCTAAGCTGATAATATATAATCCTACTGAATATTAGTAATGGAAATAATCATGGCTGTTCCTTAGCCTAACTGTCTCATTTTCCAAATGAAAAATCTAAAACCTGGCTAGTTAACTACCTGCCCAAAGTCTCACAACAGGCTAGGTGGGGCCAGAGCCCAGAGCTCAAGTTTCCCAGTTCTACATCCATTTTTGGTTTTTTTATTTTTTTGTTTGTTTGTTTTTTTGCTGTACGTGGGCCTCTCACTGTTGTGGCCTCTCCCGTTGCGGAGCACAGGCTCTGGACGCGCAGGCTTAGTGGCCGTGGCTCACAGGCCCAGCCGCTCCGCGGCATGTGGGATCTTCCCGGACCGGGGCTCGAACCCGTGTCCCCTGCATCGGCAGGCGGACTCTCAACCACTGCACCACCAGGGAAACCCTCTACATCCATTTTGTCATACCAGAAATGACTGATGGCATTTTTTTTTTTAATCTTTGGCCGTTAAGTATTTATAGTTATAGAAGAAAGAACATGCTGATGTCACCTCTTCTTAGACATAATCACAGAACTCCATGTCTGTATATATTGTATTCCAGACACTAAGCTAGTCCCTTTGTATATATTATCACATTTACTCCTCATTACAGCTGTGCTGTTGTTTATTATTATCCCCATTTCAAAGATGAAGAAATGGAAGCGTAAAGAGGTAAATATGTTATATAACATGAGACAGCAAGTGGTAAAAGTAAGGTCTCAACCTTAAACCAGTAAGGTACAGTGATATTGATGATAATAATAGCAAAATGTATTGAGTGAGTATTGTGTGCCAGGTACCATTCTGAATACTTGGTATGCGTTAATTCATTTAATCTTCACAATAACTTTAGGAGATGTAGCTATTCTAGGTGAAGATTTTCTTATCATCCCCATTTTATAGACAAGGAAATTGAAGCACAGGGAGGTGAAATAACTTGACCAAGATTATATAACTAATAAGTGATGTCTCCTTGCATTTTTTTCCTCTTTTGAATTTGTGATGAAAATCCAATAAAGAAGTTGATAGTCATAAGATTCTTTATTGTCTAAACAATTTTGTTGTATGTAGAGAGGGTCACTTAACTACTCTTCTTTTTTAAATTCAGTCATAAAATTTAGAAACCAATAGGACTTCCCTGGCGGTCCAGTGGTTAAGATTCTGCACTTCCACTCCAGGAGGCACGGGTTCATACCTGGTCGGGGAACTAAGATCCCGTATGCTGCACGGTATGGCCAAAAGAAAAAAAAAATTTAGAAACCAGTAAATTAAACTTTGATGATTAAAATACGCTTTCTAGGGCTTCCCTGGTGGCGCAGTGGTTGAGAGTCCGCTGCCGATGCAGGGGACATGGGTTTGTGCCCCGGTCCGGGAAGATCCCACATGCCGTGGAGCGGCTGGGCCCGTGAGCCATGGCTGCTGAGCCTGTCCTTCCGGAGCCTGTGCTCCGCAACAGGAGAGGCCACAGCAGTGAGAGGCCCGCATACTGCAAAAAAAAAAAAAAAAACGCTTTCTAGTTCAGGAGACCAAGGCGGGGCCTGAGAGTCTGCATTTCTAACAGACTTTCAGATGATGCTGGTGCTTCTGGACTACACTTTGAGTAGCAAGGGTTAACAGATGTCACTGAGAAAAAGAAACTTTTCAGTGTCTCATTGGTCTTAGAACTCAACATTACTCCAAAGTTTTCATGGTGGGGTCATGTGAATTAGCCCACAAATTGTCATGTGAACGTCTTGTTCCTGCCAAGTGAGTCATTTGAACTGAGCATGTTCATTTACTTGAGAGGACCTATGCTAGCTTCCCTCTAAAACAAAGAGCCAGTATACTGTACCAGCATAGATTACAGAGGGAAAAACACTCTCTGTGAAGTGATACAATCATTAAAAATAGTGCTATTTTATCAGGTAATGCCAGACTCAAACTAAATTTAGAGAAAATTTATTTTACTCTTAAGTAGCAGCAGTAGATTCTAAAGGAAACTTGATACTGTATCTGAGTGACTGAAATATTGCTACTCTGAATTAAATAATTTTTACCAAAAATTGTTTTTCCTAGAGTAAAATATCAATTTTTTTATGAACACTAACTCACCTATAAAAACTGAGTTGGCCAGTTAAAATATCTGCTGAAGTTAGAATTTTTAAAATGTACTATTTTTCATATTTTAAAAATACAAAAACTATGATCCTAGACTGGATCCCATGCTAGAAGGAACAGTGTTATAAAAAGCATTATTGGGCCAATTGAAAAAACTGAAATACAGACAGTAGACTTCTGTTTTGTCCATGCTATTAAATGTAAACAGAGCTGACCCTAGGTCAGAAGGAAAATTGGTCATTGGCACACCTATCATCGTATCTCCTTTTTCAGTGTTATGGTTTTTTAAGAATTTCATTTCTCTTATAAAGCAGAAACTAACACACCATTGTAAAGCAATTATACCCCAATAAAGATGTTAAAAAAAAAAAAAGAATTTCATTTCTCCTTTTTCAGTGTTACAGTTTTTAAAAAATTTCAATTGAGTTTGAACGCCCCCATTTTTAAACTTTTTTGAATTATAATATGCATCCTGATAAAGCACATATTGTAAGTTTGACTTCTGACTTCTTAAAGCCTAGATTAGCTTTGCTAAAATCATACAGTATACAGTTGATCCTTGAACAACACGGGTTTGAACTTTGTGGGTCCACTTATATGTGTAATTTTTTCAGTAGTAAATACTATAGCACTACATGATTAGTGGTTGATTGAATCCAAGGATACGGAGGAACCTCGGATACAAACGGCCAACTATAAGTTATATGTGGATTTTGACTGCACAGAGGGTCAGTGCCCCTAACCCCCAAGTTGTTCAAGGGTCAGCTGTATACTCTTTTGCTCAATATATACAGTACCTTCTTTTGCTTACCATTAAGTTTGTGGGATTCCTTCATATTGTTGTGTGTAGTTGTAGATCGTTCATTCTCATTATTGTGTAATATTCCATCACGTGAATTTACTTATTTGCTCCTCTGTTGTCAGGCCTAGTTTTTGCTTAGGTTCCCAGAACTTTCATGCTGTAAAATTCTTGTACTTTATTCTCTTCCCCCAATCAAAATAGGAAATGGAAAAAAAAACCTGATCTGTTGGTACTGGTATGCTTGACAATTGATATTACCATTTAGTGAAAAGATCTTAAGACTTGGACTTAAGTACTGGCTTTGGAGCATAACTAGCTAGATGTTACTAGGCAAGTCAGTATACCTCTCTGAGCCTCTGTTTCCTCATCTGGATAATGGGATAATGTCTGCCTTATCTAACCTAGAGTGTTTCATTAAGGATAACATAAGTGATGTATAAGAAACAAGGCAATGCATATATAGGCATATGAAAATAAAAATAACAGGGTTGTTAGTGGTAATATGAATTAATTGTTATGTCAGCAGGGCATTTTTGCTTTTAGCTTTTATTTCTGATTGTGGAATGAAAAGTTTTAAGCACATATATACATTATAATTGTATTTTAAGTATGTGTTTTTATATAATTAGCAATTATAATTGTTTACAGTATTAGCTTTGAATATGTACAGCCTGAAGGTAAAATAACTATGAAAATAACTAGCTTTTTATATGTTTAGGCTCGATTATTTGATGAACCTCAGCTTGCTAGTCTTTGTCTAGACACAATAGACAAAAGCACGATGGATGCAATAAGTGCAGAAGGGTTTACTGATATTGATATAGGTAAGTTCACTGTGAATTAAAATGTTACCTTTTAAGTACAGTAATGCCTTACTAGTCAGCCTTGTGGGCAGACAAGCTGTTTTTAAATTAGTGGGTTTTCCAAGTGATTTAAGTCTACCTCTTTAAGAGTTTTGCTTTCTTTATTTTGCTGAAATATTCCTAAAAGTCTTAACTACCTCATTGCCTTTTAAAAGATGTCAAATCAAACAAATATTCATTGAATGCTCACCATATGCACGGCATTGTACTAGGGTCCTATAAGAAATACAAAGAAGGGTAAGATGTGCATTTTCTTAAGGAAACTATCATCTAATTGGAGAATCAGGGAACAAATATGTGAAGATTAAGATTTAAGACATTAAATAGAAGAGATGACATACGGCAAAATGTGACTTACGCCTTTTCTGAACTAGATACATAGAAAATAATTACTATGCAAATCCAGAACATGAAGAGAGCACCTCACATAGGAGTGTTAGGAAAATCTTGACCCAGAAGATTCTGACATGGGCCTTAGAGAATGGATAACATTTGGTTAATGAAGAGGGGAGGGCATTAGAGGCAAGTGGAACTGCACGAAGAAGTGTGTGTAGAGGAAGGGCGGTGCAAGGCAGGTGAAAGCCAGTTTGTGGAGAACAGTGCAGTGACAGGCTGAGGAGTTTGAATTTTGTCGTGTAGGAGAGCAGAGAGAGCTGATCCAGGCTTATGACTTAAAATATCACCATCATGAACCCATAATATCTATCTTTAATCTTACCTTCTCTGGGCTCCAAATTTATATACCCAACTATTTACTTGACATCTTCATTTGGAGATTTTATAGGCATTTCCAACAACACAGCTAAAAGAGAGCCATTGATTTCCCCCAACTCCCTGTTAAATCTTTTTGTTCCTTTCCAGTTTTCTCCTCATTCTTCCCTAATGGCACCACCATGCACAACTAAAAACCTAGAAGTTATTCTTGATTACTCTCTTTCTTTCATACCCCACATGCAGTTTATCAGCACATGCTCTCTGCTCTCCACTCAAAATGTATCCTGGGGGAATTCCATGGCAGTCCAGTTAGGACTCGGTGCTTTCACTACCGGGGCCCAGATTCAATCCCTGGTCGGGGAACTAAGATCCTGCAAGCAGCGCAGCACAGCCAAAAAAAAAAAACACAAAGGTATCCTGAATCTGACCATTTCTTACCATATCCATTGCTCCCACCTAGTCGAAGCCACTGTTCTCTCACCTGGATAACCTCTGTGGTCTCCTATTGTCTCCCTGCTTCCACTCACCCTTGCTTTCATACTGTCCATTCTCTACACAGCAGCAGATTGTATCACATCCTTGCTTCCAGTGTCTTCCCACTGCAGTTAGAATAAAATTCTAACTGCTTGCAAAACTTACAAGATCCTATGTGATCAAGCCTTATATTAGTCAGGGTAGGCTAGGCTTGGCTGTGGTAACAAATAGACCCCAAAATGCAAGCTCAACACATTTGCACAAATAAACCCCCAAAATGCACACTGCTCCAACACAATAGAAATTTTTTTTACACTCACGCAGTCCAAGGAAGTGTTCCCGGCCAGGGAGTGGCTCTCTTCCATCTTGTGGCTCTGACATTTCCTACAGCCTGCTTATTATCTGTATCTTGCTAGCAATTGGGAAAACGCCTGGGCAAGGAAAATACCCACATCTTAAAAGCTTTGACCTTGAAATGGCACCCTCATTTTGCCTCTTATTTCATTGGACAGAATTCAGTCACCAGATGCCACCTAACTTAAGGGGAGGCTAGGAGATGCAGACTACTCACATCTCAGGAAGAAGAGAAAACAGAATTTTTGTAAAGAGCTGGCAGTAACTACCTGCCTCCTTCTGTATCTGACCTTGTCTCCTACCATTCTGCTTCTCATTCACTATGTTCCATATCCACTGGCCACAGTTATTTCAGTGTTTTTGAGCCTTTGTATTTTCTGTTCCTTCTGATTGGAATCCTTTTCCCCATGAATCTTTGTGTGGCTACCTCCTTTTAATCATTCAGATCTCAGGTTAAACAAGACCTGAGACAGGCCATCTCACGCCTACGTAAAGTACCATATTCCCCTAAACAATCCCTGTTCTGTTACTCTGATTTATTTTTCTCATAATATGTATCACTCTCTGAAAATCTTATCTTGGTCTTTGTCTGAATATGTATATATTGATTGTCTACCTCCTCCTAGATTGTACACTCCTTAAAGGCAGAGACTTTGTCTTGTTTACCACTGTATCTCCAGCACTGAAAGTAGTAGAACATAGTATGTGTTCAGTTAATATTTGTTGACCAACTGGGCTGACTGGCTATGTCTAGAATGTTGCCTTTCCTTCCCACCTTGGCTAGTTCTCACTCAGTCTTAATGTCTTGGCTCAAATTATAACTTTCTTAAGAACTGCTGCCCTCCCCTCTTCCATGAAATTTAATATATTCCTGTTTCAATAACATCCCTTTCTTAGTTTGCCTGTCTGCTGCACATTACCCTGGGAAGGATTTGTGCTCTTCTTGCATTATCCTGAAGGGCAGCGACTAGATTTGGTTCCCCCCCGGCACCTGCACGTTGTGTGCTATTGAATTTTTGTTGAGTTACTGGATGTTTGAGAGCCCTAAGCACTGCCCACGTTGGTAATGAAACATTGCTTAATCCTAGTGTCCTTCCCTTTAAGGAGCTATCAAGTGCTCCACTTCAGTCTACTGTCATTTGAAATAATACTGCCTGCATCTGGGTGACTCACTCCGAGAAGTTGTTTTGTAAATAGCTCCTCCATTAGGCATGCCATTGGATCCTGGGAATCTTTTTTTTTTTTTTTTTTTTTTTTGAGGGTATTAAATTATTTATTTATTACACATGATAATGGATGATACACAAGCTTCATTCCCATCTATATCTGGTACCATAATCCAATTTAGATATATTGCATAGGATGTGCCAACAATCATATATTAATAATCAGAAAACTCCATGACTTTGCTTGGGTGACCCTTTTCGCGGTGAACTCCAGGTCACAACGCAGTAACTGTCAGTTCAACTACACCAAGGTTTCGGAAGACAATCGCTTCTCCACCAGAGCAGGTTGTAAATAAATTTTGAATGGAACCTGGCATCACCCTGAAGGAGCTCTAACTTCGCACTGTCGGGGCGGTTTACCAAAATGGCTCCAGGGTAGACTAACTTCACAGCACATTAAAAAGACGCGTTTATTCAGCGTCACGATCAGACTGTTACGTTTAGCCATCAACAGCATGGGTGCAAAAAAAAAATCTACATTAAAACCCTTTGTTGGAATGCTTTACACTTTCTACAGAACAGAAACTAAAATAACCTGTTATACACTTAGTCACAAATACAGTCCTCGAGTTTTTTTGCCCATACACATGAGTATTGTCTAAAACATGTCTTCTTTGTAGCAGCGAGGCCCTGCCACCACTGTGCTTGGCTGAGTTCACATATCTCTTGTAACCTGTAGCTTCCCTGTCACTTCTCTGGCTCTCCTCTCCTGCTAAGCTTTGTTTCCTGGCAGTAATCAAAACCTTCTGCCACTGCCACAGCTACTGCTGCTGCTGGAACCACCATAGCCACCTTGGTTTCGGGGCTTGGCAAAGTATTGGCCTCCACCACCACAGGGGCCAGAACTTCTGCCTCCAAAGTTTCCTCCTTTCATGGGTCCAAAATTTGAAGATTGATTGTTGTAACTGCCAAAATCATTGTAGCTTCCACCACCTCCAAAATTGCTTTCATCATTACCAAATCCATTATAGCCATCCCACTGCCACCATAGCCACCACCACCACGGCTGCCACCAAAGCCAGCTCGACCACTGAAGTTTCCCCCACGACCAAAGCTGTCATTCCCACCAAAACCCCCTCCACAACCACCACCAAAGTTTCCAGAACCACTTCGACTTCTTTGGCTGGGTGAGGCACTAGCCATCTCTTGCTTAGATAGGGCTTTCCTTACTTCACAGTTGTGGCCATTCACATTTTTTATTTCTGAATGACAGTCTTGTCTACGGAGTCATGGTCGTCAAAGGTTACGAAAGCAAAGACTCTCTTTTTGCCACTCCCTTGATCAGTCATGATTTCAGTCACTTCAATTTTCCCATACTGTTCAAAGTAATCTCTTAGATGATGTTCTTCAGTGTCTTCTTTAATGCCACCAACAAAAATCTTTTTCACCTGGTTAAGTGGGCACCAGGTCTTTGAGAATCTTCTCTCGAGACAGCACTTTTTGGTTCCACAACTCTTCCATCCACCTTGTGTGGCCTTGCATTCATGGCCGCATCCACCTCCTCCACAGTGGCATATGTGACGAACCCAAAGCCCCTGGAGCGCTTGGTTCTTGGATCCCTCATTACCACACAGTCTGTGAGCGCTCCCCGCTGCTCACAATGGCTCCTCAGGCTCTCATCGGTTGTTTCAAAGCTCAAACCTCCGAAGAAGAGCTTCCGCAGCTGTTCGGGCTCTTTGGGTGACTCTGACTTAGACATGACAGCAGTGGAGGTGGGGGAGACGTCAACGATGCTTACTTAGCGGCATCCACGGGCAGAAAGTAATCTACTGAATGTATCTCCTTGGGAACCTTGAAGTAGGTACCTTGCACAGGATGAAAACCCTATAAATATTTGTTGATTTGATTTGATTTGCAGTGGTTTGTATTAAAACCCAGTATTGTATGATGTTTATAAATATAATCCTGTGTGTTTTTATGATCTTCATTAGGCTCTCAGCTGTCATTTCTTATTATAACACATCTATCTATAGAGGACCTATGTGTTTTCACCTCATAGTCTAGTTTGTCACAAATGTACTTGTTAAAAATTGGGAATGAAAGAGAATTCTAGGATCTGAAAGAAAGACCTGGCTTCAGGAGCTTTTTTCAAACAGCTATTTTAGATTCTAGGGATGGTTTTTCTCCTCCGGCATTTGAATATGTGCTCCAGAGGGATATGCTTACCTTTTTCCAAGTAGAGAGATACTGTTTCTTGTAGGTTTTTGCCAAAGGAAAAAGATAATATGTCACATTGATAGAACAGAATTAATTTACATTATGCCAGGGGCAGTATAACGTGCTTGTTTTTTAGCCTTTAAGTTTCTATGTTTACCTTTACTTAAGTTTTTAGCATACAAGGTAGAGAAATGGAAGTTCAAAGTTGTCTGTTTTTCTATTGAATGATTAAATATTATGATCATAGTATATTCCTAATCCTACAAGTATTGAGGTATGTTGACTTACATTCATTTATCTTTGAAAAGGTTTCCTGGGACCTTAGTTTATACTCATCTGCTCAGCTACAAGAGAAGGAAAAAGCTTGATTTTTAAAAAAATTATGTTTAACCTCTTCATTTTTAACATATTGTTGGGCCCCTTCTGTGTTCCAGGGACTGTGATATCTTTGCTGTAATGATACCTATGTTTGTTATTAAACTAATATTTGGTTCTGGTATGAATGTGTAGACCATTGCATAGTAGAATTTTGTTTTTAATAAATTTTTCTTAGGTGTGTGTTTCTGGGCAATTTAATTATATTTTAATGTTTTCATTGATTTCTGGTCTACTGTAGTTTAAAAATAACTCAGCCTATTTTAATTTTGCCTATGATAAGAGGGGAAAGGATTCTGAGTGAGGGCCTGAGTTATGGTCATGATATTTATACTTGGATGTCAGATAGGGCTTTCAAACTTAATATGTCCAAAATTAAGCTTCAGATCTCCCCTCTGACCACCCCCCACCCTGCTTCCACATAGTAGTCTTTCTCATCTCAGTTGATGCCACTGTCATCCCTCCATTGCTTAGACTATACACCTGGGAATTATCCTTTACTCATGCTCTCTATCACCCCCTATATCCAATCTGTTAGGAAATCTCCAGTCTCCTTTCAGAGTATACCCTGAATCTGATCATTTTTCACCACTTCCGCCTGGTCCAGGCCACCATCACCTCTGACCTGGATCAGCGCAAGAGCCTCCTAATTGATCTTGTTTCCACTCTTGCCTCCGTTACTGTCTCTTCTCATCACGGCTGCCAGGGTGGTTGTTTTAGAACATAAAATGTCACAGCTCAAAACCCTCCAGGGGTTCCCTTTTTCTCTCAGAGTAAAAGCCAAATGATCTACAGGGTGCTACATGATTGCACCCCGCTTCCCACCATGTTTCTGGCCTCGTCACCTACTAATTTTCCCTCTTGCTCACTCTCCTCCAGCCACACTGACCTCCTGGCTGTTCCTCAGATATGCCAGGCACACTCTCATAAGAGAGCCTTCGCACTGGCCAGTCCTGGGGTGCTCTTTCTCTCGAGGTGTGTTTGGCCTACTGACCCCACCCCCCTCGACCTCCTTCAGGTCTTAACTCAAGTGAGCCTATCCAAACTATCCTATTTTAAGCTGCATTTCTGATTCCCCTTACCCTGCTATCTTTTCCTACATTTATTATGTAACACAGTATAATTTACTTATGTTTATTGAATCTGTTTCCCCCATTAGAATGTAAGCTCCGTGAAGGCAAGGAATTTTTAACTTTTTGTTTAATGATATATCCTTGGTGTCTAGAATAGTGCCTGGCACATTGTGAGTGGTTAACAAGAAATATTTGCTGAATAAATGAATGAATTGTAATCTGTAGACTTTATGAATTTGTTCATTACTGATTGGGAGCCTTTTTCTCTGACTTACTTATTATTCTTGTTCTGAATATTTGAGTTTGCTTGCTGAATGGCATGAATATATAAGGAGATACTGTATCTAAGCTTCCATGTATGGTAAGTAATAAGTTAAATGTTAACCTTATAGTAATTTTTTAAAGAAAACTTTGCTGTTTAATTCCTTTAATTCTTTAATATTTTTAAGTGTAGACTCTATAGTTTTAAGTATCCTATTTTTATTGAGATTTGAAAATTTTATATAAGCATGTTTGTCAGTATTTTGTTAAAGAGCAAAATATTACTAATGTGATATATTTTTGTATTTTACCTGTAGACACACTCTGTGCAGTTCTAGAAAGAGACACTCTTAGTATTAGAGAAAGTCGACTTTTTGGAGCTGTTGTACGGTGGGCAGAAGCGGAATGTCAAAGACAACAATTGCCTGTGACTTTTGGAAACAAACAGAAAGTTCTAGGGAAAGCACTGTCCTTGATCCGGTTCCCGCTGATGACCATTGAGGAGTTTGCAGCAGGTAAGGCTGTAACTTGTCCAAAATCTACTTGAAACTATTTTAATGGGCAGTCAGTCTCCCTGTGCGAGAGAGGAAAAGAAGCTGTTTATGTATGTGCATTTGTGTGTATAATTTCGTTCAATTCTCCTAATAGCCCTTCAAGATAATACTGTAGGTTATATATTTATGTATTTTAAAATTATATGTATTTTATATCTTTTAAAATATTTTGTATATTATAAATATATAAAAATTATGTGGTATTTTATAGGTTTAAGAACTGAACCTGAGAGAGGTTAAGTGCCTTACCTAAAGTTACAATGACAGATCTTTCTGACTCTTAGGGTTGATGCTTCTTAGTTCTATGACCAGTTCTTGTTTCCCATATCAACACTGAGTATCATCTGCTTTTAAGTCATGGCCAGATTGATCTAAAAGAAAAAAAAAAAATCTCGTAATGGTTTAAAATTATATTTCCTTATGTTTATTGGCCATTTGTATTTTTTCTTTTTCCTTTTTTTTGAATTTTTAAATTTAATTTAATTTATTTTTTAATACAGCAGGTTCTTATTAGTCATCCATTTTATACACATCAGTGTATACATGTCAATCCCAATCGCCCAATTCACCACACCACCACCCCAACCCCCCCGCCACTTTCCCCGCTTGGTGTCCATACATTTGTTCTCTACATCTGTGTCTCTATTTCTGCCCTGCAAACCAGTTCATCTGTACCATTTTTCTGGGTTCCACATATATGTGTTAATACACGATATTTGTTTTTCTCTTTCTGACTTACTTCACTCTGTATGGCAGAGTCTAGATCCATCCACGTCTCAACAAATGACCCAATTTCATTCCTTTTTATGGCTGAGTAATATTCCATTGTATATATTCACCTGCACCACATCTTCTTTATCCATTCATCTGTCGAGGGGCACTTAGGTTGCTTCCATGACCTGGCTATTGTAAATAGTGCTGCAGTGAACATTGGGGTGCATGTATCTTTTTGAATTATGGTTTTCTCTGGGTATTTGTTCATGACTTTTATTCTTTTGAGGTATACAAATTTTTCTTTTTGATTTATTATATATATTCCAGTATTCTCACAAGTTGTTTTTGTTTTTGCTGATCAGAATCAATGTTTGTTTTTTCTTTTTGTAAACTTTTTAAATTAAAATATAACATGTACATAATAAAGTGAACAAATAGAGTGAACGCACCTGTTTAACCACACATATCAATTTACAGTACATTACCATACCCCACCAGTCTCCATCATGCTCCTCCTAGTCCTTAATCTCCCTTCCAAAGGTGACTGCTTTCTGGCTTCTGTAAATGAGTTTTGTCTGTTTCTAAACTTAATATAAAGGAAGTCATACATTCAGCATGTGTTCTTTTGTGTGTGGCTTCTTTCTCTTAACATTATGTCTTAGATTCATCTGTGTGGTTGTGTGTGGCAGTAGCTCATTCTTTTTCATTGCTGTATAATCTGTTGAATGGATGTGCCATGATTTCTTTATCCATTTTACTGTTGTTGGACATTTGGGTTGTTTGTTTGGGGCCTTTAAGAACATTCTTATACCTCTCACTTGGTGTACATATGTGAACATTTCTGTTGAGCAGGTGGCAGTGCAATTGCAAAGTCATAGAGTATACATATGTTCAGCATTGGTAGATCCTACCAAATAGTTGCCTAGCGTAGTTGTAATAGTTCACACTCAGCTGCCAAACTAAGAGAGTTAAGAGTTCATTCCAGTTGCCTCACATCCTCTCCATTATATGTATATAATCTGACAAAAGACTTGTATCCAGAATATATTATAGATACATATAATGTATATACTTATAGCTAATATCCCAGTCTGTGGATTGTCTTTTCATTATCTTAATGCTGTCTTTTGATAAATAGAAGGTCTTAATTGTAATGAATTAACTTATCAGTCTTTTCCTTTAAGGTGAAGGCTTTTTATGTCTTAAGAAATTTTGCCTGCCTCAGGGTCATGAAGATATTCTCTTAGGTTTTCTTCTAGGAACTTTATTGTTTTACATTTAACTTTTTGGTCTGTAATCCAGTTGGGTTTTTATTTTTTTGTGGTGTTTTTTTCACACATGTGTATGGTGTGAGGTAGAGGTCAAGGTTCATTTTTTTTCCCCCACGTGACTATGTATTAAAAACTATCCTTGCCCCCATACACAGCAGTGCTAACTTCGTTGTAAATCAGGTGACTGTATATGAATGAATCTATTTCTGGAATGTTTAGTCTGCTCTACTGTATATTTGTGCATCCTTGAACCAATTCTGTGGAGTTTTCATTTCTGTAGTTTTAAACTGAATCTTGAAATCTGGTGGTGAAAATCCTCTAGCTTTGTTCTTCTGGATTACCTTGGCTATTCTTGGTCTTTTGTGTTGGTAGTTTCATATACCTAAATGTTTTAATCAGCTTGTCAGTTTCCACCAAAAAAAGTCATGGGATTCTGATTGGAATTGCGTTGAATCCATAGATTGGTATGGAGATAATTGACATTTTTATAATATTGAGTCTTCCAATCAATGAACATTGATTTAAGTCTTTTTAAAATTTCTCTTAGTAATACTTTGAGTTTTCTGGTAGAGGTCTTGCATATTTTTTGGTAGGTTTATTCCTTATGTATTTTACTTCTTAAATGTTATTGCAATGATTAGTTTTTTTAATTTCCATGTCCTAACTGATTGATTGCCAGTATATAGAAATACAGTTGACTTTTCCTGTATTGACCTTGTATCTAGTGATCTTGCTAAATTTATAAATTCTAATAATTATTTGTAGATGATTGTGCATAGTCTACATGTACAATCGTGATCTGCAAACAATAATAATTCTATTTCTTCCTTTCTGATCCTTAGACATTTCTTTTTCTTGCCTTATTGTATGACCTAGGACCTTGAGCATATTAAGAAGTATGGATAGTGAACATCCTTGCATTATTCTAGTCTTAGGCAGAAAGCTTTCAGTATTTCCCCACAGAGTATGCTTGCTGTCAATTTTTTGTAGATACTCTTTATTGGACTAAGGCAGTTTCCTTCTATTACTAGTCTTGTAAGAGTTTTATCATGAATTTTACCAAATGTTTCTCTTCTTTTGAGATAATGATATGGTTTTCCCCTTTGTTCTCTTAGTATAGCTTACTATAGCATTGATTGATTTTCCAAGTTAAAACTTTGGATTCCTTACATAAACCAGACTTGGTTGTCATGCATTATTCTTTTTATATATTACTAGATCCAATTTGCCAGATTTAAAAAATATTTTTAGGACTACTTCATGAGAGAAATTAGGCTATAATTTTTACTTTCTTGTAATGAAATTGTCAGATTTTGATTATCAAGGTTATGCTGGTCTCATACAAAAGTTAGGAATATATCTTTTTTCTGTATTCAAGAGCTTATGTAAAATTAGTGCTATTTTTCCTTAAATGCTTAGGGGAATTCACCAGTGAAGCTGTCTGGATCTAGTGTTTTCTTTGTGGAAGGTGTTTTTTTTTTTTTTTTGCGGTACGCGGGCCTCTCACTGTTGTGGCCTCTCCCGTTGCGGAGCACAGGCTCCGGACGCGCAGGCTCAGCGGCCATGGCTCACGGGCCCAGCCGCTCCACGGCATGTGGGATCTTCCCGGACCGGGGCACGAACCCATGTCCCCTGCATCGGCAGGCGGACTCTCAACCACTGTGGCACCAGGGAAGCCCATCCCCACAAGTTTTGATATGTTGTATTTTCATTGTCATTCAATAAAAAGTATTTTCTAATTTTCATGGTAATTTTTTTCTTGACCCATGGGCTATTAAGTATATAGCTTAATTTTCAAATATTTGGGAATTTTTCTCCTAGCTTTAAGACAGAAATTTCTGTTTAATTCTTTAGTCTCTTAGCAGCGTCTTTCTGCCTGGTGTTTTGGTCTCATAGTTTTCTCTTGCTTGTGCATAGCTTAGGAATTGACAAATACTTTTTTTTAATTTTATTTTTGGCCGTGTTGGGCCTTTGTTGGGTCTTTGTTGCTGTGCTCAGGCTTTTCTCTGATTGCAGCCAGCGGGGGCTACTCTTCATCACGGTGCGTGGGCTTCTCATTGTGGTGGCTTCTCTTGTTGTGGAGCACAGGCTCTAGGCACATGGGCTTCAGTAGTTGCAGCACAGGGGCTCAGTAGTTGTGGCACACGGGCTTAGTTGCTCCACGGCATGTGGGATCTTCCTGGACCAGGGCTCAAACCTGTGTCCCCTGCATTAGCAGGCAGATTCTTAGCCACTGCGCCACCAGGGAAGCCCAGGAGTTGACAAATACTTCAAGGAGAAATTATGCGCAAAATGTTGGTCTTGTTTGTCTATTAAGTATTCTCTTCCGGATTGTTGTCTGGCTGCCTTGGTAGCTTTGAATTACAGTTTTTGTCTCTTCAGTCAGTTGAGGACTACCACAATTTCTAGGTTGCCAGTTTCTACGTGGCATTTATGCCCTGTTAAGCAAATCAGCAAATATCCCAAGGGGAAAAGTGGTGACAGATATAGGGCTTCATTGCAATACATTTCCCTTCTCAAGCACTGACTGCCTCAATTGTTCTCTGTTAACATGAAATAGCTATTTTATGTACTGTTTCATGTAGAGTTGTTCCCTGACGTAGGCTCTTCCATCTTACAGACTTACTAATATTTTTATGTAGTGAAATAATGTTTCTGTTTTTGCTGTTATGTATGTTCTTTTCTGTTATGCTTATTATTTCTGTATTATATTTTTCAAAAATGTTTTAGGGAGAGCTCCCTTTATGTTCTCTATTTTGCTGTTGAGTGTGTGTGTGTGTGTGTGTGTTTTCTGTCTAGAGATTAGGAAATAATTCTGCATTTACTTTTTCCCCTCCAATTTTCTTAATTCATTTCATAATAAAATGATATTTATTGACCTTCCCTATTTAAGATAAGAATGTTAGCATGGTGTTCCATCCTTTCAACCTTTCTAGCACACTTTATGGTAACTGATTATACACTCAACGTACTACAAAGACACACTGTATTAGACTTAATTATAGGTGGTATTGGATTTAGTGTTTATCACCAGTTCTTTTATGATACACCTTCTTGAATTCTTTATTTTGATTCACTCATTTGATGAGTTTATTCTTGATTACTTTCTTTAAATAGGTATACAGTAGATATCTGAGAACGTTTTTCATGATCTGAAGACTTCTTTTTTCAACTAAGGAAATTTTATAATACAGGCATACCTTGGCAATATTGTGTGTTCCAGACCACAACAATAAATTGAATATCGCAATAAAGTGAGCCATACAAATTTTTTGGTTTCCCAATGCATATAAAAGTTATGTTTACACTATATTATAGTCTGTTAAGTGCAATAGCATTACGTCTAAAAAGAACAAAGTACATACCTTAATTTAAAAAGACTGTATTGCTAAAGAATGCTAACTAACATCTGAGCCTTCAGCGAGTCCTAATCTTTTTGCTGGTGGAGGGTCTTGCCTCGATGTTGACGGCTGCTGACTGGTCAGGGTGGTGGTTGCTGAAGGTTAATATGGCTGTGGCAACTTCTTTCTTTTTTTTTATTTTCATTTTTTAAAAATTTTTGGCTGCGTTGGGTCTTCACTGCTGTGCGCAGGCTTTCTCTAGTTGTGGTGAGCAGGGGCTACTCTTTGTTGCAGTGCACAGGCTTCTCATTGCGGTGGCTTCTCTTGTTGCGGAGCATGGGCTCTAGGTGTGCAGGCTTCAGTAGTTGTGGCACATGGGCTCAGTAGTTGCGGCACGCGGGCTTCAGTAGTTTTGGCGGATGGGCTTATTTGCTCTGCAGCATGTGGGATCTTCCCGGACCAGGACTCAAACCCATGTCCCCTGCATTGGTAGGCGGATTCTTAACCACTGCGCCACCAGGGAAGTCCTGTGGCAGTTTCTTAAAATAAGATAATAATGAAGTTCGCCACAGTGATTGACTCTTTCAGGAAACATTTCTCTGTAGCAGGCAATGCTGTTTGATAGCATTTTACCACAGTAAAACTTCTTTCAAAATTGGAGTTAGTCCTCTTTCACCCTGCCACTGCTTTATCAGTTAAGTTTATGTAATATTATAAATCCTTTGTTGTCATGTCAACAGTCTTCACAGCATCTTCAACAGGAGGAGATTCTGTCTCAAGAAACCACTTTCTTTGCTCATCTGTAGAAGCAACTCCTCATCTGTTCAAGTTTTATCATGAGGTTGCAGCAATTCAGTCATATCTTCAGGCTCCACTTCTAATTTTAGTTCTCTTGCTATTTCTACCACATCTGCAGTTACTTCCTCCACTGAAGTTTTTGAACCCCTCAAAGTCAAGCATGAAGGTTACAGTTTACTTCCTCCAAACTCTCTTTAAATATTGATATTTTGAACTCTTTCCATGAATCATGGATGTTCTTAATGGCATCTAGAATGGTGACTCCTTTCCAGGTTTTCAGTTTACTTTGCCCAGATGCATCAGAGGAATCACTACTGTCTATGGTAGCTATAGCCTTACAAAATGTTCTTCTTAAATAATAAGGCTTGAAAGTCTAAATTACTCTTTGATCCATGGGCTATGGAATGGATGTTCTGTTAGCAGTCATGAAAACAACTGTACATCTTCATGAGTGCTCTTGGATGACCAGGTACATTGTCAAGGAAAAATATTTTGAAAGGAATCTTTTTTTCTGAGCAGTTGGTCTCAACAGTGGGCTTAAAATATTCAGTATACCATGTTGTCAGCAAATGTGCTGTCATCCAGGCTTTTTTGTTCCATTTATAACACAGAGTAGATTTAGCATAATTCTAAAGGGCCCTAGGATTTTCAGAATGGTGAATGAGCATTGGCTTCAACTTAAAGTCACCAGCTACATTAGCCCCTAACAAGAGTGTCAGGCTGTCCTTTGAAGCTTTAAAGCCAGGCATTGACTTCTAACTGTCAGAGTCCTAGATGGCATCTTCTTCCACTAGAAGGCTATTTGTCTACACTTGTCTACATTGAATTATCTGTTGTTTTGTGTAGCCACCTTCATTAATTATCTTAGCCAGATCTTCTGGATAACCTGCTGCAGCTTCTGCATCAGCACTTGCTGCTTCCCCTTGCACTTTTACATCACAGAGGCAGCCTCTTTCCTTAAACCTCCTGGACCCCCTTCTGCTAGCTTCAGACTTTGCTTCTGTAGCCTCCTCATCTCTTTCAGCCTTCATAGAATTGAAGAGAGTTAGGGCCTTGCTCTGGATTAGTCTTTGTCTTAAGGGAATGTTGTGGCTGGTTTGATCTTCTATCCAAACCACTCAGACTTTCTCCATATCAGCATTAAGGCTGTTTTGCTTTCTTATTATTTGTGTGTTCACTGGAGTAGCACTTTTAATTTCCTTCAGGAACTCTTCCTTTGCATTCACAGCTTGGCTACTCTTTGGTGCAAGAGACCTAACTTTTGACAAGCCTTCTTACTCAGCATAACCATTTCTGCTTTTGATTTAAAGGGAGAGATGTTTGACTGTTCTTTCACTTGAACACTTAAGAGGCCACTATAGGGCTGTTGTTTTCATTTTTTTTTGTAAATTTATTTATTTTATTTTTGGCTGCATTGGGTCTTCGTTGCTGTGTGCGGGCTTTCTCTAGTTGCGGCGAGCAGGGGTTACTCTTCATTGCGCTGCACGGACTTCTCATTGTGGTGGCTTCTCTTGTTGAGAAGCACGGGCTCTAGGCGTGCGGGCTCAGTAGTTGTAGCTTGTGGGCTCTAGAGTGCAGGCTCAGTAGTTGTGGTGCAGGGCTTAGTTGCTCCGTGGTATGTGGTATGTGGTATGTGGTATCTTCCCGGACCAGGGCTCAAACCTCTGTCCCCTGCGTTGGCAGGCAGATTCTTAACCACTGTGCCAGCAGGTAAGCCCAACTATAGGGTTGTTAATTGGTCTAGTTTCAATACTGTTGTGTCTCAGGAGGAGACAGAGAGATGGGGAACGGCTGATCAGTGGAGCAGTCAGAACACACACAACATTTATGCAGATACCTGCATAACTTAATTGTTCGCTGTCTTATGGGTGTGGTTCATGGGGCTCAAAACTATTACAGTAGTGACATGAAAGGTCACTGATCACAGATCATCATAACAAGTATAGTAATAATGAAAAAGTTTAAACTATTGAGAGAATTACCAAAATGTGACACAGAGACACAAAGTGAGCAAATGCAGTTGAAAAATGACAGCAACAGACTTGTTGATGCAGGGTTGCCACAAATCTTCAATTTGTAAAAAAATGTATCTGCGAAGCATAATAAAGCGAGGTATACCTGTAGTCTTGAATTAGTGCATCATCCTATTTCTTACTGTTAGTTCTTCAGGAACACTAGTTACCTGTATGTTGGTCTCTGCTTTTTATCATCCATTTTAATCACCTTAACATTTTAATTCTTTTGTCTTATTTGTCATTCTGAGAAAGATACATGAGTTTTCACCCCCATCTGTCTTCTGATCTTATGCAGTTCCAGTTACATTCTTTTCTTTTTTTTTTCTCTAAAATACATGTTTTAAGTTTGTAATTGTATTTTTTCTTCTTTACAATCTTTACTTATCCAGAGATTGCAAATGAACCACGGGGCCAGGTCTGGCAGGTTGATATATTTTGTTTGTGATATTCTAAAAATTTATATTAAAAATTAGGGCATTTTACGTTAAAATCTGATTTATAGTTTCTTAAACCAAATTTCCAGTGTTTTGCAGTCTCTTATTTAGATTGTTTTTACCAGCCTTGGAAGGAATCTCCTGGCATCTTTTATGAGGAATAGCATTTATTCCTGGTTAAATTTAAGCTGTTTGGAATTTTCTCTTCCCAGAAACAGTGAATGAGAAAACTGCTTCCACAGCTCTTCCGATCTTAGCTCCTGACCTCTGCTGATTTCAAAATCCCACAATGAAAGCACTGTGCCATCTATTTCTACCTCTAAATATTCCATTGTTTGATTACAGCCTCAGACAGATGGGGAATGGAGAGGTAACGATAGCTCTGGCTGCCACTGTAAGCACTTCTCCAACTCTCCTCTTTCTGGGAAACGGAACACTCAGGGCAAATGGATAGAAAAATCCAGGGATCTTTCTGTGATTTCAGGGTTTCATCTAAGCTTTGATTTATTAATGATTTTAACACTTACATATTAGGTTAACCTCGGATGAATTTAGTAAAACTTTAAAATTAAATATATGCTAAAATTAGGGGCTTCCCTGGTGGCGCAGTGGTTGAGAGTCTGCCTGCCAATGCAGGGGACACGGGTTTGTGCCCCGGTCTGGGAAGATCCCACATGCCGCGGAGCGGCTGGGCCCGTGAGCCGTGGCCGCTGAGCCTGCGCGTCCAGAGCCTGTGCTCCGCAACGGGAGAGGCCACAACAGTGAGAGGCCCGCGTACCACAAAAAAAAAAAAAAAATTAAATAAATAAATATATATATATATATATATATATATATATATGCTAAAATTATATATACTGAGATTTTTCTACCTCATTGTTACTTTACATCTTTCAGATTTGAATTCACGTTATTATGGGGAGAATTACAAAGTTAGGAATTGCAGTGAAGTTACTTTTATTGAGGTTTATGTTTTTATTTCTACAGGTCCTGCTCAGTCTGGAATTCTGTCAGATCGTGAAGTGGTAAACCTCTTTCTTCACTTTACTGTCAATCCTAAGCCCCGAGTTGAATACATTGATCGACCAAGATGCTGCCTCAGAGGAAAGGAATGCTGCATCAATAGATTCCAGCAAGTAGAGAGCCGGTGGGGTTACAGTGGAACGAGTGATCGAATCAGGTATCTGCATATTGTAGATTTGGGGGTGGGGTGGGGCGGGGCAGCGGCTCTCATTTGGCTTTTATGTTCATATTGTGGGAGATAATTAACCACATTTTATTTTATACTTTGTTTAATACATTTCTAACTTGATACAACAGTCAAGAAGTCAGGCTTACTGGTCTCTCCACTGAATTATGAGTGAGGGAATCTCTTAGGAAACAAGTAGAGCAAGAAAGGATTGACTTGGGCCTTCTATTTTGTGAGTTTCGTTTGGATTGCCACTGCTGGTGAGCTGAAGTCTAGACCTTAATTGATCAAACATTATTTTTACAGCCTTAGGGCTATAATTTAATACATTTAATCTTACTTGGTTTAGTGTGAGATTTTTATTTGCATAGATGTTGCATGGAAAATATCTCAGTATACATTTGTAACAACTTTGGGAAAATTTTTTTTTAATTTTAAAAGATGCATGCATATAATCCTTTTGGAATTTATATTTGCTCTACCGTGTTTCCTTAGGTTAAATGTCAAAATAGAATATTTACCTGTTTTCATAAAACATGCCTTTTGAATTTTCATTTATTTAATATTAATAGCACTTTGGTGTAAAACTAGAAACTAACAAGAAGTTTGTTTAAAACTAGAACTCCAAGAGGGAGAGGACTCTTACAAATATTGGGTTAAAATGGAAATAAAAATGCATTTGTAGACTATTTAGTAATAATTCACAATGAGAATACTATATGTGAGAACTTAGGGGATGAGGCCAAAGTGTCACACAGAGAATTAGCGATAATTAACTACTTTTATTAAATAAATTAGAGTAGAAATAAATGATTTCAGCATTAACCCAAGAAGCTAGAAAATGAATAGCAAAAGAACCATATGAAAAGAGAAAGGAAATAGGTAAATGTAGAAATTAATGAATTAAAAATAGTAGAATTGTTAAATATAAGCTGGTTCCTGAAAAAGACCAATAAAATAAGCAAACCTTGGGCAAAGGTAATAAAACATACTTACATCTTCAAATAATGGAATATAATAATATACTGAGGAAATTTTTATTTTAATTCTGGGTTTACTCTGTGCTAATAAATTGAACATCTTGATGGAATGGATCATTTTATAGGCAAATATAAATTATCAAAATTGACTGAAGAAGAAAGCCTGAATAGACCAATTACCATGGAAGAAATTAAAAGTTATCAAAGAACTGTCCCTTCACAAGGTGGTTTTGACAGGTGAGTTTTATCAAACATTCAGGGAACAGGTTGTTTCGTTGAACATTAAAAGAAGAAAATACTTTTTGGTTAATTATTGAAAGAAGCATAATCCTTATACAGGAATCTGACAAGGCAAAAAATTTTCTAGGTCAATCTCACTTATATAGAAAAGAAATAAAATAGCGTATTGAATCTAGCAGTACCTTAAAAGAATAATACTATAACAGCAAATAGATGTAAATCAACTATAGTCCAATTTTTAAAAAACAGTGATAAATTAGGGTCGGAAAAATACATCCAGTAGAGATAAATATGCAAGATCCATGCTCTGACATCTTAAGTTTGGTTCTAAAGCTATAAAGTTACAGAAATTGAAGAGTTTATCACATGAAAAGGACACATATTGCTCAGGAGAAGCGTGGCTGTTTCAGATACAGAGACTTTAGAGAAGTTTCTCCTGTGGTTTCTTAGAAAGGGGACACTGAGCAGTGCAATGAACATCATTTAAAATAACATCCATCCAACTGAGTTTTGTAAGGCTATTCCTAATAACGTCCATCAGTGCAAAAGGAGTGCAAAAAAAAAAAGACAGATAAGAGTTTGGAGATTGAAAGAATGGCGCAAAACTAGGAAATATATTACTATAATTCACCATGGTAGCAGATCAAAGGAAAAAAATTTATTTTGATAGATGTCAAAAAGACTTTTGGGGCTTCCCTGGTGGTGCAGTGGTTGAGAGTCCGCCTGCCGATGCAGGGGACACGGGTTCATGCCCCAGTCCGGGAAGATCCCACATGCCGCGGAGCGGCTGGGCCTGTGAGCCATGGCTGCTGAGCCTGCGCATCTGGAGCCTATGCTCTGCAACGGGAGAGGCCACAACAGTGAGAGGCCTGCATACCACAAAGACTTTTGATAAAATTTTACCCTCGATCCAGATATAACCATTAATAGGCTAGGTCTAGAAGAATACTCCTTTAACATGATGGGCTATTGAAACCTCAAGATAGGGATGCCTGGTAACCTTGCTGTTTTTCAGTAGTGTTCTTAAAACTCTGATTGATGTAGGTATAAAGATAAAGAAATATACGTAATTAATACAACGTTGTAAATCAACTATACTTCAATATAAACAAACAGAAAAAGAAATATTGGAGAGGAAGAGGTGTTTTTCATTTTTTTCAGGTAACGTCTATGTTAGTAGTTCTTCACTCCATCAGACCTAGTTCTCCCTTTTTTTGTAATAAATATTTTGTATTCCCCCTTTATTAACCTGAAATGAAATTCATAGATAATGTGTTTCATTTTTTTAAAATGATATAATGGCCTAGTTGTAATGTAAAGGACAGTAAATGTAACTGATAGTAAAATCAAATGTGTACTTCAATATGTAGACACTTGGGCAGCACCAGAAGACAAACAAGCAATCAGAGATAGCACCTGTATGCACCAGCACACTGAGACAGCTGTAGGTGCAGGGAACAGGTGTATTATACTCATGTCCCAAATACCATGAGTAGCACTGCTGCCAATTTTGTCATTTTCTTTAAAAGTTTCAACTAAAGCAAACTATGGTCCATCCTGTTTATCTAGTTTCCGTATTTGAGAGCTCATCTACTCGCTAGAATTTATTTGTAACCCCCAAATCAATACCAGCAGCGCTTTCTTAGTCATTCACAGAAAAGATTTTAGTTGCCTGGGAGCATGCTCCTGTGTGAGCTCAAACAAGGAGGATGCTCTACCTTCTTATTTCAGCGCTCATACAGAGATGGAGATGGTAGGGGGCAGTGCAGTGCAGGACACTACAGCTCTGTGGCCATTGGACAGTTTGAATCCCATCTGTGGCATCTGTTAGTGGGGTGGCCTCAGGCAAGTCACTTAACACTCCTTAATTCCATTTCTCTTTTGTGAAACACAGAAAATGGGATATACTAGAATGAGTTGTTCTTAGGATTTAAGATTATAATCCACATGAGTGGTGTGTGAGTGTGTGTGTGTGTGTGTGTGTGTGTGTGTGTGTACACTCCCCCTAAGAGCAGTGGTTTAGTATTTGCTAATTCTGTGTTTGCGCCAACTATAAAATATAACTACCACAAATAATGAGAAATGACTGTATGATATTTCCTCGATTTGTATAGTAGTCACCTCTTGTAAAAGTCAGTGAATGTTAAAATTGCTGTAAAAATCTTGGTTTATTAATAAAAAGGGATTAAGTTCAAGTCTCATAGTTAAAAACAAGTTTTTCATCTACATGAATTCTGACAGGACACTTGAAAGTTGGTTGAGATTCTTTGTTTTGGGAGACTTTCCTAAGTATTGCAGTAAATCTGGTGTCCCTGGCTCCCTGTCAGTGGTGCATCATATCCTTTGTGAAAATAGAGCCTGCCTCCCTGGGCACAGAACTCCTTTTGAGAACAACTAGTCCACCCAGACAGCCTCAGGATCAGTAAAAATCTATTAGAACCAATGCATAGTAGTGGCAACTTATAAAACGTATGTGCAAAACCCAGTGATGTTCCTGTGTCATTAAAATTCATTTACAGAGATGGGTGGTGTTGATGGTTAACAACAGTGTGAATTACTTAATGTCACTGACTGGTGCACTTTAAAATGCTTAAGATGGTACATTTTGTTATATATTTTGCCACAATAAAAAAAATTTAGGGCATTCCCTAGTGGTCCAGTGGTTAGGACTTGGTGCTTTCAGGGTGGTTTCCCGGGTTCAATGCCTGGTCAGGGAACTAAGATTGCGCAGGCCATGCGATGCAGCAAAAAAATAAATAAATAAAATTAATGTTTGAATTTTCAGTTAAAATGGTGAGTAAAAACAGACCCCACTTGCAATAGTAACAAATAACATAAAGTAGCAGGGGTAAATCCTATAGGAAATGTACAGTATGGTATCTTTATAAAGAATTGGAAAACTTCGACTGGAATCAGACAGTGTCTTTCCAAACTAACCTTTCTGAGTTAGGCAGTTCCTTGTAGAAGTCACATGTTTTTGGTAGGGAGGAGTGGGTTGGCAAAATTATTCTAAAATTAATTTGCAAAAGTAAAGGTTTCTTCTTTAAAAGAGTGGTATTAATCAAATATGAAAAATATTGTAAAGCCGTAAGAGAATGTTGTACGGAACATACTACAGAGTTCAGAAACCAACCTAATATAAATGAACATTTAGAATGTGAGGAAGGATTAACCACTGGGAAAATAAAGTTAGATCTTTACTGATGCCATCTTCCAATATTTGTATAAATTAAACTTTTAACGTTAAAAAAAGGAAACCGTGAAGGTGCCGGAACAGAATGTTTATTTATTATGAGGATGAGATAGGCCTCTCTGAACTTGGCATAGATCATAATTTGACTACAAATAATTCAAAATGTTACATCCAAAACCACCATAAAGTTAAAAGATAAATGACAAATAGGAAAGTTTTTGTAATGGATGTTACTGACAAAGCATATAATAACTATATAACATGGTCTTTCAAATCCACATGAAAAAGACACTCATCAGCAGAGAAAAATGGGAAGAGAATGTGAGTGGGTTTTTCATTAAAGAGAAAATCCAGTAGATAGTAAGCATATGAGCAAATGTGTTAACTCAGTAATCAAATATAAATAGAATTTGTCAATCATCAGTTTCTCAACAGCAAAAAGAAATGAATACTTGTGGTTGTTGAGAGTGAGATAGAAATGACCTTCATTCCTTGTTGGGTGTAAAGTTTTATAATCTTCCCAGAAAGCAATTTGATAAAGTTCATCTAACGCCTTAAGAATATGCCTTTCATTTTCCCCAGAAAATCTACTTCCAGGAATTTATTCTAGGAAATAATGAAGGCACTGTGAAATGGCTGTTCATCATGGCATTGTTGTATAATAACAAAAACTGCAAATAACCTAGATTATTTAACAAGTAGGAATTGTTTAAATATAATGAATCAGTAGTAGTTTTTTACCTTTTTACATGAAGTTACAAAAATATATATATTCTGACATGGTTTTTAAAATAATACATATATGTTCATAGAAAAAAGTCTGTTTTTGTATTGTTTAAAAACAGAACTAAAAGTCTGAAAAGGAAGTGCACTGAATTGAAAATGAAGTTATCTCTAGATGGTAGATTTAGAGATGCTTTAAATTTTTCCTCTTGTTTGCTTAGCTGCATTTTCTGACTTTTTTTAAACAGAGAATATATTGCTTTTTTATAATAAAAAATTATAAATAATATATTTTAAAAATTTTAACGTGATCCTCATACTGGGAGTTTAGCATAGTGATTGAGTGTGACCTTTTGATCCATGCAGACCTGGGATTGTGTCCCAGCTCTGCTACACATTTTGATCCAGGCAAGTTAATTTCTCTAAATCTCAGTTTCTTCAGCTATAAAAACAGGATGATAAAAATCATACTGTGTTACTTAGTTTATAGAGCTGTTATGGTGACTAAAGGAAATAATTCATGTAAAGAACTGAAGCTCGGTGCCTGGCACAGGAAGTGCTCATAAAGTGGCAATGGTATGGTAGTAATAATAATAAAACTTGTTACTTCAGTTCTTAAAGTATGAAATGTTGAGGATAACTGCTTTATATTATAGATTATCTCTTATTATACAGTCATTTAGTGCCATTTGTGCTTGATGCTAGTTTTTATACATTTATAACATGGAGTAAGGTGGGTCTGTTTCTTAACTATGGTGACTAAACTGGATCTGCTAATTGTTCTAGTGTGAAATCTCATTCTGATCCACCTGTGTAACTTAGGTCCTGTCCCCAGACCTCCACCACCAATTCTGTTACAGCAGCCTGCTTCCTTCACAATTCTTATCACAACTTATAATTAACGATTTATCCCTTTGTTTACTTATTTATTATCAGTGTCCTCCATTAGGCCATAAGTGCAGTAGGGGCAGAGACTATCTTGTTGACCATTATTTCCCCAGTGCCAGGCCCAGTAAGTATTCATCAAGCTGAAGAATTGTCAGAGTTTGGGACGCTGCACATTAGGTCTGATGGCTGACACATCTCTGTTCATGAAGGAGATGTGCAGACAGATTTGGACTAAAATTATCATCACAACAAAAGTGGGTATTTAGGTTAAATAAATTGCTTGGCTCAAAAATGAAAACAGAGGGCTTCCCTGGTGGCGCAGTGGTTGCGAGTCCGCCTGCCGATGCAGGGGACACGGGTCCGTGCCCCGGTCTGGGAAGATCCCACATGCCGCAGAGTGGCTGGGCCCGTGAGCCATGGCTGCTGAGCCTGCGCGTCTGGAGCCTATGCTCCGCAACGAGAGAGGCCACAACAGTGAGAGGCCCGCGTACCGCAAAAAAAAAAAAAAAAAAATGAAAACAGATTCTACTTAAGTTTCCAATAAGTTACTCTAGCAAGAGTTTTTTGGTAAGCAGATGACATTTCCAAGGATGTTTAATTTTTGATAGTTTTCTTTATTATGAGCAAAATTAGATGTTCTGAGTAACACTTTAAAAATGTATAAGCCTTTGGAGTATGAATGCTTACTGAATTATGTATGTTATTTTATATTTGGCCTCGTTCTCTCAGGTTCACAGTTAATAGAAGAATCTCTATAGTCGGATTTGGTTTATATGGATCTATTCATGGTCCCACGGATTATCAAGTGAATATACAGGTACACTTTTTTTGCCCACTGTATACCATCTGAAATACATAACAAGTGTCATTTTACGATAAGATATTGTTTCGGCAAAATCCAAACTTCAGTATAAAAGCCTATTAGTATTTTAAGCCTAGAGGTTCCACTTTACAATTGATCTAAAAAGTGTAGTTTCAGAAAATTGAGGTCCTGGGGTCCTTAACAGAAGCATTAACATACAAGGAGCTCGCCTTTGTCCAGGAAACCCTTCTATTAGTTCATCCTGCTGTGCACTGACTGTCTCAAAACACCCACCTGCTTTTTTCATGATACTTTGAACTCTAGGGCTTGAGACTGTCTAATTTCCTATAACTACTGGTTACACCTCTGATTTCTGATTGTCTGACCATACCCTGCCCCATTCTTAGGTCTGCTCCACCTCAGTTCTTTCAGATATGACACGATTACTTAATCTCGAAGAAAGTGAAGCACCTCTCTCCTTCCCTTCCAGTCAACCAGTGTTCTCCACACTTTTGATTGCTCATCCCAGTTAGTGAAATTATTTTTGAAACACATCTACATTGTACTTTTATTTACTATACACATATACCTATGCAATACTATACTTATTTTATATTATACATAAATTAAAACACAAAAAATAGAAATGAAAAAAGGAAGTAAACAATGTTTCAGACTTCTTTCAGCTGAAAAAAGTACCCTTTCTAAAATGTTAATTAATATACTATTTTTAATAGTAAAAACATTGGTGAACTTTGTGATCAAAATGCATCATTGACTTTCAAGATACACAACAATTCAAAGATCTGGTCTGGTCCGGGGACTTACCTGGTGGCGCAGTGGTTAAGAATCTGCCTGCCAGTGCAGGGAACACGGGCTCGAGCCCTGGTCCAGGAAGATCCCACATGCCGCAGAGCAACTAAGCCCGTGCGCCACAACTACTCAGCCTACATGCCACAACTACTGAAGCCCTTGTGCTTAGAGCCCGTGTTCCGCAACAAAGACAAGCCACCGCAATGAGCAGCCCGCGTACTGCAACGAAGAGTAGCCCCCGCTTGCCACAACTAGAGAAAGCCCGTGTGTAGCAAGGAGGGCCCTACACAGACAAAAATAAAGGTCTGGTCTGATGACAGCCAAAAAAGATACTTTACTACCTCACAAAGACACCTTGTTCCAAATGGAAGAATTGCTTTATTGGCTGTGCTAATGAAATCATGCTCATTTTTAAATTCTATCCACTAACGTTTATAGTGAAATTCAGCTATAAATTAAATCATTCATGTCATTTCGTTGCTCTTACAAACCAAAGCCACTGAGATTGTTTATTTGAAAGATTTTAAAGGTTAGGAAATTTTTTTTCTATAATTTTTAATGCAAAAAAGCCACAGCAGACCTCTTAGGGGTATAAAAGATTTTCATGATCACTCCCCGTTTTACTTTTTTTTTTTTTTTTTTTGCGGTACGCGGGCCTCTCACTGCTGTGGCCTCTCCCGTTGCGGAGCACAGGCTCCGGACGCGCAGGCTCAGCGGCCATGGCTTACGGGCCCAGCCGCTCCGCGGCATGTGGGATCTTCCCAGACTGGGGCACGAACCCGTGTCCCCTGCATCGGCAGGTGGACTCTCAACCACTGCGCCACCAGGGAAGCCCCCGTTTTACTTTATATACTGTTAAGATCCTATCCATGGGATCCATAAGCCCCCTTAAGCAGGCTGTGTAATCTGCAGGCCTGGGAAGGAGTGAGGGCCCCACAGGCATTCTCTTAAATTGTGGAACCCCTGTCTTCCTTCAGTGCCCCTCCCATATTACATGAGACACCAGATTCCTTGTGTACAGTCTGAGGGAGGGCATCGGGGTTATAGGTATATTAAAATGATAAAATATAAAATGAATAGAAGTAGGACTTCTCTTTATTTTCTTCCGCCCGGTGGCTAGTCCCATGCACCCTCTAGATAACACTACCAGATAGACCTGCCTGGGTTTGAATCTCAGCGCTACCATCTCAAGGGTGTGTCTGTGGGCAAATTAGGTAACCTCTCTGAGCCCCAGTGTCCTTGTTTACTTTGACAGTAGTGGTACCTCCATTATGTTTTTGTGAGCAACGGTTGGGATGATGCATGTAAAGTGTTTGGAACATAGTCTGTTGCTGTCGTTGTTGCTGTAGTTTTATAATTTGAGTCTCACAATAGCCTTAGGAAGAAGGCAAACAAGTTTTTTTGCAAGATTAAAAGATAAAACTGAGGCTCGGAGAAGTGGTTTACTCTAGATTACACTACCACAACGAAATCCTGTCTTACTACTTTTCCAGGGCACTATCATGTCTTTTTTTTAAATTGAATTGTGATATACTGTAGTCCCTCAGTATCTTCAGGGGATTGGTTCTAGGACCCCCTGTGGATGCTCAAAGCCCCTTATATAAAATGACGTAATACAGTCAGTCCTCCACATCCACAGGTTCTGCATCCGTGTATACAGGGGGCCGACTGTACATACAGAAAAGTAGACATAAGTGGTACGTATGGCTCCCTTTTCATAAACTGCGAACACACTTGTGTAACCAGCAGCCTGATCAAGGAACAGGGTATTACAGCACCCCAGACATCCCCTTGTGATCTTTTCTGGTCACTATCCCGCCTGAGGTGGCCACTGTCCTGATCTCTCGCTGCATGTACTGGTTCAGCCTGTTTTACTATTACCGTTTTTACCTGATGTATGCAAAAAGATGGCTTTGTGAGCCTTGGCCTCCACACATACTGTTCCCTTGCATGAAGACTTTTCTCTTATAACCTGGTAACCTCTGAGTTGAGCTTTAAAAACTCTCTTTTGTGGAGCCTCCCCCCTTCCTGACAAAATCAGTTTTTCCTCTCCTCCTCCACTTCATCTTATGCATAGCTCTCTACTGCAGGTGCTGTACTGAATTGTCATTGTTTACTTGTCTTCTCTAATGACTAGAAGCTCCTTGAGGGTGTCCCTCAGTGCCTGGCACAGGTTATGGAACTAAATTGAAAAGACGGAATTTTCATATTTTGAAATATCCACATAGGAAATGCTACAGGAATTTCCCAGCAACAAGACATAGGCTAGCAAGGAGTAGAGGCTCATTTCCCTCAGGCGTCTAAAATCCACACAGCCTAAACACCAGTTCCCAAGCCATGTGTCTTTTTTAGAAGCTCCTCTCTCCTGCAGCCAAAGCCCAGTTATCTGACATCCTCCCCATCCTTACTGCAGTGAATGCATTTTCTGACAGCGTGTTTAAAGCCATCTTTAGTGGTTAGAGACAGTAGAGAAAAATTACAGCAGAGAGATGTAGTAGTCTATTTTGCTGTGCCTAAGGGCTTCATACTTTCTTCTACGAAACTTTGTTTTAACTTAAATTTAATTTTTCTTTTAAAAATTACAGATCATTGAATATGAAAAAAAACAAACCCTGGGACAAAATGATACTGGATTTAGTTGTGATGGGACTGCTAACACATTCAGGGTCATGTTCAAAGAACCCATAGAGATCCTACCCAACGTGTGCTACACAGCATGCGCAACACTCAAAGTAAGAGTCTTCCCGAATGTTCCAGGTGGTGAGCTGGCGGGGCCCACGGTTTCCTCTTGCATGTTATAGAGAGCGTGTTTCAATAGAAGCTGAGAGTCACTAACAGTACAGCCTTGTCGGAAGCAGAGAAGGTGGGAAGGTGGGAGCTAAAATATTCCACTGCTTTGAGAAGAGCAGTGCCTCTCAGCAGAACTCTGCTCTGAAAGAAATAGTTCTTCATAAGAAATAGCCTTTTGTTTGAGTAGGAGATTGTAAGTTTGACAGAAGATAAAATAAAACAATTATTTCCTTAAAACCATTTCACTGTCCTCTAATAGCTGAGCTCTACATTCATTATTTTTAGTCATTAATTAGCTTGTAGCAAAAACTACATTTTTCCTTAAATGACTTGGCATAAATTTTTATACAAGAGCTATAACGAAATACAGTAGATCGGTAATATAATTAAAATACCACATTAAATTGCTTATTAAATGAAAATTACTAATGAACCTTTTGTTCTCATTTAGGGTCCAGATTCCCACTATGGCACAAAAGGACTGAAGAAAGTAGTGCATGAAACACCTGCTGCTAGCAAGACTGTTTTTTTCTTTTTTAGCTCCCCTGGCAATAATAATGGCACTTCCATAGAAGATGGACAAATACCAGAAATAATATTTTATACATAATTCAGCATTATAATACATAATGGCTAAATAGTACCATACAGCCTAGTCTCAAAGGCATAAAAAACTGGCCACAGAATATAACTGTAAGATAAGAGACATTTTAATTTCTTAGAAAAGATAGATAAGTGTTGACTTAAATCTCTGCATGATTTAAAGGGAGATTTTCCATTTTCTTATAACCTTAGGGGGAAAAAGAACCGGTTTAATTGTTTAAAAAAAAACAGCTATTTATCTTGCATAATTTCATAGATTAGCTGACTCATGATCTTTCAGCAGTTTTATAACCGAAAGATTCTTGTTTTATATAGCTGGTTGGTTTTTTTTCCTGTTTTAACTTTTGAAGGTTACATAAGATGAGGTGGGTCGGTATTCCTACAGAATTCCTATTAACTCAAATAACTAATTTCAGAAAATGAAGAAAACTGACCTCATCTTTGGAGTTTCTAACTATCTGGTGGTTAGCATTTGCAGTATTGCTAGAAATAGGCTTAACAAATGCCAAAGAAAATCTTCAGTGCATTTACAGAAAAGGATATTTTATAATAGTATAATATGTTACATAGTACAGTTTTAAACGATAAATGAAATTTGTACGAATTCACAATAATGTGATATAAACAAAGGATCTAAAGGTGTACTCCGAGACTGGCTTATCACTAAGCTGCACCACTGTACGTGTCTCTCTCTGCGGAGGATGCGGTTGAGAATTCCCAAGATTGAGATGATGGCGGTGGTGCTGATGGTGGCAGAGTAAACAGACATCAGTTCAGCTCTGTGGCGATAATCTTAACGCAGCAAGAACTGGAATGAAATACTAACATCTCTAACAGCTGCTTTGAAACTTTAAAGATATCCAACAGAATCACTCCTGAAAAGTATACTTTCACCTATACAGTCCTATCCAAGAAATAAAATATGTTTTAACATTCATGACCTCACTGTCAGAGGTACAGCTGCCTAAGGAGGGGATAGGAAGTATATTGGCAGAATGACATTTATACACTTTTATAAAGCAAAATTTTTATATAAAATTCTTTTTCCCTTCAAAATGATTATCTCATTAAAAATATATGTGTGATTAAGCTATATCAAATAGTTGTGGAAGATGTGTAGAAATCAATTCTTTTAAGTATCAACTTAAGAATTATTTCTAAATGGTAATTAGGTTAAAAAAATTTTCCATCTAAAGTAGTATTTGATATTTTCAAGAAGGTAGTGAGATGTGGTGGTGGCAGAGGTCTCATGTAACTGAAGGTAGTCATACAAGGGACAAGAAATGGAACCATTTACTGACATGGGACATCCCCTGGAATTTTAAAAAAATAAACATCTATTGTACTTTTATTTTTTTTTTGTCATTTCTAAAAGTTGAGTGTAAGACACCATTTTGGAACAAAGCTTCTAATTAATTGAGGTTGAACCTTATTTTTAATTTATGGAAGTAATGCAAACCATAGTAAGAATGCCTTACTGTTGCCTTAAAGCAACTATAGCAGCAACAACTGTTGTCGTCTGCTGCTTCATCATTTTTTTTCAGTCTCAGGTTTTTCTCGCCTGTTCTACTCTCAGTAGGTGAGAGAAAGGAAACTGTGCTTGTTATTTACTCTGATATAGTGTAAGGACCATCTCGCCATCGTTTATTAATAGAGCTACCTGAGTGACTCCTGGGTACCAGGCTCTGCACTGAGTACTTTACACACGTTCTCATTTGCTTCTCACAACATCAGTATGAGGGAAGTACTATGATAATACCCATTTCACAGGCCAAGAAATTCATGTTTTAAAAGGTCAAGTGGTTGTAAGCAGAATTTAAACCCAGATCTATCTCCCAAGCTACAAAGCGGGAAAATATTATTTTGCTGGATCCCAAAATGCCACCGTTCTCAAACCTTATAGTGAGACCCAAAAAGATACTTGGCTAATCTGTGTTTACTGTAGAATATAAGCAATTTCTATTTTTTAAAAGAGTGATTACTCCAGTATCTACCCAACAAATTGTGATTATTTGTTTGCATTATCAAAGTGTTCGTTCTTTTTTTTTTTTTTTTTGTGGTACGCAGGCCTCTCACTGTTGTGGCCTCTCCCGTTGGCGGAGCACAGGCTCCGGACGCGCAGGCTCAGCGGCCATGGCTCACGGGCCCAGCAGCTCTGCAGCATGTGGGATCTTCCCGGACCGGGGAAGCCCCCAAAGTGTTGCTTCTTTAAGGCCCACATAAGCAGTACTTTTAATTTGCAAGAAAAAAATTTATCGGGAAACAGACAACTTTATAGGGCATTAGAGAGAGCCAGGTCTTCAAATGCAGTACGTTAAATGCAATATGTTTTAGACAAAAAATTGTTCCCTTTCAAGTCCTGTCTCCTTCAGTCTCCTCCTTTTTGCTTCCCTGTTCTAGTTATCCAGATTCAAAACCTGAAAATTGTCCCTTGAATTAGACAATGCATCATTCATAAGAGAGGACGGTGCCCCAAGAGCTACATGGCTCATTTAGTCTTTTGCCGAGTTTGCACACTTAAAAACTCCATCTTCTCCACTGGCAAAGGCTAAGATAAGAGAGTTTCTAAATTGAACTTTACTAAAACCTGAAAGAAATGTAAAAAAAAATAGGAACCAGTATAAACATTTATAATGGGTTTTCTGCCATTTGGATCATAGGCCCTATTTTTTTTTTTTTTTTTTACCATTGGGCAGTATTTTTTCCAACTCTTTCCTTTCCAGAGGCAAAGATTCGGGGCAGCAGCAACAACAGATGTACAGTTTGGGTGGCAAATGGAGCTGATGGCTTTTCCCCTCCCCCTTCTCCACCCCCAACTCCTGAGTGACCTTTGGGAAAGCCTGAATGGTCCTTTCAGGGCACCTCTTCCCTCTCTGCCTTCGCTCACCTAGTCAACTGCCAGATAACATAATAATCCACGATTGCAAGTGGCCCCTTTATTTCCATCTAAACTGTCAAAGCTTTAACTGAGGCTGTCATGACTTCACCCCAAACTAATTCTATATAATGCTGATTCAGCTTTTGTGCCCCAATTCTTAACTCATTTCAAACAAAGAAAATATGGCTTTGGTTTAACACCTGGTTCACTTCTACTAAAGCCTTCACACTGAGTGGCCTCAGTATCCAAGTGGGTGGACAACCCAGCCAAACCTAGCTTTCCATTTTCTTCCTAACCTCCAGTAACCTTCACCATTTCATGTCAATCACTCCTGCTCATGACCACACCATGTACCTTGTCATATGGACTTGCACTACCTCTGAAATGGTAAGTTCAGACATTACACTCTCTGACCACAACCTTTGATGCCTCTTCAGCTCTCACACACACTCCCATACATGTGTCCTTGCACCTCAAGACTGCCATTCCCTTGACCTGTCCGTCCTTTCTGTCAACCCTCTTCCTTCCCTACTCTAGTAGACTCCACCTTCAACCTTTTGGGTTTTTTGCTTCTCCACTTTTGATCTTTGATCACCATTAACCATTTCAGTAACCCTCAACCCTCTCATACCCACCTGGATGAAACCAGTTGTCTGCCTTATCTTCAACTTCCTGGCTGCTGGGTCCAGGCATTTAAAAATGATGTAACTGTACAAGACTGGGGTCATGATGATTTCATGGTCTCCAAGTTCAGGTAGACCATCAGTGTTGCAGAGTGAGTTTCAACAGTTAGCTCTCTGACATTCTCCAGAGTATTTAAATCTGTTCCACTCTCCTCACATCTTCAACACCTCCTCTCCTTCAGCTAATGAAAGAACTCCAGCTCTTCGCATCAAACCTATACACATAGCTACATGTGCACCTAAACTTTTCCTTCTCTTGCGAAGGAAGGGGTGTCTGAGTAAGGCTTCTTGTAGACAGGTCAGTCTCCACCTGTGCTCAGAACCCCACCTCCTCCCTCTGTTGTAACGTCTCCTTTCTTGGCTTATTCCTATGAATATTCAAATGTGGTTAATTCTCATTCCAGTTTAAAAAAGAAAAAACATCTTAACGTCATGTGCTCCTCCAATACCAGTTACTCCTTCACAGTGAAATCGAATTATTTTCTACACATATTATCTCTTTCCTCTTCTGCACTGAAACTGCTAGCACCTAGGTCACTAACACCGCTCATTTCTGTTTTACATGCCTTCTCTGTGGCACTACTCCCTGTTGACTACTCCCTCTTGAAGTACCCTTTCTTGGCTGCTACGTACTCCTACATCTGGCCAATGTCATTTGGTGCCTTCTCTCTACATTTTCTTAGGGTTCTGTCCTGGGCCCTCATGCTCTGCACACTCTCTGAGTCTTTATCTCATCCACGTGCATGGCTTCAATTACCATCTATTTTCAGAGGGCTCCAGAATCCATCATCAGTCCAGATTTCTCAAGCTTCAGTTACAGACATTCAGTTACCCCCTTAATATTTCTACTTAGTGTCCCACAGCTATCTCAAACTCATTATGTCCCGGACTGAACAACTCACCTCAGACTCCCAAACCTGCTCCTCGGGCCCCAAACCTGGGCATCTTCCCTGACTCTTCACTCTCATTCCCACATCCAGTCATTCCCCAAGCTCCGATCATTCTAGTTCTTGAGTATGCTTGAAATGATCAGCTCTCAGTTCTCCATTCCCACTGCTACTACTCTGGTTCAGGCTACCATCTTCCATTTAAGAGGGAGGTCTCCCTACCTGTATTCCTCTATTGGCCACATTGCAGCCAGTGATCTTTCTAATCACAACAAATGTGACTCCACCAATCCTTTGCTTCAAACCCTTCAATGACTCTGATCTTGCCTCCGCCTTCTTCGGTTTCATCTTTTGCCGCTTCACACATCAGAATATATTTCCTCTCCTTTTACATTGTGGCATCCTCAGCGCCTGGCACAAGGTAGATGCTCCATCAGTACACGGAAGGTACCCAAAGGCTAAAGCAGCAGGATACTCTACATCCACTTAAGGGCCATAGGAAGCAGCGTGGGGCTCTGCACCTGCTGGTTGGCTGCAGCAGCGAGAAGACACCTGGCCCTGTGCGCTCTTTGCCGCTCACTCCAATCCCTTCTTCCCATGAGGAAACAAGACCAGAGGGGGTTGGGGGTGGTCACGACTCGACCAGAGCCCAGCTCCCCATCTCTCGGTCTCCTGAGCCGCTTTTCTAGGTGGCGAGGGTCCCGCGTAGGTCCGGGAAGAACGAGGGGTCTTGCTCCCGCCAGCCGGAAGGTGTCGCCCTCGTGCCACAGCAGAGGCGCAGGCCAGAGAAGCCGCTCCCGCCCGCTGCGTGCGCAGGTGCAGAGGGCTCTTCCGGCGTCGGGCCGCCTTTCCTGCCGCCTCCTTGGCGTGGATGTTGCGGCTCGGCTGCGGGGTGAGGCAGCTGGGGACGGGACCTGGTGCTCGGGCTGCTGCCCGGCTCCCTGTGGGCACCGAGATGCCTAAGAAAGCTGGTGCAGTGAACAAGGCCAGTGGCAAGTCCCTTGGCAGTTGGAGGGTGGGCCGCAGGAATGCTGGTTGAGGAGCGCGGGAGAGAAGCGGGACCCGTGGGTGGGTAGAAGCTCCGCCAACTGCTTGTTGTCTCTGAGTTTCGGGCCTCCCGCTCCCCGTCTTTCTCGGCTGCGCTGCCGCCCACCGGGGAAGTCGGAGGGCCCGGGCCGGCGGCGCGCGAGGCTCTTCCTGAGCTGTGGCTGCCGACCCCGCCGGCCTTGCTCCCACACTCCCAGGCTCGCGCTTCGTGTTCCGGCAGCGCCGTGCGGCCTGTGCTTCCCTGGGAGGCTCTAGTTAGCGTTCTGTCTCCTTCCCTTGGTTGGTCTTCGCACCCCTCCATCAGGAATGCACCACTCCCACACTTCCCTTCCACCGTCTCTGCAGGGCTGACTCCAATCGGTTCCTAAGACCCGGCTCTAAGACTGTCTCCTGCCGGGAGCTTCCCCAGTGTCCCAAGGCGGGACTGCCTTCCCTTTCTCTGCGCCGTGATGCCCTGTGCGTGTGTGGTCGGCGCTCCTAGCACAGTGTATTAGAGTGATTATTTGTTCTTTTTCTCTCGCTGCAGTCCTAGCTCCTTGAGCTCCATGTGTCCTTATTCATCTTTACATCTCCTTTGCCTACATACTGCCTTGGTGCGCAGTTCATGTTTGTTCAATGTATAGTTCCGAGTACAGCTTCTGGCACACAGTAGTCCTTTAAATACCACTGTTGTTCCTTCCTCCTCCCCTTCCCCCCAGAACTCATGGATATACACCGTCCAGCCATAGTTGTTCACAAACGTTTGTTAACTTGTGCTGCTTGAGATACAAAGATGAATAATGAATAATCGCTGCTCCCTGAGGAATGGGAAATACAAAGCCGACAGTAGGAACCAGTTCTAAGTCAGGTTTTCCAAGGCAGGAAAAAAGCACTTTGTGGGGTTGATGGGAAGGCTTCGTGGAAGAATTGATTTGAGCCATGAAGGCTGCTGGAAGACCATTCTGGGTGGCCAGAACTCCCTGGACCTGACCTATTAGCCTAGTTTGTCTTGGTTAAGGGTGAAAAGGAATCATGGAAAGATCAAATGTGTGGGAAAGTATTTTGTAACCGTAAAGTTGTAGTGTGATTGTTGTTGTCGTTTTAGGGTAAAAGCCAGAGCAAGGAAGCAGAGAGACCAGTTCCTCCCTCAGGTCCTGTGGCCGTTGATCCCAAAGGTTGTGTCACCATAGCCATCCATGCCAAACCTGGTTCCAAACAAAATGCTGTGACAGGTATACCTGGCCACTGGGGTGGGAATCTTGTATGAACCACTTGTCTCCTCTCCATCCTCCCTTTGCCTTGGCTTGCTGGAAGTTCATCCTGTGTGGTCAAGTATATTTTTCACACCTGCAGTTAGAGGCTTCTCCATTTTTAAATTCTGGATTCTAATGTAAAGGTGTAATCTAGTGTTTAAAACCAAATATACCGTATTTAAAGCATACCAAGTTAGATGAAAAAACCATTGTGTATTGTCCTTTTTAATATGGTATTTTATGAACCAGGATTTACTGTGGTGATCAATTCAAAATACAAACTGTGAATCGTTATGTTGTACACCTGTTATGTGTCAATTATACCTCAAAATTTAAAAAGGTATTTTAGAAAGAACATAGAAACGTGTAGCCTAGATGATTCTTAGTTTGTCCTATTCCAAAAGTGGAAACATTGGCCAGAGAAAGATGTTTTGGTTGATTTTTTAAATGACCATTGGTCCAAGGAGGGAGAGAAAACCTCAGATCTGTGAACCTGATCATCAACACCTGTGTGAGCTTATTTCAAATCAAAACTCTACAAGATATTCCTGGGCCCAGTTCTTTCATCTGTCAGATGAGATAGTTAGAAGCTTTTTAAGCTATTCCCTGGAGTCCAAAAGGTGCCTCAAGAATCTGCGGTGGGCAAAGGGGAGGTTGGCAGACAGGACTCCTGAGTAGCTGTTTACATTTGTTTTAAATGCTGGGGCTTCAGGAGAGATTGGGTGGGGTGGGGAGGCTTCTGATTGGGAAAAAAGTTTGATCTGAGTTACCTTGACGGTCTTTTTCACCCACTAAAGCTAAAGCTCTGTATTCCAATTTTTAAAATATTTTTAAAACAAGACCTCAAAATTGGCCCGGTTTGTGTTGATGGCCATGTTAGCTTGGCTATTTGTTGGCTGTACCCTCCTTGGCCAGCATTTTCTAAGTAGTCACTGTGGACACTGCTGTTGGAATACCATGTTTCATCAGATCTAACTGGCCATCATCTATGTATAAGGTGCAGAAGTACTTTATGTACCAGTAAGACAAAATCCACATCAACTAAACACTTTCTTTTCCATTTATTATGATACATCAGGATTTCAAAGATATTAAAATGTGAAAAACTGTGCATCATAGAATCAGTGACAGGCTAGGAGGAAGGTTGTTCTACCATCTCATTCCTGTGGATTCTGTAGCCGTGTTTACACAGGCAAGATGTAAGCATGTGGAAATGCCTAAGTAACCCCAGATGCAGGACCAGCTCAAGCTCATTTGCAAACTGCTTTGAGTGTATACTTCTCTCTCAGAAATAACAGTGGAGGATTGCAGACACGTTGCTCTTTATAAAGGCTGTATTGATGAGGGAGTCTGGACCACTCTTCAAAAAGCAGTGTTCATTGTCCCTGGATTTCAAAGCATGAATTCAAATTTATTTGTGAATCACAATGCCACTTTCTAGCCATGTGACCTTGGACACATTACTTCTCAGTTCCAATTTCCTCGTTTGTAAAATGGAGATGATAAAGGTATTAATATCTTCATAAAATTATAGGAATAAACAAGTTAATATTTGTAAAGCCCTTAAAACATGTTTGTGTGCCCTTAAAATTAGTGTATGTAAGTGCTGTGTAGATGCTAACTAAATACTACTTTTTTTTTTTTTTTTTTTTTTTGCGGTACGCGGGCCTCTCCTTGTTGTGGCCTCTCCCGTTGCGGAGCACAGGCTCCTGACGTACAGGCTCAGCGGCCATGGCTCACAGGCCCAGCCGCTCCGTGGCATGTGGGATCCTCCCGGACCGGGGCATGAACCCGTGTCCCCTGCATCGGCAGGCAGACTCTCAACCACTGCACCACCAGGGAAGCCCTAAAAACTACATTTTAAAAATATCAAAGAGATATTTCACATAAGAGGTGAATCTAATCCAGTGCTCCCATTTTCCTGATGAGACCCTGAACAACCCTCTATAGTTTCATGAGCTGCCTGGTTAATCCACTTCCTCGGTGACATTGCGGGGCTAAAGCCCAGCTCCGCTGACTCCCTGCCTGGGCTCTTCCTGTTAGACCAAGTGCAGTTTCCAGCTCCTAAATCCAGGTTATTGCCCAGGACTCTGTAGGCCCATTTTGGTCAGCAGGGTGGGGTGGGGTGGGGTAAAAATCAGCTTTCTTTGGATTTCTGTAATGGTAGAGGCATATTTATGGTTATGTTCCCTTAACTGTGATTAATCATTCTTCATTCAGCAGTTATTAATTGAAAACCTACAACATGCCAGACAAATGCAAACACTTTTACAAAATATGCTCACTGCGTGAAGAAAAAAAACTCCATGAGGATCAAGTCCACACTGTTTTCATTGCAGATTTGACAGCCGAGGCTGTGAGTGTAGCTATTGCAGCACCTCCGACAGAAGGAGAGGCTAACGCTGAGCTTTGTTGGTATCTTTCCAAAGTCTTAGAACTCAGGAAGAGTGATGTGGTTTTGGATAAGGTAGGTCTCTCTCTCTCTCAACATCTTTGAGTACATCAGTCATTACTTTTAAAATACCAATTTTTTTCTTTTCCAAATAATTGAAAAACCAGTTGTTTTTAATGCTCATAATCATTTAATCACTAAAATCTGTGAATTCTTCCTAATCTTCACTCCTAATGCCTCACTCCTTCAGACTGTGCAAACGCTATACTTGTATTCCTTAATTGCCATCATTTCCAGCATTTTCTCGTAAGTTCATTCCTGTACCTGCTCTGTCAGATTAATCTTGCTTGTCTTTTCCCTCAAGTCATCACCATACTAGAAAAATCTAAAATGGTTCCTCTTGTCATCTCCATTAGTGAGTTCATAAAGCATACCTGGTCCCCCATGTTATCCTTGCTCACTAGAAGCTTATTAGGAAGAGAGAGGACTCATGTGAAGTCATTAATACCATGGGTTTGCACTAGGGGTGGATATCAAAATCACCTGGAAATGATTTCTAGAACACAGGTTCCTGGGCATCACCCCAGACTTAACTGAAATAGAATCTGTAGGAGTAAGACCCACTCGTGTTTATACTTCTTAAAGCTCTATTTGTTTTCCACTGCTATACTATACTCTGTAGCTCCTACCCAGGATCCAGCGGGCACTCAGAGTCATTGGTTAGTAGGCTGTACCTAAACGTCCATCTGATCAGGCCATTCCCTCATGGTCGCCCCTGCGGCAGGTCATTTCGGATTTTCTCCAGCTCACGTGCTCTGGCATTTGCCTGAAAGGGACTCCCCACTCTTCCACCTGTGCAGCTTCTACCCATTTAGATAAATACCTGCTCAAAATTTACCTTCTTTAAAGGGTGTTTACCTTTTTATAGTTGTCTTAAGCAGTTGTGGAATCATAGCACTTGGATATGTGGTTGCTTTTTGTTCGGAATTTTCAGAAATGTGTAACGGTATAGAGAATACCAATTTGTTTTACATTTGGAATTATTTTTATACAAAGTTTATATAAAATTGCAATATTTGTTTTGGTAATTTAAAAAATAATTTAAACAAAAGTATTACTTGAAACCAGAATATTGTACATCTGGATTCCATATTCATTTTGAAAATTTAATGCCTAGCTTTTATTATTACAGAAATTGATGTATGAAGGTTAAAAACTCTGGAGAGTTGTAAAAATATTGTAGTAAGGTGGAATCGAAGAGACAGCCTTTGGTTAGACCAGAAGTGGCTAGGAGAAAGTGGGCACTAAGCTGTCAGGAAAACACCAGCCTACTTTTAACAACCCCTCAGCAACTGAGGTCTGCTGCCTCTTAATAGCATTAGAAGGTTTAGTGTGTTATCCTGACACTGTTTTTTCCTTTTGGTCAAGGGTGGTAAATCTCGTGAAAAAGTGGTAAAGCTTTTGGCCTCCACAACTCCGGAAGAGATCTTGGAGAAACTGAAAAAGCAAGTTGAAAAAAAATAAAAGCAAGAAATGAAAAGTACACCCTTGAGAAACTTTTTTATTGCTAATGCTGAAAAGACTGTTAAAAAGGAAAATATATTTAAAGACACAGAATGTGGAAATACACATATATTTAATTAAGAACAGGACACACAAAAAAAGTATGAAGGTTAAAAGTACTGTTATGTTGAATTTAGGTTCTAAAATCCCTGATCCCAAACAGCTTGGGACATGTTACTCTGATTTCATGGTGTTACAAAATAACAGAGCTGGAAAGGATATTTAAGATGACCTGATTGAGCCCCTTTCATTTCGTCATGGGGCTTCTGATGTCCAGAATTTGAGTGTATTCAGGATCACATGGTGCAAGATGGCAACTAGAACCTAGATCCCTTGGCTTCCAGTTGAATGCAGTTTATCCCAATTGTAAATTAAAATATTTCCACAGCACTACTGGAATTCTGGGGATGGCCTTCTAATCCAGTTTACAAGTGACAGAGGAAGACCTGTCACTGCTTCATAGTGTCACTTTGTATTTTAAAATGATTATGTATTATGTAAAATGCAAAATTTTTTTCTGTGTTTTTTAAAAATTCTGTTGACCATTTTGTTAGAAAGTAAAGAAGAATAATCAAGACTTGTAATTTAGGGAATTCCCTGGCAGTCCAGTGGTTACGACTCGGCGCTTTCACTGCCAGGGCCCCGGTTCAATCCCTGGTTGGGGAACTAAGATTCAGCAAGCCACGCAAGACGCAGCCAAAAAAAAAAAAGACTTGTAATTTAATGTTAATTTTCATTTTTGAGAAGTCACTGAATTTTCTTCCTCCTTGGATGGTAACTGCAGTCATCAAATCTGGTAGTTCTTATGAATCTCCTAAGATCCTCAAAAGAAGATAGAAGATCTGGAAGCTATTTTCAGTATTTGTAAAAACCTATCAGAAGTCATATCTATATTGAACTTCAAAAGCTAATAATAAATATCTTGCTTTTAAATGTTCAATCAAATTATAGTAATTTGTTAAGGTGAATAAGTTAACCCGATTACCTTTGCTGATAGAAGAGCCGATCTGCAGTTGTGTACTTTGTCTAAGCACATGAGAAAAATCTATTGACAGACAAAAATCTTTAAAAATATAAAATCCACCAAAAGGACCAATAATAAAAATTACGGATGGTAAAAGAACTGGGAGCCACTCATCTAGTTCAGCTTACTCTGTTGAGAGGAACTGAGGACAACCCAAGTTAGGCGGCTCATCCAAGATCAGAGTAAACATGAAGGGCAGAGCATGGGTTACGCCCATCTGCCTTCTCTTCTAAGCCATTATGCCACATTGCCTCCAAATGTGCTTCTGTTTTACGTGGTCTTGGCTTCGGAACCTTTCCTCTTTTTTTCATTGTTCTGGTGTGTGCTCTACAGGCATTTTACTTGTGCTTTTTACATGACTCGTTTGTTAGGATGCTTTCCTTGATAAGTAACAGAAACCTAACTCATCTGGCTCAAACAATAAAGGGATTTATTAGCTCACATACCTGGAAAGTCCAGAGGCAGGGTTTACTTAGAGGTTACTGACTCAGCAGCTCAGTGATGTCATAAAGGACCCACTTTCTTTCCTTCCCCTGACTTACTTCAGCAGTGCCAGCTTCATCCTCAGGCCTGTTTCCCCCATGGAGGCAAAAAGGCAGCAGTTCCAGGCTTCTTGTCCACCTGTCACCCCCTCCAGTAGAAAAAAAGGCCTCTAAGAAGAGCTGTGGTATTTCTTTTCCAAAAGCTGTCAATCAGCTCCTCCTTGTATCTCAGCCCAGATTAGGTCACACACAGTTTCTAAACCAGCCCCTACTGTCAGGGAATGCCATGTTATAACACAGGTTACCTAAACCAGTGACTAGAGAAAAGAGAAGAGTTACTCTAATTGTTTTAGACTAATCAAGCCCCATCCTAGAGCTGGGGATGGGCTCAGCCTACTTGGAAGCAAAGGAGTGAGCAGAGAGAGGTAGATACTTGAATACAAATTGGGAAAAGTTAGAGAAAGAGAAATGGATGCTGGATAGGAGTCAACAAATACCCGTCACAATCATCTATTTACTTCATTTAAAATGGCCATTATTTTAACAGGGACTTTTTTGCCTAATCACTTCTTTTGAGAAACACACAGTATCTTTTTAAAAAGAACATCCTTACTTTGTCACCAAAAAACTGTTGGCAGAGGTAGGAACTAGTTCAGCAGCTGTGTCTGAGGACATGTTTCCCTTTCTTTCTTAGCAAATGAGGTTGCCTTTAGCAGTCTGATGCTCTCTTGACCCACACAGGGCTGTTCCCCATTAATAACAATCACAGCTAAGGCCTGGGCACCTTGAGCTGCTGTGGAAGTTTAGTTAATGCAGCTTTCTTTAGCTGGGCTCTATTCTTCCCCCAGGGATATTAAGACAGGCCCAGTGACCTAGGACAAGGACACAAAATCCCCAACCCCTATAACAGTTGTCTAATAACATGACTATAGCCCTGCCTACCCCTGTTAACTTTAAGTGAATACTTACACGGTCTACAAAGTGACCTGATTACACTGCCTTTCTCATCCTGTGCTGTCCTGAGGGTCCAGCCTTTCAGGCAGCCCATGAACAAGGTTTGAATGATACTTTTCCAACTCTGATGACTAGTGTCATGGTGATGTTCTAGCACTGCATCTGTAATCTATCATTCCCCACCTTAATACATAATTACTCCTGCAAACATGATTTAAGAATAATTTAATAACTTGGGTGCCTGCTACTTGCCAGACACTGCTTTGCCTACACTATATGTTGACAGTTGGAGGCAGAAACAGGGAACTTGAACTCCTGATTCCTGTGAGCCATTCCTCACTTGTTTGACAGCTAGGTATGGAGAGAGAACCAGAGCATGTAGGTGGCACCTTTGCACTGTTTAAAATTCCAAACAGCTAAAAACTCACTTGAGGCAGTTCTTTTCTGGGCTGCAGGCTACCAGCATCCCCCCGCTTACAGATTCTAGGGATTTGGTTAAGTAGTTCCTTAACTCTAGAGCAGAATATAAATTTTAGAACCCATCATGGCCTCCCACTTCAGATTTTTTTAATGCACGTGACTGGAGACTAAAAATTTTTAAAGCTAGATTTTCAATTTGTATCCAAGAGGTGGCACCATATTGCAGTAGCAGAAAACCACACATAGATTAAAGAAAGGAACGGACTCTTAATTCCTTTTGAAGTGAGCAGTACTATTAGGAAATCCCTTCTGTAGTGCCTGACTACCAATGTCACAATCTCTTATCCTTCTTGTCTAGTCTTCTCAGAGACATTCCTTAGACTTAGTCCCCTCATACCTTGAGTTTAGCATAGGCCAGAGTGTGGCATTAACCAGGGCCGGCTGAGTACTCAGGAGTCTCGGGTCAGTACTTTGGTGGAGCCAGCGAGGTCCTGAGTGCCTTAATTTTGCAAATTTCAGAAATCCCATTTAGTCAGTGTTTTTGAAAATGGAATTGGGCTGGAAAATTAACAAGGAATTAATTTCTAAAAGGATGCCAATTTATTAATTTGAGTGAAGAACGTACCTGCCAAATAGACTGTGTAGTGGGATCCTCAGCACCTTCTGTCCCTTTGGGAAATCTCGTCCAGAAGCCAGTCATCATTTGAAGCTTGGAGAGCTTGGGGTCAGAGCCAGGGAACTTAGGGGCCAGGAGCAGGGAGCTATGACTGTCTAGAGCTCCCATTTCTGCTGCAGGGACAGACATATTTATCTTACCAGCCCCTCTCCTGGGACAACACTGAACACTGATGCTTCATGGCACAGGAGCTCCCTTTTTCCAGGTTCCAGAAGACCACCTAACTCTGCTCACATAGGCTTTTTTCAGATAATCCTTATAATTCAACTAATAGAAGTTTTCAGCATTTTATAATCCTATTCTAGTTGTGTGCCACAGGGTCCATCTAGTCACCTTATTAGAGTTTGGCAGGGGTGAATCCCCAAACTTTGCAACACGAGGTACAGAGTCTGTGGGCATTTCTCCATGCAACTCATCTCATCCATGATGTGGTTTTACTATCATAGTGTCTCTGGAATTGTTTCAGAGTCTTAGGTTTCCCCAGAGATACCTGGGGGATTGGAGCGCTGTGGAGAATAAGGGAGCAAGTCAACAGAACTCCAAGCCTTTAGTCTGCTTCTAGAACTGTGCTGCCAATACACTTGCTGCTGGCCACGTGTGGCTCCTGAGCACTTGAAATGTGGCTCATCAAATTTTAAAGTAAAAAAATAAAAGCATCGTAGAAATAAAGGCCCTGCTGGGAACAACACAACAGAGAAGAGGCTGAATATATGACATGGAGTTTAGAGAGCAGGCTAGAGAAAGGTGAGCAAAGACAGGAAAATGACAGACACAGAAGTCAGACAAAGGAAAACCAACACATGCATAACTGGAGAAAAGAACCAAAGAAATGGAACAGAAGAACAAAGATTTAAAGATATAATCGAGAAAATATTGGAGGACTTCCCCGGTGGTCCAGTGGTTAAGATGCCACACTTCCACTGCAGGGGGCATGGGTCCGATCCCTGGTCAGGGAAGTTCCACATGCAGCGCATTGCGGCCCCCCCCCAAAAAAGAAAGAAAACATTGGAGAAATAGAAGATAAACTTACATAATGAAAGGTGCAGTGTCCCAGGTGAAATACTGACAGTGATCATCAACAATGAAACACAACCTAGTAAAGTTCTCCTAAGTAAAAAAGCCTGTGGCCATCTAGACAAAACGTTGAAGTCATAGGGAGAGAGAAGACACATACATGAATACTCATATGTTGCTGATGGGAATGTAAATTGCTACAATGCTTTAGAAAATGTGGCAGCATTTATTAAAATGAAATAATACAGGTTTTTTTTAACCCAACAATTCTACTTTTGAGACTACCCCACAGAAGACATAAAATAAAAGCATTCAAAAGATATATGGACAAAAGCAATATAGCATTGTTAAGTAGGGGCAAAAAAGGAAACAACCTAAGTGTCTACCTATAGGAGAATGATCATATAATCAATGGTATATCCATGCTATACAATATCATGTTATTAAAATTAAGTCATTAATTTTTAATCTATAGCTAGTGACCTGGAGTGATGCCTATTATAATATGTTGTGTGAACAAAGAATAATATACACATATGTGTGTGGGTTTATATATATAACCTCACTTTAGTAGGAAAGGAAAAACATGCATATACCAAATTTATATATATATTTGTGTGGGCATGGTGAAAGAGACAGAAGCATTCACAACAGGCCAAAGTCACTGGCTGGATGCAGATTATTCATATTTGTCTAGTTTTACTTTTTACAGTATTATTTTGTATACACACAAAACATATAGTGAAGGAAACTTTAAAATGAGACACACACACACACACACACACACACACACACACACACACACACACA